>NC_060280.1:7276723-7590227 GCF_021613505.1 Equus quagga
AGGCCAGCAAGGACTGAAGCTGCTGAGAGAAGCAGAAAGCACTGCAAGGTGAGCATGGAGAATAGGTAGGTCCTCGTACAACCTGAAGGAATTTTAATATAGTCTTAAGCACAATAAGCTAACACTGATGACTTTGACACAGGGAATTCATGATCTCATTGCCAATTTGGAGCAAAATGAGAGACGAGCCATTAGTATCAGTTGGGAGACAAATGTTCCAGGCAAGATGGTCTTACGACCTAGAGTAGTAATGTGGAAATGAAGGTGTGTGTGTGGATTTGAGACATATTTTGGTGATTTATCCATGACGTGCTGCACTCAGAGAAGGGATGAGGAAAGAGATGCATTAGGGGTGACTCCCAGATTTTTTGATATGGGCAGACAGGTAGATATGGTGTAGTTAATTACAAAGAGGGCTCTGAGGAGGAAAACACACATAAGTGATAGCAGGCTTTAACACGCCTCTCGTAATTGAAGACAGGCCTAGTAGATGAGAACTTATACAGATCAAACCTTGAACTTTGATGACAGACGGTGCACCTCCTAAATGAACTTGGGCTATGAAGAAAAATTGACTGCAGTTTAGGCCACACGTTAAACTTCAGTGAATTTCCAAGAATATAAGTAACACGTTCTGCTCTGTGCTTAAAGCACAGAACTAAAAATTAGTAAGAAAATTAAAAAGGTCCTTGCAGTTTAAAAACAATATAAAAATAAAAGCAAACTGTTAACAGTTGGATCAAAGAAAACATACAAAATTAAATTTCAAAATTCTGTGAAAATATTGATCATGAAAACAAAATATATCAAAGTCATGGGATAACGCTAAAGTACCATCAGAAAAATTTATAGCATTAAAATACCTATATTTAAAAAATGAAGGTAAATGAGGTGAATACTCAGTTCAAAAATCTCATTAAAACCACAACAAAGTAAACTAAAAGAAATGACATAATAAATATAAAATCAAAAGCACAGCATCAAATAAATTGTTAAATGTTAAATATTAGTTAACAGAATCTAGCAGCAAATTAAAAATTATACATCATGATCAAGTGAAGTTCATTGCAGACTGCAAGATATCGTGCTATGAAGACATCAGTTAGTAAATTCCTTCATATTAATAGGCCCAAAAGAAGCACTAGATGATTATCTCTACAGATTCAGAAAAGATACTGGGCAAAATTCAATGCTCGTTCAAGTTACGGGCAGTTAGTGAAATAGAAGTTGATGGATAATTATTTAATGAGAATATTGGATATACCTCTGGTGAAAAGGCAGCATCTTACTTAAAAGAGAAACATTAAAGAATCTTCCACTAAATTCAAGACAAAGAAAGGATGTCTACTCTTTTCACTACTTTTTAACATTGTGTTGAAAAAATTTTTCCAAAGCACTTGGAAGAGAGAATCAGAGGTGTAATAATCTGAAAGGAAGACAAAAATTTTTTTTAAAAAATAACAGCTCTATTTATAAACCATATGATTAGATAGCTGGGAACTTTAAAAGAATCAATGAGGGCCAGCCAGTTGGCACAGTGGTTAAGTTCACACATTCCGATTCGGCAGCCCGGGGTTCGCCGGTTCGGATCCGGGGTGCGGACATGCCACCGCTTGGCACGCCATGCTGTGATAGGCGTTCCACATACAAAGTAGAGGAAGATGGGCATGGGTGTTAGCTCAGGGCCAGGCTTCCTCAAAAAAAAAAAAAAAAGAATCAATGAAAAACTTAGTCCTATTAACAATAAGAAACTTTGGTAAAGTACAAGATAATAAAATCAACATACAAAATCAATAGCCATTTTACATACATATATACACAAATAAAATCAGTTAGAAGTTATAATGGAAGAGAGACCTCCTTTCACTAGAGAAAGAAAAATAAAACACATATGGATAACTTTACAAGAAATATTCAAAACATATGAAAAAAATATATACCATATTTCTGAAGTACTCAGAAGCAGAATTCATCAAATGGAAAGACATATCACATTTTTGATAGAAAAATAAAATATTATAAAGATGCCAATTTTTCAAGCTGTATTGTATTTGAACCAGCGCCAATAAAATACCAACAGATATTTTTGTAAACTAGTCAATATGATTATAAATTCACTTACAAAACACAGGCAAAAATTACTGTGAAGCTGCTGATAAAAAAAGAGAAATTAATGGGGACCAGGGAAGTTAATATACAATAACCCTCATAATTAAAACCACTTTAATATTATTACATGAATAGAAAGACAAAGCAATGGAACTGAATAGAGATTCCATAAATAGATCAAATTGAATATGGATATTTAGTACAAAATAAATGTGCCTCCTGAATTCAGTAGGAAAACCGATGAATAAGTTAATGAATAGGTTTAGAATAATGAGAGAGCCTTATGGAAGGTAGATAAAATTGAATCAATTCCTTCAATCTCACATGAGGATAAGAAAAAAATGAAATATATGTCTTAATCATGGTAAGAGAAGATCCAGAATTCTTGTTATGTCAACATTTATGCCATCTTATGTCTGTATTATTTATATTCTTAAAAATATGCTTGCACTTTAGGAGGTTTCAGTAACATGAATACTGTTCACATCTCCTTTATTTGGTTAGGTGAAGTCTGAGGTCGAAGGTTACCTTTTTGACAAGTAGTTAAGGTATTCTAAGGGGTTCTAGAAGGTGAGAGAAACCTCAGAGTAAACAATGCACCTTCCTGGTAGTAGTGTTATTTCGATCTAATATTCTATCGGAGGGTGTTGGTGGTAATATCCTTGTTAGTTAACATATTTAAGGCATTACTTTTAAACTAAAATACACATCAATGTTATATAACAGAATGCAAATTCTCTTACTTTTACTGAATAAATGAGATTTCAAAGAAAATCTGTGCTGGAGACAGGTTCCTCCAGGCTGTGCTCCCCGCCTCACAGGAGGGTCCATCTCCACTCCTCTCTGCTGTTAGCAGTACTTTAAGGGTAAGAATCGGAAAGCACTGCCTTCAGTTCTCACTTCCTTTCCTTCATCTTCTCCCTTCCTCATTTCCATTTCAAAGCAGACCCTTCCCGTTTTTCTATGCCTGGCCTGCGGGACCAGGATCCATTCCCCTGGCTGCATTGCTGAGACAGCTGGACTGTTCCCTGAGAGCTGTGAAGAGCGGGAGTGAGCAGAACATAACCGGTGGAGAAGATACTCGGGCAGCAAAACAGGAGGAAAAGGAAGATCCTGAAATATTAAATCAACTGTGCTTTCTGTTTATAGAGGGTTTAACCCTGGGCAGAAAGACTGTAATGAGTTGTTAACTGATTTAAGCTTCTATATCAACTGTGTGTTTAACGTTTTCAGTGACCTTCTGTTTTTCCCTTGTCCCCCGGCAGTGCGCTTTTTAATTGTCCTGTGAGCCAGAGGAAGGAGAGAGTTTAGATCCTCCTCTCTTTCCCCGCTCCCTCACCCGCGTCAGAACTCCAGGATGATGCAGGTTTGTTCAGACCACAGGAGTAGCACACTGTGGGTAATTTGCTTCATGGTGCAAAGGAAATATTTCCATGACAGTAAATTAATAAACAAATGGCTACCAAAATCAGGTGAAGTAGTCTGTAAATTCAACAGAGGAGTAAATTTGATAGAGTGTACTTGCTGGAGGGAACCTAACCTATGGGTAGGAAAGATTACACCACTTCTGTCTCTATGCATTCTTGCCAATCCCTTCTCAGTCCAACTTTCTCCTTGATTGAAAGTGTCTGGAGAATACTAGCTCTCTCCTCATTTTGCTGGATATGGGGAGGAGTAATTAGAGCACTGGAGAATGGACAGTGCAGCTGGAGCTTGCTAAGGGAAGTGGAGATGGGCGGATAATGGTAGTGGCCAGATCACGCCTGGAGAAAAGCAGCTGCATTCGGCAGATGTATAGAAAATGGAACTTACAGTATTGGTAGAAAAAGGTATGCTCACTAATGCTTTGAACTTGAGATTTTTTATGTGACCTTTGGCATGGGAACATATATCAAGCTCTCTCAGCTGTATGATTTTCATTCAAGTAATGTGAATACGGTTGATTCACAAGAATATGATCCTATTCAGTATACCTTGTTGAATCAGAATGAAAAAGAAATTCTCTTCTAACATCCTATATACCTCTCCAACAAGTGGTCCTTGACATTCTGGGAGATGATGTGCAGATTCGTGCAGTGTAGAGAATCAGGGACTAAATTTCATTTTGACTCTAATTCATTGAGATGGACTCAGCCATCTTTCATTCTCATTATATCAGCTATTTTAAATGCCATTGTGGTTCACATAGCTTTCCTTCAAAAGAGATCTGATATTATTTTTGTATATGCGTATTCGTATGTGTCTATACATACATATTTTTCTACTTTTTTCATCGGAACAAAATGATTATTTTCTTGAGATAATGGGCTGCTTTTTATCTCTCTAGTTCTATAGCCTGATAAAGAGCAGTTGGTTAATAAATGTTGAGTAAATATACAGTTTAAAGATAGAGGAGTAGTTACACAAGAACAGACAGAAGAACAGATGTGCGAATCCCCTGCAGTTTCCAGGCAAGTACTGTTTGCTTGATGTCCATGAGAACTTTCTCTAAATATTGTTAGTAAAAACTTTGCAAACTTTCTGTTCCTTCTAGTCAATATTTTTATCATTTTTAAATATAGAAGACATTGTGCAAAGACACAAAATCTTCAAAGTTAAATATACACATCATTCAAAGCTAGTTTTTATTGAATTATTAAATCACAGAAATTAATAAATGAAGCATAATCCAATGGTACTTTCTTTTCAGTTATTTATTAAGTGAATATTTAAGTGCTTGCTGCGTCGCATGTCCTGTGACGGCCATGCAAAGGCGAAAAGAGTAATTTACTCCTCGCAATTAGCTCATGGAAAAACAGAGAGGAAATCATGAAAACAAGCTGCTTCAACATAAGATCATGGGAGTGGAGGGTGACACATAGAATTAAACCCAACTAAAAGGGACCAAATGACTAGAACTCTAGGGTTAAATATTAGAATGAAGGACAAACAAATTTTAGGAAATATGTGTTGCTATCTCTGTCTATATCTCTATCATGAATATCGCTATTGCCATCTCCTGTGTGTCCACTCTGCCTTAAGTGACACCAACTGACATGTCATGAACAAAAAAGATAATTTTTCCAAAAGATGTGGAAAGGCCAGACTCTGTGGTAGTAGATATGTGCATAATGCACATGAAGCCAATTTTAATACAAATGAAGGACAATGGACCAATGGATGACAGGATGGTGTCTACGAAGCATGTCTGTAGAAAAGGTAGTCCTAACAGGGTTCCTCCAGGACATCCACTGGTGTCAGGACTAAGAGGTTAGCCAGTTCACTATCGAGAACATGTATACTAAATATTGATATTAAAAAAAGAAAATAGATAAATGTATTTTCATCACTTGTTTGCCAATGTTGGTATTTTAAATGAGCTAATCATTAAACACAATACCAACTCACTTATACTTTAGATTTGGTGTATGTTTCATTGTTATATTTCTGTCTAGTTGTCAAGGCAAGTGTAAAAAATTACTAGGTTCTATTTTGGGTCATTCACCAGCTCTTCCATTTAATTTGTGACAACAAAATAATTTACAGAAGTTAAAGAGAAAGAAATATTTTCTTAGCAAATTTTGTTTACATGAAAGAGTTAAATTTAATCTAACTTGAAATTTATTATAGCTCAAAAGTTCTCAAAATCAAACACTTTGTTTAACATAAATTGCATTTGTATTACAAAGGGAGTTTTGCATTGTTTCTCCTTCTCTCTTTTTCTCTCTCTGGAAGAAAGAGCAGACAAGAGGGAAAAAGGAATAAAGAGAGGAAAAGAAGGGGGGGAGGAGAAGAAAAGAAAAGATGAGAGACAGAGACAGAAAGAGAAGAGTGAATAAATATCCAAACTGGGAGAAGTAGAGTACTAGAAGAATTTTAAGATTACTTTAGTTAAACCTTTTCTCTTATTTTGCAGAGAAGGAAGATGACACTTCGAAAGATTAAATGGTTTATTAAAGGATCTGAAGTGACGTAATGGCAGAGCCAGAGGAGGAAGGCTTTCTTAGTTTTAGCTCAGTGTTCTGCCTTCCCAGAAACCAAACATACACTTTGTTATTCGAGCACTCTACTACATAGTTACTCCCTGCCTGATTTATATTTTCATTTGCTGTAAGTCATTGGAAACACTGTGAATTTTGCCATTATTCAATAAAGTTTGACAGTCCATCAGATGTAGAGAAACACAATCTGATTAAAATTGACAAAAACCTCTTACTTCATTTTAGCAACTTTTAAAAGTCTTCTCTGGGGGCTGGCCTGGTGGCACAGCTGTTAAGTGCACACGTTCCGCTTTGGTGGTCTGGGGTTCGCCGACTCAGATCCACGGTGCAGACATGACACCGCTTATCATGCCATGCTGTGTCAGTGTCCCACATATAAAGTACAGGAAGAGAGGCACGGATGTTAGCTTAGGGCCAGTCTTCCTTAGCAAAAAGAGGAGGATTGGCAGCAATTAGCTCAGGGCTAATCTTCCTCATAAAACCCCAAAATGCCTTCTCTGACAATAAATGGAACAAAGATAGCCTTTTCAACAAATGGTGTTGGAACAACTAAACATCCACATGCAAAAAACTAAGTGAATCTAGATACAGACCTTACACTTATCACAAAGATTGACTCAAAATGGATCACAGACCTAAATGTAAAACACAAAACTATAAAATTTCCAGAAGCTACGTAAGAGAAAATCCAGATGACCTTAGGTATGGTGTGGTGTTTTAGATACAACACCCAAGGCACAATCCATGAAAGAAATAATTGATAAATAAACTTCATTATAATTAAAATCTTCTGCTCTATGAAAGACAATGTAAAGGGAATGAGAAGATTAGCCACAGACTGGGAGAAAATGTTTGCAAAAGATACATATGATAAAAGGCTCTTCTCTAAAATAGACAAAAATGTCTTAAAACTCAACAATAAGAAAATGAACAACCAAATTAAAAGATGGGCCAAAAACCTTAACAGGCACCCCACAAAAGAAGATGTACAGATGGCAAATCGGATGTGAAAAGAGACTCCACTTCGGGGCCGGCTCCGTGGCTGAGTGGTTAAGTTCACGCGCTCCGCTGCGGCGGCCCAGGGTTCGGATCCTGGGTGTGGACATGGCACCGCTGGTCAGGCCATGTTGAGGCGGCATCCCACATCCCACAACTAGAAGGACCTGCAACTAAGATATACAACTATGTATGGGGGGGATTGGGAAATAAAGCAGAAAAAAAAAAAAAAAAAGATTGGTAACAGTTGTTAGCCCAAGTGCCAATCCTTTAAAAAAAAAAAGGAAAGAAAGAAAAGAGACTCCACTTCAAATCTCAGCAGGGAAACACGAATTAAAACAAAATGAGGTGCAATTAGACCCCTATTAGAATGGCCAAAACCCAGAGCACTAATGCCAAGTGCCCACAAGGATGTGGAGCAACAGGAACTCGCACTCGTTGGTGTGAATGCAAAATACAGCCACTTTGGAGGACAGATTAGTGGTTTCTTAGAAAACTAAACATACTTTTACCATACAATCCAGCAATTGTGCTCCTTGGTATTTACCCAAAGGAGTTGAAAACTCGTGTTCACATAAAACCTGCACATGGATGTTTATAGCAGCTTTATTCATAATTGCTGAAGTTTTGAAGCAACCAAGATGCCCTTCAGTAGATAAATGGATAAATAAATTGTGGTACGTCCAGACAATGGAATACTATTCAGTGCTAAAAATAAAGGGGCTATCAAGCCATAAAAAGACATGGAGCAAATTTAAAGTCATATTACTAAATGAAAGAAGCCTATTTGAAAAGGCTGCATACTGGATGTATGTATATATGATTCCTATTTGACATCCTTGAAAAGGCATGGAAAACTCTGGAGACAGTAAAAGCATCAGTGGTTGCCAGGGATTGGGGAGGGAAGACAGGTGAATAGAGGAATTTTTGGGCAGTGAAAATACGCTGTATAACATTATAACAATGGATACATGTCATCATACATTTGTCCCAACCCATAGAATGTACAACACCAAGAGTGAAGTCTAATGGAAACCAGGAACTGTGGGTAATTATAATGTGTTAATGTAGGTTCATCAATTTTAACAAAGGTACCACTCTCGGGGAATGTGGGTAATGGAGGAAGCTATGTATGTATTGGGTTAGGCATACATGGGAAATCTCTGTACTTTTCCTTCAATTTGGTGAACTTAAAATTTCTCTAATAAAGTCTTTTAAAAAGTTCTTCTCGTACCATTTTTAAAATGTGTGTGATCATTTTTTTAAATGTACTATATAAATGATTAAGTTTGTAATTTTTAAATGGTTTCTAATTTGGAACCTCACTTAGCCTTTAAATGATTCTTGGCTTTCAGCTGTGTATATTCCTCACGTTGGTGCTCTTTACATTTTAAGTGGAAGAATGTAGGTAGATCTATAGAATTCTCTCCTGACTCTAACCACCTTCACAACAAAATACTTTCAAGTTTTGTTGCTGTTGACTTTTAATATGTATGGTTTACTTTGCTTCGTTTCTCTTTGTGTAATTGTGTCTCCGGGGGCAAAATATTAAGATATAATAAAAGAAAAGTAATGCATTTGGCACCTGGCAACCATAATCTTTCTAGTTTAAGGTTACATTCTCTTCCAGGTTTGAGTTATGAGAGGAACCCATAAATGCACGGTTCTGTTTTTATTGTCCTAAGAATCTCCATGAAATCGTAAATAGTTTAATCTCAAATTCCTGCAGCAGTGCCTGATATGGGAATTGATCTGCCCATTTGTCAAAAGAATTGCATTAGTACGTCCTATATTAGCAACTATTTAACTCTTCACTGACGGGGCTACTCTATCTTGAGTGTTGTTCTTAAGAACATAAGCCTATGAAGTGCTAGTAAATGCAACAGTTGCTGTTAATTGTTAGTTATGTTGAAATCTCACATTGTTTTATGGATAGATTTTTTAAGTGTCAAATAAGACAGGTAAGTAGGAAGAAATATACCAGTTGCATTTCAAAGTGATAAATTCATTGCTTCTATATATGAAAGGAAAAACTCAAAGTCCTGTCTGCAGGAGGGAGAAACAACTAGCGCGGCCATTAAACCACATTTTATTTACGTTTCTATTGCTCATCACCATAGTTTTCTAGCGCCTGTACATTCATATTCTACAAATGTAAATGTCAGTACAAAAAATTCAGATACTTCTGGAGAAAAACTCAAGGCAGAAGAATTTCACATTGATTTATGCGTAGTGTTAGGAACACAGAGAACGTTGACTAGATGTAATATTTCAGCTATTAAGATTAAAGCAAATTTTCATTTATCAGTTTATTCTAAATGCAGCAGGACACATTATTTTCTGGAGCAGCAGTGGTGTGAAGGGCTTTTAGCCCAGAACCAAATGTGGCCTCTACGCTCTGCAAGAATTGCTGATGTGTTGAAGTGGCTTACTCATTAATAACTCTTGCTTTTTTCTTCTCTAATGTAGTTCATATCTAGTCCTGAGTCTTTCAAAAATGGTTATAGGACACATTTGGAAAGTAGAACAGTTCTCAGCGTGCTATTTTGGATATTTTCCTTTTTGTGCTATTTATAACCTTTATAATGTCCATTGACTTTAGCAGATTTTAGTTAAAACTTGGGAATTTTTTTTTCGTATATCGAGGATTATTCAGAAGAGTGTGCTATGTTAGTCCTGTTGTAGTTTATGTAGCTAGCGGTGAAATTAGTTTTTCTTGGCTTCCTCATATGTCTCAAATATCTACATCCTCTTAATAAGGCTCAGACAGAAATCAGTTGTGTATGTTTACTTGTCCTCTAGAGACAACATTTCGGAATATATGTCATTTACATTTTTCCATGGAAAATAAATGAAGTTTTTATATGTGTGGTTTTCTGTAAAATTTTCCCATAAGAGTGAATTGTTATACACTTTTAGCAGCTTATTTCACTATGAATGATATACACAGCAGTAAATGTTAATAGAATAATTTGTATTTTCTTTGATAAACAAAAACTACAAATTCTTTACTGAAATAGGATATTAGGAAGTTGTTATAATAGAAGTCACTAAAATGTGAATAATCACCATGTCAGCTGATGGATTATATTTTCAAAGTGAGATATGGTCTAAGATATTAAATTCTGAATGCTATCTCCAATTGTTTTATTTTTCTGTCTCAGAATTGACTTTTTTTCCGGAGAATGAGTAGTTTTCTCCCCTTTAAAGCAATTTTTATCAGAAATAAAGGAGTCTTTGGAGTCAGATATATTTAGGTTGAAATCCAAGAGCATTCCTTTAATAGCTGTGTGACTTTGTCAACTTTTTTAATTCTCCAAAATCTACATTTCCATGCTCTTAAAATGAAGAGCTTACTTCAAAGAGCTGGCTGTGGATAAAGTCATATTTGCTAATTAAATAGCAAGGGACATAGTAGGTGCTTACTCAGTGTTAGCTCCCTTTCCCTTACAAAGTATGATAATTATAGTTGCACTCGTAACTGTGAACAGCTCATGATTTTTTTGATGCGCCCCTTCTTTGCATTTTAATAGCCCTTTGATTCTGTTCCCATTCTTGACAGTGATTGCGTCTGTAAAATCCCAGACCATTTAGTCCTTTCAGACAATCAGTCAGATGTCTTTGTCCACAGGATGCTAATCAACATTTAACTAAATTTGATGGCATGTTTTTGTATTAAAAGGACCAAAGAATCTTAAATGAGATCTAAGGCTCAAAAATAACATCAAGTTGGTACCTTGCCCTTGAGAATTTAAGCACTGAATAGCCTGGCCTATAGGTGAATTTGCATCCAGAAATAAAATTGCTGTCAAAGTCATTTCACCAACGGCAAGGCCTCACATGGAGTCTGATGGAGGGATAGTGAGAAATAAGCCTGAAGAAATAATTAGGAGTCAGTTTGAAAGATCTTGTAAGTTATATCTTAGTAGTTTACCAAATATTGGCCAAATTAGCTCTGCTTTTCTCAGTCATTCGAATTCTCTGCATGATGTCCTGATCCCATTGTTTTATTTTATTCTAGAGAGTAATACAAAAGACCTACCATAGGGCTTAGGAGGACAGAAGCTGGAGAAAGAGAGAATTTATTTTGTATTCTAGATATAAGTCCTGTATCAGAAATTTAATTTGGAACTATTTTCTTCCACGTCTGTGCTTGTCTTCTCATTTTTTTTTTTTTTTGAGGAAGATTAGCCCTCAGATAACGTCTGCCACCAATCCTCCCCTTTTTGCTGAGGAAGATTGGCCCTGAGCTAACATCCATGCCCATCTTACTCCACTTTATATGCAGGACACTGCCACAGCATGGCTTGCCAAGCAGTGCCATGTGTGCACCCGGGATCCGAACCAGCGAACCCCGGGCCGCTGAAGTGGCACATGCACACTTAACTGCTGCACCACCAGGCAAGCCCCTTGTCTTCTCATTTTTTTTAAGTGACTTTCAAATAGCAGAAATTTTACATTTTATAATTTTTTGTCCAGTTTTTACATTTTTTTCTTTTCTAGATTGTCTCTTTGTGTCATATCTAAGAAATCTTTGCCTAATGAGATCTTGAAATTTTTTCTGTGCTTACTTTTAGAAATTTCACAGTTTTAACTCTTATATTTAGGTCTAATATCCATTTTAGTTAATTTTTTTATGTGGCACAAGGTAGAGATGGAGTCTTTTTTTTTTTCTTTTTTGCATATTCATAACCAGTTGTCTAAGCATCATTTGTTTAAAGCAGTTCTCTTTCTTGTCAACCTTGACATTCTTGTCTGAAAACAGCTGACTACATATTGGGGTTCAACTATTGAACTTTATTTTGTTTCATTGATTCATGTCTACATCTTTTCACAATATCACACTTGATTACTTTTTTAAATGAAGGCCTGTGAATCATCCAACTCCCATATAGGTAGCTGTCAGTGACTGGCACGATTTTTGCCAAAGAGATATCTTAGGTGCCTAAGTGTGGTTTCTGGAAAAGCCTTGGCTTTACTGATTTTAAAAAAAAGGACAGAAGCAGTCATGAGGGCTCCTCCCTTCTGTCTTGTATCCTTGCTCCCTTCTCTGGATGAGAACACTGAATGCTTGGTGGTCGCTAGTTAGCATGAGATTT
Organism: Equus quagga; assembly: GCF_021613505.1. Classification (NCBI taxonomy): domain Eukaryota; kingdom Metazoa; phylum Chordata; class Mammalia; order Perissodactyla; family Equidae; genus Equus; species Equus quagga. The sequence continues at coordinate 7,288,908 of NC_060280.1, forward strand.
TGAAGATTAAGTTAATATACTACGAATGGTAAAGGGAAAAAACCAAAAAGAATCTAGTTTCCTAATAAAATTAGTGAGCCATTGTCTCAAAGTTGGCTGCCTTCTTAATTCTTGCTGTATGAAGCCAGTGAAACTTCTTTTTTTCTAAGCCTCTGTGGGAGGATTTTCTGTTGCATGTAGCCAAAATAATTTCAGACAAGCATCTAGAGAGGTGATGGTACCATTCACTGATATGTGGAAGAAAGAAGAAAGAATAAATGTCTAATATCACTCTATGATACCATACCAGAGTAGGTATCAAGACCCTATTTTTGGAAGTGTAGTTTAGAATAAAGAAAAGTCTGTTGCTTTAGTTTTACCTTTAGAGAATTAAATTGGAATACTGCTGCTATATATAAGGCTTCACATATTTCTTTTGGGGCTAGTTGTATATTTGTCAAAGAATAAAATTATTGCAGAAAATCTACATTATACTTTAGGGATAATGAAATGTTCTTTATCTTAATTACTCATTTTTGGAGGAGCCACTTTCGTATATAGGTCTTATTTTCCTTGGAAGAGGAAATGATGCACCTAGCACGTATTTGTTTTCTGCATACATTGAGTTCCATAAATTATAGAGCTCATTGTGAGTCTTTAATGTCTGTGCCTTAAAAGTCAATAATTTACTCTATCTTTTCACTATGTATAAATCTCAGCCTCACATTTTTGGAATGTGTCCTAAACTCACCAGCTTTTGTACCCTTCCCAGCATCTTGTCTACAACTTCATACTTTCAAAGTCTGACAACTTCTCTCATAAAATACGGGTTCTGAAAAATATATCTATTCACCTTTGCAGTTTTGAATAAAATTTTTTAAGAGAGAAATAAGAAATAGCAGTTATAGAGCTAGCAACAGCGACAGAAACAAAAATCAGATGAAGTCATATAAAATTATTTCCAATAATTCTATGTGCAAAATATATTCTCTTATCTCATGTGTTAGAAATTAAATCCAATCACCATCTGGATATCCAATTATATGAAGGTGAAGCTAGCATAATCTAACTGTAACTCTTGCTTAATATCAAGATAAAGGTGATACATTGTTCCATTTTATTTAGTTTTCTAATTATGTAGTTTAGCTTAGGTTGATTGTAAAATTAATCTTTTCAGTCTAGAATGGCTTTGTGGTTACTCTTGTTCTTTGAAATGCTTCCCATTCTTAGTGCTAAGCCCCTGTGCTGTGCAAACTCCCCCAAACTCTGAGTCCCAGTCATTTGTTGTGTCTTCAGTCCCTGCATCACCTGTGTCTGTGTTTCTCCATCTCCTCATTGCATTCCGCCTTGAACACAACTTACTTGGGCATAAATCTGTCTTTCTCATTAAAGAATGTTACTTCAGGACACGATCATGGCCTTCTTCTTCCTTCTCTACCTTTTGTTTCTCCATCCCTTCTTCCTTTTCTGATTAAAAATTATTGCTGACAGCACTTGATAGATTTTATTTTCTCCTAAATCTACCATTATGCATAGTGCAGATAATCATGATAGCATGTACACAACTACAAGAACTGCTTAATAGTCTCGTAAGCATCATTATTTTGAAAGAATATTCTTTACATTGTAGAATAAAGCAAGTAAGAAATCATGCTATGGTTCTCAGAATCAATAATTTCCATTGCTAAAGAGGATATAAGCATAATCAAAGAAATTGAGGTAAAAGCTATAGTATCTAAATTGAATTGAAAATATCAGTTTGTACTCAACATTTTAAAATATTTCTTTCTTCAAGCATTTTCTCCTAAAACAGCCTGGAAGCAAAGTCATCCCAATAGAAGTGAGCACCTCTAACCCTAAAATTGTCTTCCCTAATGCGATCCACTAAAAGAAACCAGAATTCTGTGGAGAAATGTCTGATCCTAGCTGTGACTCTTCCATCAGTTCTATTTCGAAAGGGGCCTCCTGCTCTAAACGTTCACCTGGATTTTATAGCGTCAGGCTCAAGTTTCAGTGGATTTTTTTGTTGTAACTGTTATGTTCTGTTTTGCCTGCTCTGTTTTAGTGTTTCTTCAACTCCAGAATGGATTCAATTGCTAAAGTATCTTGAGTTCTGACAAAAAAGCAGATGGCACAGGGCACAGAAGTTTCTGCTCCTATGGCTTTTGAATGAATAATCAGTCAAGAATCAGATGAGCAAACCATCGTCCCTCCACTTATGTATTGAGGAAGAGCATCTGTGATCTCAGGTTTCCAGGGGAAAACAGTGGTCTCTTTTCCAGTTTTAACATTTGAGAGTCCCTCCTCGCCAATCCCATACCGCACAAATCCCAGCCGAAGTATGAGGCAGTGGACCTGGGCAGCTCCTCTCCCCGGAGCGCACTCTGGGCATAGGCTCGCACAGACGTTCTCAGGAGGGACTTAGAGGCTTCTACAGGTTGAGTCTTCATCAGGAAAGCATCAAACGTTAATCGTCTCCTGAAACCTAGGGAGAGGCAAGGTCTTCCCTCTGCTGCTGATCTGTGTCTTTCTATAAGGAGAAGATGGTTTCATATTTGTTCCCAGCTTGACAACCCCAGTCATGTGGGAAGGGTCCTAAGCTTTTGATGAATGATTTTAGTTTATTCCACTAACGTGCCTGTCCCCAGTCTCAATTCCCACCCTCTGTGGGACAAGGACAAGAGTGAAACTGAGAGCCAGAGTCAGGAATATAAATTCAATCCAGTATTTTTCAAGAACTCCATAAACATTGGTTAAAAATATTTAGCTTTTTCTTCATCATACGAAGTATAGACATATATTAAATATACGTCTCATTACTCATTACATGTACTCATTACTATATTTTATGAATGTTCTATTTCAATATTGTTGATCATTTTCATAGGAATAATGGCAAAAGCACATGTGTGTATATCCTCTCTTGAGGTCATCACTGATCAACCCAAGGAAGAAAGAGGAATTTGCAGTCCAGAGTTTGAATTACCTCTCTTTAGCTGGCTTTAATCTGGCAGGCAACTTCCTGGATCGCTAGAGAAGTGAAACAGAGATAAATCAGTCATGACTAAAGAAGTAATCTTAGTTAAAACTAATGAGGAAGCTAATTGGAGTCATTTATCTTCAAGTCAGGTCCATTATTGTACTGTGGCTCTTCTTTGCACTAAAGCAGTCAAAGTGTCCATGTGAATAAACAATTCACCAGCTTCTTACGTTGTGGAAACAGAAGGTTAAAATGGAGCTTAGAGGGTGTGAAGAAACTCCCCTTGATTTTTCGCGTTTTAAAGTGAAACTTTATATTTCTGCACTCTCCATTAGACGTGTAATTGAACTACTTGTGTTATGTGACTTCAAGGAGCAATTTCTGTATTTCAAGACTGTTAAAATCATTCTGCTGATAGATGTTATTTCTCTGCTATTGAAGAAGTCCTTTATTTAGTATTTGATGGGCATCATGAGATCAAACTTAAATTTGGTATGTTTTATTTCATGTTTTTATTATTCATCAAAATAAAATGCCTAGAACATTTGATCATTTTTTAAACAATTCATTCCCGCAAAGATCATATCCTAGTACTTTTGCAAGTGAAATATCTCCCTTCTCTTTTTCGCTCAACTTTTTAAAAAAAGAAATTAAGAGTGACATTACAGACCATCCTGTGCCATGGTTCGCAATCTCAGCTGTAACTTTAAATATGTCAACCTGGAAACTTTTTATTTTTAATTGGAACTTAGCTGTGCAGAAAGATCAGTGGTAACCCTTGGTGCTAGATACACTGTTATCTTTGGCCCACATACATTTATTTGACTTGTTAATATAATGAGCATTTCTAAACTCACCATTCAACTTCTTGCTTACTCCTATGTATATAAGCCTCTCTCATACTAATTCCTTTTCTCCTCCACAGACGAAACTGCTATTCTTAACTGTGTATTTCTTCATATATGTAAACAATTATATGCCTAAATAATGTATTGTATGTGCTTTTGAACTTTATAAAAGGAGTAATATTATGTATCTTCCTCACTCATCATTAGATCACTGAAACATGCATGTTATTGCATGTAGCAATCCATTCTTATTGGCATAAACTATTCTATTGAATACATACACCACATTATTTTTCCATCTATGGACATTTTCAGTCTTCTGTGTTGTTTATTTTCCTTTTCCTCTTTTTTTTCTATTTTTTTTCTTTTCTTCCTTTTTTTTTTTTTTTTGTATCAGGGAGTTCCGCTATGAACATTCTTCAGTACATCTCCTCTTTACAGCTTCCTTTTGGGAATATGCTCAGGAGTTGAAATGCTTCTTGTCAGGAGAACTTCTTCGACAGAAGAAGAGCCAGAGTGGGATGAGTGGAATCAGGAATGGTTGGTAGAAGAGGCATGTAAGGAAGATCTGTTGCAATTTTAGGATAAACTGCAGTAGTCAAGGGCTTCTCATCTTTCTAAACCGTCTATTGTAAATTTTGCCCCAGGAATTGTGAGTACACATTATCTTTAAGAAACTCTGAAAGGCCACAGCTTAATCTGAGATGGAGCAGATCAGAGAGTTGCAAAGCGTGGACTGGAGTAGACCCGCACTTGGGAGTATCCTCAGAAGACTGTTCTTCAGCTACTCTAGCCACACTTTTCTAGACATACAGACATGTAGAAGTGCCTGAGTTTGCACTAATCTGAAGAGACCCTTAGCCAATAAATGACTAGTGCAGAAGCAATAAACTTTAGCTCATGTGTCCCCAGTTGGGACCATATCTAAGTCAAAATTTATGCCGCAACGTCCCCAGTCTGATAAAGCTAAGACTAAGATTTTGCTGGAAATAACAACTTTGCTCAGATTCCTCTCCTCTTTCCTGCAACCCTCACACCTTTAGTGGTTTCTCAGGAAAGTACTCCCCAAGAAATTACTAGTATTCAAGTCCTCACCCTATGGTCAGCTTCTGAGGAACTTAACTGATGGAAAGATGCTAAAAAATAGATCTAGAAACTCCAGGACATAAATTTTCAGAGTTAAGAATCTAATGGTAAAGAGAGTCTGCTTTGCTCTTTACAGCTTGATTTCAGACATCTGGCTTCCAAAACTTTGTGTGAACAAATTTCTGTTGCTTTAAATCATCAAATTTGTGGTAATTTGTTATGGCAGCCCCAGAAGCTAATTTATGTACCCTAACAGAATAGAATATATCCTTAAAGATACTATTCTGAAGAACACAAACAATATTATGGGATAATATTAAAGAATAATGAAAGGGTGCAAATTGATTGTTACATCATATAACTCGGATTATCTCTGTGACTGCATAAAAAGTAAACCCACTTGTGTTGATATCTTGCTGTTATTTGTAATGGGACATGACTTATCCCAGCTAATGGAACCTCTGCTAACAGAACAGGAAGACTGAGACAAATATTTCGTAACTGATAAAACTATTTTATACGATTAAACAAAATGAGTAGAAACCATAATTACAAGGGTTCTGAGGTTTCAAATGTATACATGATTGAATGCAGATTAATTTTCTGATAAATAATATTAAAAGTCAAATTCCTCTTTTGCGTTTTGTAGCTTCTCTGAATCCTGGTTGATTTTGTCCAAGGACACTTACCTATTTATTTGCAAGTTCTTCTATGCCATGGAGTAAGATCACCATAAGTGTTTGATGACTTAATTTAATACTAATGCTATTTCTGCATTTCATTATCTGTTTATTTATATATTATATGTTATGACTGCAAAGTATGGAATAGCCTCGGTGAATAAGCACAATCAATTCCGTAAAGGATCAGGAAGGCAGTTCTGTGAGAATTTATTTTATGGCTACAGATATTAGTCTACAGTGTTCAGTTTTTCAGACTGTAAATAAATTCTGTAGCAGTATCCTGAAATTAATGAGTGTTTCAGAGGAGAGTATGAGATTTACATAAATGTCACTCTCAGGTATTAGAGTATATTTTATTTTGAAGTAAATTCAATAGCTAATACATCCTCTTTAAACATCAAGATGAGCGTCCAACTCTAAGAAAGAAAATTGAACTTGAGGAGTTGTAATCAGGGAATCAACCTAAAGATCCTTAACTGTACTTGAACGGATTTTGATGGTAAGATCCTGGACCTCCAGCCTAAGCCTGATGCTACAATAAGTAAGACTTTGCAAGGTTTCTTGAGGAGAAAGTATGAGAGCATTTTGCACGTGTGAGGGTTATAAACTGTTGTGGGTAGAAGACAGACTGTGGCAGATTTTATTTCCCAGTGATGGCCTTGACAATATATTTTATCTCCATATGCTTCTTAAAATGTATATTACTGTTCCTCCCTTGGTAGACGACATCTGTGTTTCTTGCCCTTTGATATGGGTAGACCTATGACTACAGTGAAACTAACCCTGTATAGCTGCTGAGGTTCAGTCCAAAAAAGGGTAATAAAACTTATGTCTGGTCCTCTTGAGATGCCTCATGAGGAACCCAGCCGCCACATGGTTATGAACCCAAGTAGGGATATCAAAAAGCCAGTTTTAGATGTGTCTTCTGCAGCCTTAGCTGAAGTCCTAGTCAACAACCAGCATCAATCATCAGACATGTAAGTGACCAAGCCTTTGGGTGATTTCATGCCCGACATTCAAACGGCCCCAAATGCCCATTTGATCAGAGAAAAGCTCTCTCTCCTGGGATCTGCCCAATTTGTAGATTTATGAGCAAAATATTGTCATTGTTTTAAGACATTATGTTTTGGGTTGGTATATTATGCAGCAATAGATAAATAATTGAAAAAAATAGTAGGACCAAAAACATCTAGATAATAAAATAAAAAGATATGCCGGGAATTAAATAGGACATTTTGATGTGATCAATCTATGAATATAAAAAGCCTCTGTGGAATAGTAAAACTCTTGTACTCTTTGCTTTAAATACAAACTAAGTACCTAAGGAGTTATGATAATAACAAGTTCCCTTGCCCACAAGACAACTACAATTGTTAATCTATACTATTGCTCAGTTATCTGTTTATTAGTAATAATCATGGTCAATATGTTACACACATCTGCTAAGTGTTGTAATAGACACATTTCAAAGATAAATAAACATTTGGAAGTACGTGGTAACTTCCAGACCCAATCCTGTGATCACCACATACAACAGGAAAACACGATACAGCCCAGTGTTTGGTGAAAGAATGGAGAATATGTTGGAGGAGGCTGGGGAAGAGACTGATTAAAGTGAAAACTATTAAACAAGCTTTTTTGAATGCTGAAAATGAAACAATGTTATAGAAATGAGTGTATGTCCAGGGCCAAACTGTGATTGTTTTTCAAGAGGATGGTTTGTGAATACGTAATGATTATCATTGCATAATAGATGTCTTAACCCATAATATAGTTTACCTAACCTTTTACTTTATGTGCTTCTCAGAAGGTGATATTTAGTCTTTGAGTTGAATTGAATGATCCTGGCCAGTGGTCCATAGTAACCTTGATTTTAGCCCTCAGATATTTGTCAGTGCACCTCTCTTCCAGTACACACACCTCAGTAAATGACAGAGCCCTTCTCCACTAACAATGAAAGTAATCTCATTACCAGAAGTTCTTTGAATTTCAGGTTGAGCACCCCTGCCCTGAGCTGCAGTCTCAGAGTCACTCTTTGAACCATATCCCTGAGATGAATAAATGTTGTATCTGTGCAGGAGCGAAAATACTCTGCCAGAGATATTTGATATGCAGTGGACTGCACGAGGTATGTCTCTCTCCACTAATAAAGTGTAATGAAATCATTTTTATACATCACCAATAAATACACTTGAAAATTGGTTCTATTGCTATAAAGAACAATCCTGATACAACTTACATACATACATCTTATATGTATTTCTAAATACATGACTAACTGGGATTAAGCAGAATGATGAGATAAAAAACAAAAACAAAGTTAAATGAAAGAGACCCTTTGGGAAGATTCTTTGTTTTAATAAACTCTAAACAACAAGAAAAGGAAAAAAGGAAGGAAGGAAGGAAGGAAGGAGAGAAGGAAGGAATGGAGAAAGGAAGAAAGGAGGAACAAAGGAGAAAAAAAGTGTAACACAATTCTCTTTGTAGTAGAAAGATTAATGATCTGGGAATTTTGAATCTGAGTTTCCGGTGCTAGTTAGATTTTTAGTAAGCTGTGTAACCTTGGTAATGCTTTTATTTTCTCTGTGACTCAGTTTTTTTCCTCCTTCTGGTGAGAAATTATCTAATTACCTATCCTGAACAATCTATTTGGCTGGCTGTGGGAGAAGAAAAATAAATGTGAGCAGGTTTTGAAATGGTAATAATGTTACAATATACAGAATAGTAAAGGCTGAGTCATCTTGCCTGACTGGTTCACCTAAAAGGGCAAACATCTTAACAAATGGAATAAGATTGCATCCAAACTTGTGTCATCATCCCAAATATCAGCAACATTATCTCACTTAGGAATGCTTTTAAATTTGCCTTTTTTCAGTAGACATCTTATGGTATTATTTCTCTCTTTTGTCTGTTTTCTTTCCTCATTTCTCCCTCTCCTCTGCCTCTGTCTGCAGACTAATAAGAGGAGATAAATATATTTAATGAAAAATCCAAAAAAAGTATAACTACTTTTAACATCCAAAGGGCAAATAATTGTCTAACCCTAGTAATTATGGTGAATAATGAATCTAAGAAATGTAATTTTAGATGTAAATCAAAGTGACACCATGAAAGAATAATACTGATTATGTGTCTATTTGCATCATAATCTAAACCTTCTCATTGCAAAATGAGGTTGCAGTGTGGTCTTGATAGAATAACTCAAATACATTGATTATTTAAAAATAATATGTATCAAATATATTAATAATTTAATAATAAATAAATAGGTAGGTACTGTTGTTATAATCCAGGAACTCTTTCAATGGAAATACTTATTTAAAAGAATATCTTTGTCTATGAAGCAAGTTATCACGGAATATCATCTTTTTAATCTTTTATACATGTTACTTTCCTTCTCTCCCTTTTTGCCTCCTCTCTCTCAGATGCTGTTCCTCCAAACCTTTCCTGGAAGAAGGCTTCCTGGTTAACAGTCTCCTTTGCAGCCATCTCGTCTTAGATGAACGCTGCGTCCCACCTCCCAGCTGTGCAGAGAATGAGACTCTCTCCAGCGATGCAACCTCTTTTTTGAAAGTTCTTCACAGAAAACCAGATCTGAAGGTCTGCTCTCTGCGGCCACTTCCTAGACAGCTCTTCCGTGATTCTTGGTTTAAATTATAAAGAGCAGAGCTAGGATGTGAATGCAGGTCTGTTTTGTTCTAGAATCTACCTTCTTAACCATTGGGCAGCCCTGCCCTTAGGTAAAGCTGTAAGATAACAAACTGGTGATGGTACCACACACTAGGCTATTTCCACTTCTGTGCGTTTGTCCATGTTCTCAGCCTGGGATGACATTTTAAACCTCCTCTACGCCACTAGTTCCCACTTGTCCTCTGAAACTCAGAATACAAACCATCCCCCCAGGAAGCCTTCCCTGGACACCCAATCCAGTTAGGGACAGTTCTTAACATTGAGCTCTCAAGGGCCCTCAAGAGCCCTACACATGCTCAAATGACCACTCACATGGGCTATCTATCACATGCCACAAAGAAGATGTCTCTGTGTTTTTGCAAACTACAGCGGCAATATACTCTAAGTCAGGGAACGTATCCTGCTTATCTTTGTTCCCACAGTGAGCGCTCAATGCATGCTACTAAACTGACGCTAAGTATTTCTCTCCTGTGCGGCAAGGTCTTGATCCTTTCTAAGGTCTATATAAGGTCTTGCCTTTCAGAGTTTAAAGTTCCAAAGATAAAGACACAGGATTACAAAAACTGCTCTTCTATGACTTTAAAAGTTTTAATAAGAATGTCCACACAAATTTCCATCTTCGTCATTATTTTTCTGCATCAGATCAATTCATCTTTTAATGACTTAGTTGTTGTTTGGAAGTTTTCCACAACTGTTTAAATGAGTCATTGTAGACTTTTTATATTCAAATGTTTCAGGCAAATATGAGCAGTGTCATTTTGCCACATGTACCGTGTGGTTGCTTTCGTTACCCATTTTAGACATCTTTTCTAAAGTTTGACAATGCAGTGTAATTGCTTATTAAACTAGGTATATAAGAATCTTTCTTTTGGCAGTTTCTTTCACTTAAAATATCTATGTATTTTTTTCAATAAAGTGTAAAACTTTGTTTTCAAACCTTAAAGGTTGAGTACAAAATCAGATTAATGTCTTCAAATCTTAAAAAACCTTTTGTGATCTTAAAATATCGAATAGGCTAAGTTCAAAGCTCATGCTTAACATTCAATTTTCTTCTCTCTCTTGACTTAATCTCTTTGTTTAATCTTAACTTATTCCACTTATCCAAACCTACCCCACACAAGAATCCAAATGCTTCAATTGCTAATGCCCCAAATCCAGTATGATTCCCTTATTGCTGCCTTTCTTGCTGAGTCCACTTTTGTCTGGAACATCCTGTCATCATCTCTGTCTACTGAAATCCTTTCCATTCCTCAAAGTTCAAGTCAACTTCATATAAATTGTCTCATCACCACAACATGGCATGAATTTTCCCCCTTTCAAACTGCTGCTATTTCTGTTTCTTTTGCTCATTGTAATCTACCTGCAATTTTTACAGGTGCCCTGTCTTTAAATTAAACTCAACAAATGTTTCCCAGAAAAGCCCCCTTAGTTATATAGTAAGTTTTATTGGAAAGATTTCTTTTGTGAAAAAAAAGCAGAGGTGCTATTTTCATGCACACAAGGCTGGAGTGATTAGGTAATGCTTCATGAAGTAAATGACCTTTAAAGATTTTAGAATGAATATGATTTAAATATCAAAACGTAGGTGTTAGAAGCAAGAAAAAAAGTTTGGAAGTAGAGGGAATAGGACACAGAGGCAAGAAAGTATGGTGCCTATTTAAGGAAGCTTAAATGTTCTGCTTTAGCTGGGCGTCTGCATTTGTGGGTCCGCTTTGATGTTGTCTAATAACCTGGCAACATGAGACGTTATCATTCTTCCCTCAGAACTGCCTGAGGAGCTCCCTCCCGAATGCACAGGGTGTGCGTCCAGAGCACTCTTCATTGCCAGAGGGCCAGACGCGGATTGCCCTGCCCGCTGAGCCGGGCTCCTCGGTCCCAGAGGCAGTTGGAGCGTTTCCCTTTGCCTGTCAAGTGTGGTGCCTGTGGTGTCTGCATCTGCCTCTGATCCCATTTTGCTTGAGATTATTTAATTGTTCCACATGCTGGGAGTGTTTATTTATTCACCCACCAGACACCTGCACCTCCTTGACACTGTCTTTTTCATTCATTTATAAATAGAAAAAAGAAAAGCCCCCTGAGGGTGAAACACATTTTCTGTCCAGTGAAAATGTTTAGCAATCGCAGTAGAAAGCCCATTGTTTTAATTTCACAGTCCGTTGGAAACATTAGCTCGTTAACAAACTAATTAAGGAGAAGGAAAAAGAGGGGATTTGGGACAGAGGGCCTCGTTTACTCCAGTCAGCAGCGGGAGCAGAGCCCACGGAGCTTCGCACACGGCACGTCTCCACCTGACCTGGCCCCTGACCCTGTTCCATTTGTACTTCTCTCTCTCCCTTCCGTGTCACTGGGAATAAAATAGTTTCCCTGATTGGAGGGGACGGGGTCGGTTTTATCTTTCAGGTTAGTTTTGTGTCTTGAAAATTGAGGGAAATGGTAGAGAAAAATGCCTCCATTCTGTACCCCTTTGCCCTCCTTCCTTAAGCATGGCTTAAGTGTGCACTGCGCGTAAGGCGTGAGTGTGATGCGGCACCTGACTCTCATTTTAGTCCGGAAGTTACGTTTCTAAAGGAACTATTTACAGCGCAGTGTGATGATTGCAAGGACAAAGTCACGTCTAACACAAAGAAGCGGGAAGATAAGAAGCCGGTTTGGAAAGGTTTCCTGTAAAAGGTGAATATTTAAAGTTAGAGTCTCCATTTTGCTTTTTATAATCATGAAAGAATGTGTATATTTTTCTGTGACGGTAACTCCATGAAGAGGAGATGAAAGAAATAATAAGAACTGCTGACGTTGACTGGCTGTTTCCTGTTTGCCTGGCACTGTTAGCAGGACTTGCCTGAATTTGCTGAATTGATCCTCATGACAACACTATGAGGCAAGTAGTTTTCATCGCCTCCATTTTGTATAGGAGGAATCTGAGGCTCAGGGACGAAGAGAGTGACTTTCCCCAACATAGCAGAACAAGAATTCAAACTCAGGCAATCTGATTCCCCCTGCCGTGGATTTTAACCTCTGTGAAATACGGAAATAGGAGCCCTTGAAAAAAGAAGACAGAAGATTGAAGGGACATATATTTATCAGGGTCCAGTCAGGAAACAGATATCACACCAGCAATTTTGGCAGGGAGATTGTCACAGAAAGAATTATCAGCTATAAAGAGGGGCTTAGAGAATACAGGCATGAAAGATGTAGGGCGTAGCTACTACGTTCAGAGCTAAGTGAGAGAATCTAAGAAAAACCAAATTCGGGAAGGGCTGACCCTACTCCAAGCCTAATATATTTACTTCATTGGAGAGGCTGTGTCTGCAGCCCACTAGATAGTAGAGAAATTCTCGGACTGAAATTCCATAGGCTGGAACTGGTGGACAAACCACGTACTGGGGTGCACTTAAAACTCACTGAGAAGGTACTTGCTTTGCTGCAGGTAAAACTTTCTGGGGTTGTGCACTGTGGGTCCTCTCACACATCACCAGCCAGGATGCTGTAAGAAAAGCTCCAGACCAGGTAAGGAAGTCCCTCCCGCTTGCAGGGGCCCTTCAAGAGCCTAGTATTATGGCAACTGATAAAGCAGAAATGTCCAGAGTCCAGCTGCAGTATAGAAAACAGTGCAAAATGGGTCCATTTGGAGCTGAGAGACAGGACACTGATAACTGATATAGAACTGAAGAGTTTTGGAAGCCCAAATTGTGTAGAACTATGGTGTCCAACCATATGGTATTCAAAATAAAACAGTGATACTTTATGAAAAATCAATGACATATAACAAAGTTTTGAATTTTCCCTAATGTCTAGATTGATATGTTCACACACACACACACACACACACACACACACACCACAAGTATCAAATTATTTCAAACAAATCATGCCTGCTCATGATTTAATGGTGACAAGCACATGCTTTGTTTTCCTAGTGTGAAATCTAAAAATGAGGGCATCTCTTCTTCAGTTTCGGGGTTTGAAATATAAAGATGCAATCCTTGTAAAACACCCCTCCATTTCCTTTTTCCTTTTTTTTTTTCCCACCTCTAGGAGGATTTTCTACTATCAGTCTTAAGGTTTGAACTAGATTCAAATGCTATTCTTCCCATACCACAATGCAAATGTTCTCAGGTGGAATTCTGAGGCTGGGACGTTCTTTGTATTTGTGGACATGTTGTCCTCCTCCACTCTATTAAGAGTGGGGATCATGGGTTGTTTGCTATTTTTTCTCCCTTAAAGACAATCCAAACAGGCTAAAAGAATGTTTAAATATATATTGTGGCTTGCTCTCATCTAATCCCTAAAACTTTAATGTCTCCCCAACACTAACTCCCAGATTCCAAAGGAACAAATTCGCTTGCAAAAGGAAAAGAAACACGAAGACATAGCAACACAATTTGACTGATAACTTAGTCAACTGATAGGAAATGTTTAGTCTTTGAAATTAGAAAAATCTTTGAGTTTCTTTACCATTCTGAATGATATCATTAATCTTTTCTATTTTTGAAAAAGAGCCCTATAAGAGAAGTGTACTATACCAGCAAGTCTGGAGTTAAGAGAGAAAATATAATTATAATATCATGGTCTGTATTTACTACAGGAAAAATAGGAAAGGATGAATTTGGTTGTCCAAAGAATATCCATTAATGAGTTGGGGTTTTTGTGAAAATTTCTGGAGGCATTTTAGCATTTTAGAAGAAGGAAGGGCTGGCATTGATCCCTGTTAAGCCTTTTCTAGCTCAATTTCCATGATCCCATGACTGAGAAATGGGATGAAAGAGTTTTCCAAACAAGATAATAGTACAACCTAGTTGTTGATACTTCAGTTGTTCAACACCATACAAGATTTGGGACACTGATAAAACATATCTGTGAGACTGATTTTAATATCTTTGTGATGATACAGAAGAAAATCAATAAAATAGTACAAAATTTTTTTTATTTTGGGAATTGAAGAATATGGCTTTTATTTTCTGATATCAAAATGCCATTCTGCAGAATCAATATTATACATTGATGCTCAACAACCTTCTTCATATTTGGAAATGTAGTGCACTGAATAGATTATAGACTTTAAAAAAAAAGATTTTTTAGCCAATGCATAAGCACTTAATTTAAATTCAGTGCATTATTTGATAATGAGAGCAAACTTTTGGAACAAAGACAGTATGTTACATTTTACAAGGGAAGGAATTATGTTCAGAGAGATTAAATGAATTGCTTAAGTTCGCGCAGATGGTAAATTGAAGTTAATACTCAAAACAGGGATGACTGATTCCAAATCTTCTAGTCTTCCCATCACAACAAACTGGCTCTCAAAGCCTGCTTTTTTTTTTTTTTTTTTTTTGCTTACAGATGAAATATACAAAGATAAAAGAAAAATTTTTGGTGTATGAGTCTCAAAAATCCCTAAGAAGAATATTATCAACTTATCCAAGAGTGTGTAAAAATACTCAGAGACTGAAGTGTTTTCAAGGGCCCTGTCATGTCTGATATTATGCCAATAACAATTGTGGTTGCAAAGGGCACACTGTTTCAAATGAAATACGTCACCAAGAAGTACCACAAATAGGAGGTTTAATCTTCACTCCATATCGTTCCTTGGTGTATTTCAAGGCTCAGAAATTTATTTTACAATAAAAGTGATAATTCTTAATGTTCAGTAATCTGTACTTGCAATCAGTTTGCTTAATTTTAATTAATTTAATGCTTTGGTTTCCCTAATGAATATTTTTATATTGTCATCTAAACATATTTTATAAAAATCAGATCAGACTTTGGATTGTATAACCAAGAAGCTCTGTTTATTTGAGAAAGATTGTGTTTTCTATTTAATCAACTGTGTTACACATGGGAAATATTTACCTTGAAATTCATCTGTTGTTAAAATGGGCATAACTTCTGCCTTTGGTGGTATTAGTTCAGTGAAAGTTTCCAAAATCTCATTTCAAGACATCCTAATTTCATTATTTGTTTATTGTGGCATACCATGACCCTAACCTAGTTAGGTCTTGCTATTCAAATTCACACTCAGTTGATCTGATCAAAAAGGAACTATTTTAATTAAAATTGGGAGATATTCCTGAAAAGGGACAGAACTAAAGTCACTATTTGAAGGAGCTGCTTCTTTCAAAGAATGTCATGAATATTGGTCTGAGGCTACTCTTGCCAGGTAAAAAGAACGCATATCTTTAAAGATAATTATCTCTAGGACACAGGAGACCATGTGGAATTATTCCTTGTTAGCAAGAATTCATTTTCCATTCCACAGAAAACTCTCATGGATTTTGAAGATATAAGAAAATGTTCATACAGGTATCTTTTTTCCTGTGTTTAAGCTTGATGTATACTACAAAGTTTTACTCTTTTGCTCTTGCACCTCCCACAGAGCTCCTAAAACACGACTTATTTTTTAATGGAATAGTTAACTATCTATAAATAATTAATGCCTAGTTTTAATTCAGAACTTAGGAAATGCACAATAAATGATATATTGATCTTAAATAAGAACAAATTGTCAACAACTGTTTTTAGAATCCTAGGTCTGGGGTGTTGAAACATTTACAAATGAAAACTATTGCATTACAGTTATTGCAGATATTAATATTTACAAATAATTTCTTGTCATTTCATTCTCATTAAGGAAATGTAATTTGTTACCTGATAAAACTGAGCTACTCATTTTATATTTTGGAAGAAAATGTGAAAAAGTCAAAATACCTCAGCAAATGACGTATACAAAATTAAACCTAAAGTATCATAGATGAATAGTCTAAAATATGAAAAAAATTAAAGTTCCATTTCTGCGTTCAAGCTAAAGTTTATTTTAATCTGTATAATTCATACAGATGCTTTTTTAAAATATTAATTGTACAGCTTGATGAATTGTCTCAAAGCAAACACACCTGTGTAGTCACTGCTAAGTCAGGAAGTAGTATTTTACTCAGAAATACCCCAGAAGTTTCCCTCATGTCTGCTCATATAGCCACTCTTCTCCCCTAAGGTAACTACTATTCTGATTTCTAGGAGCATGGATGAGTTTTCCTTGTTCTTAATGTTTGTAATGGAATATCCCAGTGTGTATAGTCTGGTTTTTTTCACTCAACTTGTATGGGTTTTTCATCTAACATTATGTAAGTGAAACCCACTCATTTGCACTACTATATAAATACACTGTACTCTATTTATCAGTGCTGTGTAAAAAAAAAAAAAAAAAACCTCAGCTGCATAAAGCAACAATTTTATTATTCTCACTGATTCTGTGTGAGACAGGAATGTGGGCTCGTCACAGTGAGGACAGTGTGTTTCTGCTCCGTGATATCTGGGGCCTCAGCAGGGAATACTCGAAGGCCAGGGAGGATTCAACGGCTGGTCTGGAGCCTTTTGGAGGTGTCTTCACACACGTCTAGCAGTTGATGCTGGTTGTCAGCTAGGACTCCCACTGGGAAGTTGGCTAGAACGTTATGTGTCACCTCCCCGTGTAGTCTAGTTGGGCTTCCACACAGCAGGGTGGCTGGGTTCCAAGAGTGAGTGTCCTGAGACTTCAAGGTGAAATTGTGGCATATTTATGATCTATTCTCAGAAGTCGCATAGCATCGTTTCCTCCATATTCTATTGTTAAAGGCAGTAAAAAAGGGAAAACTAGGCCCAAGGGAAGAAATCTAGAAAGCACCACTCGACAGAAGGAGTGTTAAGGTCCCATTTTCAGAAGGGCGTATGCGCTGGGAGAGATTTTGCAGCTGTCTCTGGAAAATACAACGTGCCATACACTATATCCACATGTAAGGCAAGACAATGGAAGCAGAAAAGTATGCACATCCATTCAATTGTTGATGGACTTTGGGGTTATTTCCATTTTGGGGCTATTATGAGCATTCCTATACATGCTATACAATGTGAAATGTAGACAGTTTTTGTTGGGTGTATCTTAGAATGGTATTGCTAGGTCACAGAATATTGCAGGTTGTGCTTTTATAAATGGTGACTGGAACAAATATTTAGACATATTTGTTTATTTAAGGAGTGCTTTTCAGGAAAACATAGGAAAGTGAGGAAAATAGAATACAGAGGGAAAAAGCCAGTCTGGAATGACATCTCAGATATAATCAGGCCTTCCTTGGCCTTATCCACAGGGGGGCCTGAGGCATAAATCACATTGCAGAGTAGTCTTCCCCTCAAGGCCAGGGAGCTGGCATCTTGTAACATATCCGTTGGTCATCATCTGTGAGCTGCGCGCTGCACCGAGTGTGGTGAGGGAGGCTGAGCTGCAGAGGAGCACCTCTCTGCAGAGGGGTCTACTGTCAGCTAAGGGCAATTCTCCTAAGAAAAGGGTGGTTGTGAACCCATGGGCGCCCACACCAGCTGGGAGTGGTACACAAATGAAGATCCAGGTGAAAGCCTTAACTGCATTCACCACAATGCGCCTTTGCACTTGAATCTTACGTTAAGTTCATTTCATCCATCACAGTTTCTGGATTCCGATTTATCACAAGTCCTTGAAAACTTTGTAAGAGGAGAGTTAGTGGTATGAACTACAAGCTGATGCTGTTGGTTGCTTGCAAGGCTCTGACCGTTGCTTATCTTGTTTCCTCCCTTAACCATTCTCAACTCCTCTCCACCACTCCCTTAACTAAACTTCTCCTGGTCTGGGGACCTTGCCTGGTAGAGCAAGGAAGCCCCTCATCTCTGAAGTCTTAGAGACCCTGGTTACTATACACTTCTTACCTCATGTTGCTATACTTGCCAAGTGACAGTTAAAACTGGGCATGGGCATAAAAAGAGGTGCCTTGGTGGATCACGGTGACGGGCGTATTCCTCCCTGCCCGCTATGTAGCAGCAGGCCTATCTCCTCATGACTATAATGGTTAATTGTCCTTGTCAGTGGTAATTGCTTTTGCTTTTTTTTTCTTGCTAGTCTACTGAGTCAACGTGAGTGACCAGGCAACATCGACAACTTTAAGTTTAATGGAAATCTTACTATTTCCCCTGGTGGAAGCATCCCCTCCATGAGAATCAGAATTTTCTGGCCAAGTAAAAAAAGTGCAAATTCCTAAAGACATTGAAGGTAACGATAGCCACGCCCTTACTACAGTACTCGTTGATCCCTTCACCCCTGCATTCTACTTATAGAGCCCAAAGTATCAACTAATGGCAGTTGGTTTGGAGAGCACCGACATATCCAGGAAGAATAGTGCCTTATTCTTGATGGTGTCATTGTCAAGCTGATGTTCCAGCTGCATCTTTATGAGGGCCTCTCACTGCTCTAACAGGCCAGCACCTACTAGTTGGTGTGATATGTGAAAGGACCTGTGAATGCCATGGTTATGGCTGGCACCTTCTTTCCCAGAAGGACTCCCGTGTTGAAATGATGTCTTGTGGGAGTCCATGTAGGTGAATCAGATACTCTGCGAGCTCATAGATAGGCCTTTTGAATGAGGCCCTGAAGGCAAGAAAGGCAAATCAATTCCTGGAATATGTGCCAATTTTGGTCAGGATTAATGACTGACCTTTGTAGGATGGAAGCAGTCTATTAAAATGAACTTGACAAGGTAAACTTCTAAGGAATGGCTCCCTATGGGCAGCTTAGCATTGACCTCCACTGTTGGCTTGGTGGACTTTCAGCAGTGGCAGTAGCTAACTTATCCTTGGTGAGAGGGATTTCATGTAGTTGGGCTCACGTGTAACCTTCATCTCTGATACCACAGGTACTCTGTTCATCAACTCACTGTGCCAAGGTCTAGTGTGGTCAAGCAGTGGAGAGGCTGGGTGACCTGACCAACCTGCTAAACTATTTTCCACTTCCCATAAGTCTCTCTGCATGCTAGCTTTGGGCCACTTCTCTTTATATCGCCCAAAGTTCTGCCCATTGAGAGAACTTCCCCCACCATTGTTCTGCAGGATCACCCTAAGTGACTTTCTCTCACATATTGAGCTGATCCGTCTGTGAAGCAACCTCAGCCCTGCCACCTCCTTCTTTCAACAGGTCCTAAGGAAACTTGCCATCAACTCTCAGGTGTTAGCTGAGGGGTAGGCCTATTGGTACAACAGGGGTAGGCGAATTGGGGATCTGGACCATCTGTTCAGGCAACTTAATCATTGTGTCCTGGACAATCTCTAGCTGGATGCTAGATATACTATTTCCGTCAGTGAGCCAGTAAAGGGGATGAGGGTGAATGGGATAAAGTACGTGTATGTTCCTGTTGGTAGCTAATGCTTGGACAATTTATAATCCCATTAGAAGGGTACAAGCATTATACTACTCCACCAAACTCACTGAAATGTCACCCAAGCTGGTAATTGTTAGCCTTTTAATTTAGTTATTTTGATTCCTGATTAAAGACAGCTCTTTTGTTTTTATTACATTTCTTTGTGGTTATTGGTCTTTTTATACTTTTGACTTTTTGAATAGTCTCTTTTGCAAATGCCTTGTTCATGCCTTACTTTTCTAATTGCATTGGCTATCTTTTTCTTATTGATTTATAAGTATTCTTTATATATTCTGTATACAGGGCCTTTGTGATTTAAATGTGTTGCAAAAATCTTCTGCCTGTATGTGGCTTGCCTTTTCACTTTCTTAATAATGTCTTTGGTGAAGAAAATTACTTAATTTTAATTTAGTGCAGCTGTCAATCTTTCCATATATGGTTATTACACTTGATATTGTGCTTAAAAAATATTTGCCTACATAAAGATTATGAAGATCTCTTTCATTGTTGTTTAAAGTTTGTAAATACTTCATTATTTTACATTTAGATCTATGATCTACACAATGTCACATATCTTACAGAGTTTTAAGAGGAGGCTGCAATTAGAAGAGTTCAAGGAGTAATATAATCTTTAACTCTCTTTTGTGCACTTACTGATGAAATATTCTTCGTTCTATTTTAACATATTTTAATGACAATACAAGTCAATGATTTATAGAGCATTTTGAATTGATTATGATACATTTTAGCTATTTCCTGATAATATTCATTGAGGAAATTTCTCCAGTCAATTAAAATTCTTCTGGAGCAGCCAGGTGGTATAGTGGTTAAGTTTGTGCACTCCACTTTGGCAGCCTGGGGTCCATGGGTTTGGATCCCGGGTGTGGACCTACACACCATTCATCAAGCCATGCTGTGGCAGCATCCCACATACAAACTAGAGGAAGATTGGCATAGATGTTAGCTGTGGCCAATCTGTCTCATCCAAAAAAACATATATATATATTAAAAATTTTATTTTCACAATAGGATAGTTTATTTTTAATAATAGACAACTCACTCATCCATGTATTATGGATCTTCTTTTATCTCATCCCACATTCTTACATTCAAGTGTTGCTATTTTAATCTAGCATTGTAGTCCTTTATGTGTTATGTGTTGACTATACTTCTTTTCTTTTCTCTTTTTTTAATAAGGAAGATTGTCCCTGAGGTAACATCTGTGCAAATCTTCCTCTACTTTGTATGTGGGACACCACCATGTCATGGCTTGATGAGCAGTGTGTAGGTCCACGCCCATGATCTGAACCCTCAAACCCTGGGCCACTGAAGCTCAGCATGCAAACCTAACCACTATTGCACTTGGCCAGCCCCTATACTTATTTTATAAACTTAACAACAACAAAAACTAAAAAAATTTTAAAACCCTTAGTTTTATTTTGTAAATAAATCGGTGTTGGAAAATCTCCATATATGACCAAAACCAACACTGTGTTCAATATTCTTGATAAAGCAAAAACAAACAAACAAATTAATGAAACATATAACCTGCCATTATAAACATTTGGAATTTGTTTTTCAGGATTTGGTTTTAGATGTGACATTATTGCTTTTGTCGATTAAATACAGAAGGCTTATTAATAGCTAAAGTATATAATGTCTTAATACTGGGGCTGTGTACTTGTTATGATTGCTATCGTTTGACAATGATTACTGGTAAACGCTGGATTCTGAGAGCTGCATGTTACAAAAAGACCGTGGTGTGTCTGTGTGGGTGGAGAAGGGGCATTATAAAAGAGGATCAAGTTACACAAAACTGTTTCTAAGAAATAAATAGCCTCACCCACTCTAGTCCCTTCTTCTCCACCTGCTACCTCCCTGTTTATTCCTTTTGGCTTCCACCCCCTATGGAAGCACCCAGTCAATATTGCTCCCTCAGATTTTGCATTTTCTATGGAATAACCCCTCCCTTGACTTGATAATGACCATATGAACAAATCTACTCTGACAGCTTGAACCCAGGGTTGATATGTATCTTTCTAGAATTTTCTTGAATGGCATATCATCTCTGATTTCTGTTTGACTCTTCCATTTCAGTGCTAAGAGAATTCACCACCACACGATTCTGATAAAATATGATAGGATATTTGTGAATATATTTTGGCCTCTATAGGGCTAAATATCCAATCCACTCAATAAGCACATGAGGAGGTTATTGATCGGTGACATTTCTTGATCTAAAGTTCCTGTCACTACTTGTGACACTGCATCTCAGGCTAAAGATCAGCCTGGAGTCTTGGCTGAAATGGGCTGTGAGCCCTTGAAAGTGAAGCTGTTTCTTGCAGCTGCACGTAGGCCTGTCTGTCCCTTCCTGGGGCGCTCCTGCCACATAGGCTGCATTGCTTGAAGCAAGGCTGTCCTGACAGTTTTTGACTGAATGACAGAAAGGAGGCCTCAACAGGCAAGTTTTCTAAATCATGTAATTATACACCTATTTTGAGAGCTAACTCTGTTATTGGTCCTCTGCTTCAGATTTTGAAAGCACGCTTATCAAATTTTCAGATTGCGGTACCCATCAGATATTGCATAGGACTAAAAATAATTTGACTAGTGACTAAATGAAAGACTTATTAGATATGACAAAATTGTTAAAATTATATTACATAAAACTCAGGATCTAAGTGACTAACCTGTTAGACGGTGCATATCTAGATGACAAAAAAAATCAGTTATAAAAATAATTCAACATTTTAATATATTTTCCATACGTCAGACTATATCTAGATTATTGATTTTCATACTTGCCAGCAAATCATAAATGGACTGCTGTGAGTCAGGAATTTGTCTGGGAGAGAATGAAGGCTCTGGAAGCCATGATGTATACGAAACAGGCAAAAGAAATGTTGTTAAGATTAGGTCTTCCGAGAAGTATAATTTTGAGTGGACATCTTAGCTGTCCTTAAACATTTAAAAGGCTTTTACATACAATAAATAAATGTGAATCAGTTGCAGACATTGCCAAGGAGTAAGATTTCATTATAAAAACCAAAACCATTCAAAAAAATAAGCCAGTTACATACGGACAAGTACTGCATGATTCCACTTCTATGAGTTATCTAAAATAGTCAACCTTGTAGAAGCAAAGAATGGAATGGTGGATGCCAGGGGCTAAGGGGAAGGGGAAATGGAGAGTTGCTACCGAGCATGTATGAAATTTCAGTTACAAAAGATGAATACATTCTACAGATCTGTTGTACAACATTGTGCCTACGGAGAACAACACTGTATTGGGTACTTAAAAATCTGTTAAGTGGGTAGATCTCACAGTAAGTGGTCTTACCGCAGTAAAAAAAGTAGATGAGGAGGTGCTTAAAAAAGTGGTGTGATAGCACTCACTGAGTACTATTAGAGAGAGACAGACATTGAACATAAAACAACTTTTTAGTATCTTTTGAAATTTTAATTGGCAAGTTCTGGGTAAAGATGGCAGGTTGAAACTAGGTATCTACCTGTAATTCCTTTCATAGCCCCACTACACAGTAAAGCAGATATTTTTTTTCTGGTGAGGAAGATGGGCCCTGAGCTAACATCTGTAGCCAATCTTCCTCTTTTTGCTTGGGGAAGATTGTCACTGAGCTAACATCTGTGCTAATCTTCTTCTATTTCCTATGTGGGATGCCGCCACAGCATGGCTTGATGAGCAGTGTGTAGGTCCGCACCCAGGACCCAAACCCTGAAATGGAGTGCACAAACTTAACCACTACACCACGGGGCTGGCCCTGCAAATTTTCTTTTGAAATGATATAAATCTGCAAAGACAGAGAGATTGAAAAACAGACAACAGAAACAAAACATTGGTGAACAAAGAAATAGGAAATTATCGAAAATAATTAAGATAATTAGAAATTCATTTCAGGATGACTAATTATTACTATTAATAATAAGTGTTCTGGAAAGAAAACAGACACGTGGAAATCATTAGTGAAATAATTATTTTAAATAATAGAAAACCAAAGGACTTTAACTTCTAGTTTATAAGAACCCACAACATGTCCAGGAAAAATGAATTAATAATGAAACCAGGTAAGTATCTAAGGACAAAAAAAGGACACATCACATCAGAATGGCTTTGGGCTTCTCAACAGCAACATAATTATAAGCAAAAAGATATTGGGACAGTACTTTCAAAATTCTAAGAGAAAATTGTTTCAAACTTAGAGTTTCATATCCAGCCAAACCATCATTCAAATATAAAATAATGGCATCTTCACATCTAACTACTCTCAAAAATTTACCATTTAAGCACTTTCCGTAGGAAGATACTGGAGAATATGTTCTCCCAAAACCATGAATAAAGAAGCCACTGGATATAGGAAACGCTGTGCAATTTGGAAAAAAATGAAAAGGAATTCCAGGATGCTGGTAAAAGAAATCCAAGGACAGCAGCTGTGGACCGGGTGAGATGGCAGCACTAGGACAGGTCAGAAAGCTCTAGGAGAGCGCTCCAGAAAGATAAAATTGATAGTGCCCTGATGTGTCTTAATATTCTAGAAGAATGTTCAGACAAATTGAGAGTTTGGAATTTAATCAGTAACTGTTGATTCCAGAGAACATAAGGAAAACATTTAAAAGTCAATTTTTAAATTCATAAATAAAAAAACATGTGAAGAAAAAGAAAAGCAAACAGTTTGCTACATAACAGCTGTGAAGAGTCTTCATTAGTCAACTTAATAGAAATGCTGGATTTCAAACTAACTGAAATCATGATATAACTTTATTGGAAAAATGGGATGATGGGAATTGCACATTGTGTGCTTCCATTCTCTGTGTGAGAGTGTACATGCGTGTGATTGCTGATCAGAGGTGGAAAGAAAGAGAGATTAATCTCCATCTTTCCATAGTAGGTAATAGCAGGAAACAATAATGCCTTAAATATAAAATTTCAAAGTTGTCTATACAAATGGGTGATTAAGAGACATGGAAGTAAATTAAAAAATAATAATTTGAAAAAGGTGAAACAATTTTCTGATATACAGAAGAAAAAGTGTGAGGAAAATAAGTTTCTATCAGAAAAAATTATGGAAAATTTAAAACTATGAATATGTAAAACCCTGATCAAAAAAAGAAATTATAGCAAGGAAATTTTAGATCTATTTCATTGTATTTGGTTAGCCCAACATCCTGTGATGAGAAGTGACATCTGCAAACTGTCACTTTGGCTTGCTCAGAGTGACATCAGCATTGTGGCAGCTTGATACTTCCCTCCTTTTTAACAACTAAACTCTGGCGTCCATCCATGAACAAAAGTGCTCTGCGGGCTTGGTGGGAGCCCGTGCCACACACCGAGGGACCTGAGAACTAAGGCAGATAAACTTGGTTGTTTGCTAGGCCTAGGGGCTTCCCGTTGCTGTAGGCCTTTGGCAGCTCCAGCTGTTGTCAGCTCTGTCAGTAATGCAGCTGAATGGGGATGGCCCCAGGCTTGGCGGCACACAGTTGTTTCAAGTGTAGGAAGGTGGGGCCAATCCCCTATGTGGCTGTTTGAGAAAGCAAGTCTGCTGCAGACAAGACTCACTGCCTGCAGGCCCACACACCCCATCAATGCAATCCTGCCCCACGCTGAAGCCCTGATCCACTGAAGCAGACTCACTTGCCCCACTGAAGAGACCCCATACACTTTGCCAACACCAGCGTAGGCCCACCTCTAGCACACGCCCTTCCCTGCAGAAGCAAACCCCCTCGCCCCACTGCAGAGGTTCCATACACCCTTCTGATGTGGCCCCACAAGTTGCCTGAGGGCTTGCTCTTGGGAGGGGCCAGTCCCTAGGGCAGACTACCTGCCCTGGCTGAGCTGGATTAAAGTGGTGCTCTAGTGGGTTGGGCAGACCTTCGCAATAACAGACCAAGGGATGAACTCCAATGTCATCTGCCAGCGTCTATGTCAGCACGCCGGTACTATGTCACAAAAATGGCTGCACTAATGTCTCAGGCCCTGGGGAGGTTGTCCCAGCCTGGGGAGGTCTTGCATCTCACTGAGATGCAGCCAGAACCTATCAAGTGAGTCTCTTTTCACCAAAGAACTGTGCGCCTTTCTTTCTGGTGATTTTAGGTTCCTTTCTGAAACAGGTGAATTTGTGTGTGGGCCTTTTAAGAGCAGGCTTTTCTTTCCTTTATGTCTGATAGCTTTTCTGGGGATATTCCCCCTTGTTGTTGATAGCCATCAAAGCCAGAGATTATGACACACATCTCAGCTGTGCTGAGTTCAAAAGCTGCTTACGGTGGCAAAAGATCTCCTGCTCAGATCTTCCACTCTTCCAGGAAAGGCTTCATACCTTAAGATTTCTCCCAGCCAGCCATGAAGCACCATGGCTAGAATGAGGCTTTTTCATCTCCAGAGAGGAATTTCTGCCTCTTCCCCCTCAGTCAGCACCGTCCCTTGTTGTGTGGGTTCTTTTTGTCCAGTTTTCAGTTCTGTCTCAGGGGCAACTGTTCAAAGAGTAGTTGCAAATTTGTTGTGTCCCTAGGAGGAGGTGACTTCAGAGTGCTCCTACGCTGTCATCTTCCCAGCAATCTCCTTATGACATTTCTGTGACTTTTAGATTCTAGTCTAAATTCCAATTTCTTTGCCTTTTTTAGGCAAAGATATTAGGACGTATGGAATTTTAATAATCCTCATGAATCATCTGAATGGAATAACTGTTCATTACACAATGAGGTGACAAGTTTCAGTAAATTAAGGGTTTCATTAATAACATGGTAACCTTTCCACCATTATAGATATTTGACCTAAAAAGAAATTACTTAAAATCTGGTACTTCACCTTTAACTTAGAGCTGACATTGCCTGGCTCAATGCACATGACCCCTTTCAATTCCTTAGGTGTCAAAGTGTCAAACTTTTTAAAAATGCAGAATTCACTCTATTTAGCTTTGTAAATTATAACCTTTCTCATGAAACAACTCTAGGTTGTAGTGTCTGTGTGAGACATCACTTTTAAGAAAATTATAATGCTCTCATCTCACTCAAAGTACTAGTGGAACAAACTCAACATATATTGACTCAGGAATGGTAGTTTTATTACATGATTTTTGGGTTTAAAGTTCAGTTATTATTCTAAAAGCTAATATTTATTGAATATTTTCCATTTGCTAACCACTATTTTTTATTATTAATCCCCTTAGAAACTCTATGATGTAGGTAATATTATGATCCCCGTTTTACAGAAGACCCTGGGGCTCACAGGGTTTATATAGCTCACCAAAGGTCATAGATACACTGTGTCACTGAGCCAGAGTTTGAGCTCAGGTGTCTTGACAACAAATAAGATCGTTAAACTCTGTGTTACAGAGTTTACTCCAGTGTACAAAATGTCATTTTTTATTTGCAAAGCAATTTGCAAAAACTTTTATAAAAACACTTATATGCATAATTAATAGCACATCTCTGACAATATGCAATGACACGCCATATTTTCAAACTAATGTTGATTCCAAAGGGAATTATATGGATGCTTACATCTATCTGTCTTTGGTGCTGATAATTTTGGTTTTTTTTCCTTTTTTCAACTTAATTTTCTTTCAGAATAGAATGAACATAGATTCATCCAATGCTAATTATGGAGTCCTTAGTCTTACAAGGAACTGGGGCTCAGAGCATTCAGGGAAAAGAAAAGATGTTGACCAAGCCTTTAGAAGCTTAGAGTCCCTGAGGTGGCAGGACATTTACACCGAAAACTTTCTAGTGCAAGGTGGAAAGTGGTACATAGCATAAAAGATATGTTGATGAACGGTAATGAAGATCAGAGATTGAGGAAATTACTCACCAGAGAAACATAAGCGCAGGTTCCCAGGCTGGTTCTAGGATGACGAGTTGAATATGGGCAGGTGTGGAATGGAGAAAATGGGTTTCTTATCACACAGAGAGGAAAAGAAAAGCACAGGGAAGGAAAGGCTAGAACAGCTATAGAAATAATAAAATTTGCTTTGGCCGGAACGTAGAAGGCAGGAAAAGTAGAATTAGAGATGAGACTGGAAAAGGTAAGTGAAACATGTACTTTAACCACTTGTCTTTTGTTTAGTGATAATACACCATGATTCATTTATCAGTCTTTAATATTTACTGACTTATTTGGGAAAACACCCATTTTCCATGCCAAAAATAAAAGGACGAGAAGAGGAAGGGGGCACCAATTCTCCCTTACTCTTTTTTTTTTTCTTTTTAACAGTTCAAAGGCATGAACACAAACGCCTCTTTTAAAAAAAAAGTAAATACACCTAAGGAGAATTCAAACATTTTTATTTCCTATGTAAAAGTGGTGTTTCTGTTGATTACAGTATATGACATATCTATAGCAGGGCAAAAGGGCTCTGCTCAGTTGTAGAAGAAAGCAAAAGGGTAGAGCCTTTGGGGTTTTTTTGAAGGGTAAATGCAGCTATCTAAGACATAGCTTGGAAATGCTAACTAACATTTGGGTAAATGGCTTCTGGGTCAAATGTTATAAGTTTAACTTTTGCTCAGCTGTCAGTAAAAGGCAATTGTCAACAGGTCATACAGGTGGAAAACAAGGAAGAAAAAATCTATTTCTCAGTGGGATGAAGCTCATTGGTACTTTTTTCTCCTTTGACAAATAACAGATGAAATATAATTCTTCTTTTGGTCATTCCAATGTGAAACCTAGAACCTAAAATAAGGCAGCATAATTCTCTGTGCTGAACAAAGGGCCTCAAAGTTTGGTGTTTCCAAGAGCAATGACAGTGAGTGTTTTAGTAAAAATAATTATGTCTGTTTTTGACGCTGGTTGTATTCTTGATCTAAGGGCAGAAGTTAGTTACTGACAACTAGCCAATCACTATCTACACTAATATAAACATTCAGGCTGACCAAGAAAACGTTCCAATGAAGGTTTATTTACAAAAATAGAGAAAAGATCAGGTTTGGCCTGTAGGAAATTCTCTCATTTCTTTTACTTTTGTACCTATGACCTGCTTTTTAAAATTTTCAGTGTTCTTACTGATACCTTTCACATTATATATTTGTTTGTTTGTTGTGTATATCTTTCAAGAGGATGCAAGCTGCAAGAAGGAAGGGTCTCTGTGCTGTTCATTTGTATATTCTCAGTTCTTAGAATAGAGTCAGGTACATATTAGGTTATTATAGAAGATTGCATTATTGTGGCCAGTTCTTTACTCCTCTTTCTATTCATGCCCACGTTAAGCTTTGCCACACGACTTCAGATGTGGACAGAAAGGACTGGTGGTTCCAAGCCTGGCCTTAAGCATCGTAGAGTGTTTCTAAACCCTCTTGAATTTCTGCTATCAGCCAAAGAAGAAAATCTCCTAGCTATCCAAGACAAATGAGAGAAACGTGGAGCAGACTGGACTTATTCCACAGCACTCTCAAAAGCAATATAATCAGGGACCTTGAAAAAAATACTTTAGTGGAATATGTCATTTATTAATGAGATATTAGATATTTCAATGATAAATATCCAGGCTCAACAACAGACAGTAGGGTGACTTTTCCTAATACTTGTCACATCAAAAGAACTCAACTCTATCTATCATTTTAATTCTCCATTGTGTGTCCTGGATGAGTCACTTCCTACTGTATTCCCATCTCCTCCTCATTACTATTTCAATCTTCTCCACAGTCACCCCTCCTACTTTTGTTTTCTGGGGTCTGGGGAAAACAACTATTTCTCCTTCCAAGCCACTTGCCAGGGAAGTTGCGATTTTATTAATGAGCTTCTGATAAAAGAGACTGCCCTACTATGCACACTTCTGAGCTGTGGCAACACAGGTAGGATTTGGGGACTCTGGAGGTTTTCTCAGAAAAATCTATTTCTGTTTTGGTAGAACAAAGCTTAAGCTGAGGCTTTATTTTTCTATATAAAATGTCTCATGAATCAAGTCATTTCCCTAAAGACGGCCTTGCAAGAGAAGCTTCGATATTATACTTTCCTTTGTTTGTCAGTTTTAGGAAAGTAAAAAACATATCAATTATACTTATTTATTTCTTTATCAGTTTTTCTTCAGTTTCCATGTTCCCTTTGTCACAATATTATATTTTTACTGATATTGCATTTAAATTTCATTCTTATTTTTTCCATAAATCTGTTTTCCATATACCGTACTTTTTCTTTATCTCCTTCTGGTTTCTTTTCATTTTGTCCCTGTTTTGCTCTTCATTTAACAGGAAGTGCCGTATGGAAAGGGGAGGAAAGGGTCGCCATTTGGGAGAACTTCTTATATGCCGGGGCTGACTGTGGTGCAGATACTATCCTACTGCACAGAAGAAGGTTTCAGTAGGGAGAGCAGAGAGGTGAAGCAGCACGTCTCGATGCGGGACAGGGTGCAGGAGCATCCCCTGGATGCAGAGGTGGACAGACCTAGTGCTCGATAACCGAGGCGAAGTACACACCCAGGAGGATGTTACCCTTTCTCTTTAGTTTTCAGGGAACTTTTGGAGTTTCCAGGTGATTTCTTAAGATGGTGATGGGTCTATGAAGAAACAGAAGCATTTTCCCCTGGCCAGAGAATACTATGTTCAAATGGAATTTCTCATGAGTCACCTGCGAGGAAGGCAGCAGCTAAGCTGGAGGACAATGGGAGAACCATCCAGACACCCCTGGGGCTTGTCAACAGAAAGCCTCTCTGAGCTCCCTTCAGACACCATGAGTGACCATCTGGTGGTTCCTGAACTCTTTAAGCATGTCCACTCACTCTGTATCACAAAGACGTGTAGAAAAGGCCTTTAGCTTCTTGCCATCATTCATCTTCTGTTTCATTTCCTCATCAATCCACTACCTTTTCAACATCTGCCCTCATGACTCCTCTTCCCATCCTTTGTCTTGTCTCCCCATTCAGACTGTATACTCAGACATGCATCAGCAACGCAGATGTTTCACTTTATACTTCAATCATGAGCACATTCTCTCAGAGCTTATGCTGCTTTATTCCAGCCCAGGACCATGAACTGGACACTCGGTGCAAGCCCTGCAAGTACTTCCCCTCAATGTGTTTACTCTGGACTCAGAGGTATTAACGAGACATAGAGAGAAACCCAGGGCATTATGAGACTTCTGGCATCATATGGAAGCTGAGCAGCTAATTGTTGTGGCCAATATTGTCTGTCAATATAACCACTTTCCAGAATATTGCATTACCAGTTTTTGTAAACAAGGAGTGCTGGAAAAATTCAAGAGGAAACATTTTCTCACTACATTGGATGGGGCTGCAGACCTTAAAAAGTAATTCTTGGGGCCAGCCCAGTAGTGTAGTGATTAAGTTTGCGTGCTCCACTGTGGCGGCCCAGGTCTGTGGGTTCAGATCCTGGGCATGGACCTACACGTTGCTCATCAAGCCATTGCTGTGGTGGCATCCCACATACAAAATAGAGGAAGATTGGCATAGATGTTAGCTCAGCAACAATCTTCCTCAAGTAAAAAGAGGAAGATTGGCGACAGATGTTAGCTCAGGGCCAATCTTCCTCACCAGAAAAAAAAAAAAGGTAATCCTAACCTTTTGTGTGATAGTGTACTAGGAATTGAGGGATTACTTAGCAATTAGAAGATGGTGGAAATAGATTTTGAGTTTTCAGTGGTATGGCCATGTGGAAACACATTTCACTGAAAGGTCAAACTTGTAAATGTTTCAAGACCAAATATATGGTGCCTCACGATCTAAAAACCATGACCTTTACACAGTGTTTACTCAGCTTAGATGGAATAGACTCATAAGGCATTAGGCTGGTAGGTCATCCTGCTAGATTTCTGAGCTTGTCTACTCGTGGCTGCTGTGTGTATATTTCTTTTGTTAGAAGATGATAGTAGGAGATTTTTTCTGCAATGCATGTGAAAATGCACATCCTTAATTCATCGAAACAGACATTTGGAAAATGAACTAAATATATCAACCACACTTCTGAATAACAGCATTTCAGGTTTCCTTATTGAAATAGCAATTAGCTATTTGAACAGGTGTGAATGCAGTTCTAGGATGTGAACTTATTTCTTTTGGAAATATCTTTCAGTGTTCCATGTTTAAACTTTC
This sequence comes from Equus quagga, assembly GCF_021613505.1. NCBI lineage: Eukaryota > Metazoa > Chordata > Mammalia > Perissodactyla > Equidae > Equus > Equus quagga. The sequence continues at coordinate 7,320,408 of NC_060280.1, forward strand.
CACTTCTATTCTAATGAGACATAAGTAGAACTCTTTTAAGGAATACGTTTTCTTGGCCAAAATTAAGTAGTTTATAAATAAGTACGTTTCCATATATCAAAGGACATAGCTACTGGGAAAAAAACCCATGTACTGTGAATTACATACAGAAATATTTTCTATGATGTTTCTTAAAAAGTCTATGGAATAATTTATAGAACTGATTATGTCATAAACAAAGTAAATAGGAAGTTTTTAGAAGCAACACATAGAGGGAAGGATAATCATGCTTACAGAAGAGTCACTAAGTTAAAGAAGAAAACTCAAACAGGAGGGACATTACAATAAGTTGGTATATGGTGTATGGTACCATATATATATATGGTATTGATATCCCAGAATTTATCTGGCAAGAGAAAATGTAATTTTCCCAATGCTATTATTTAACACATAGAAAAACCCAAATAAAATATGAGAGATTATGATATTTCAAGGAAAGCCCTTCTTTGGGGGCAAACCCTGAATTTCTATGTTACCTTGGACTTTAGACAACTCATTTTACTTTTGATCAACACCATATTGTTTGCATAATGAAGTTATTGTGTTTCTACCAGGTCAACAACTTCATTTTTCTCGAGTCACTAATACAAATTAGGAAATGTAATGACTTAGGTATCCAGAGCAGCGATAACATTGTATTAAAGAGGGAAAAACCAGAGATGGGCCACACTTGAAAGAGGAGTTTCTTCTTTCCCTCATGGGTGAACAGCCCCCAGAGAGCTCAAGGGAGGGAACACACCTAGGAACTCTATACTTGCATCGGTTTTTAAAGAATTCTTCTAAAAAAAGTAGAGACTCAGCATAACAGTCTTGGCCTCTAAAGATTTATTGAGATCTCTTATTTCTCTTTGCAGGATGATACTTAGAGAGGCTTATTGGATTCCAGGTCCTGTAGAACCAGCTATAAATTTAGTGTTTTGTAGTGAAGCCTCTGGCATCCTGATCCATCCATCTCTTTGACAAAGCATCATCCTTTGTTGTCAGATTGCTGAACAAATAACCCTCCTAAAAAGGACAAAATCTTTGGGGCCGGTCTGGTGGTGTAGTGGTTAAGTTCACACATTCTGCTTTGGCCGCCCGGGGATGCTGGGCATGGGCCTACACATTGCTCATCAAGCCATGCTGTAGCGGCATCCCACATACAAAATAGAGAAAGATGGGCACAGATGTTAGCTCAGAGGCAATCTTCCTCACCAAAAAAAAAAACCTTCAATTTTCACATTTATGACAATTGATATAATATATATCTGCTTATCCTTGTAAAATATATTAATGTGTTTGAGTGAGGACAGAAAATTACAGAATATAATTATCTGAAAAAGTCAAATAAGAAAAAACAGCTTTTTAATTTCTTGATACTGTTTTCTTAAAGGAGATGTTACACATTCAGGATACACATCTTATGTTAAGCAGGATAAAACAATACATCCTGGGATAATGATATTACTTTATGACTTTATAAAGATCATTGAATCATAGAAACTCAGTATTTGAAAGAGTCTCAGAGCTTCTAGTCTCGTCTTTACCTGGTACACCATGGTGTGGTGCACAGAACTCTGTTAGAAGGCACAAGTCATGCTAGTCAACTATTGTTTGTTTTCGTAACCATCTTCATCTTTATCCAACTGTGTTCTGTACCATGAAGAATCAAATTCTCATCACCTGGATAGCCAATTTCCCATATTAATTTTTTTCTCTCTAAATGCCCAGGAATATTTTAGTTCCCCTGACTGAACCTTCCCTGTACACTCATTTAGTCTCTTTGAAAAAGATTACTAATAGCTCTTGATTTTAATTTAATTTAACCCTCACTTGAGGCATATGTAGTTGATCTCTTTCCTTCATACACTGGTTAATATGGCTTATAAGAATTTTAATGAGCCAAGTAATTAGGCACTTTGTGTTTAGTGTCCACATATTAGGAAAAGCTTCATAAATCTAATTTTACCAAATATAGCCCTGTCATATCTCTCACTAATTTTTCACAAATTGTTGCATTCGGTGGAGAAAAGCTTGGGCTAGTTTGAATTATGCATTTGAAACTGCATTCTCACTTCACTGTAATATTTTAAAATTATGTTTTAACTGTTTCAGCCCTCTGAAAAGCCATAACAATTTAGTCATTTGTAATCTCTTGTGCGTTAAGCAGATTTCCTGTTCCAGATCCCTCTGTGTCGTTGAAAACCATACAAGTAATACTTAGAAATCAATGAATTATTGGGAGCATGACTTCTTATAGTGTGATTTAATGACAATCATGTTTTTCCCAATGAGAGGTAGATTTCAGACATTTACAGCAGAAACTTTTAGTTCCACCTCACCCTGTGGTTTAATGGTTGAACTCTCAGTGCAGCTGTCGGTATAAAGGAACAGTTCGATGTTCGACACTGAAGATGAGGAGACAGGGCTGCAGCGAGCAAAGTTGCATTCGCCATGATGGTGCTAGCTGACCTAACATGCAAACTTTGAAATCTCAATGGCATGTTTGTGGGCTTTCACACAATATATATTGAGTAAACAAGTGATTGAAAACTTAACTACATGAGAAATGAACACAGCTTCCTCATTTCAGCTGGCCCATGTAGTTTCCGGTCAGACAGAAACTAGAGACAACGATTTACTGGAGCCCACTAACTCCTGTTGGAACTGCTCAAGGTAAATTCAATCCTTGACGCCAAATAGGCAGTCTTGAGAAGAGTGCTGTTGTCTTTTCATTTGTTCCCTTGGTATTTTTTGCTAATTATGCCATTTTCTCTGCTTGAATCCTCTTCCTTGACATTACGTGTTTTCATTCTCATCCAGCAGCTTTTCTGGGTATGGGCTGGTGCTTTTGAAGTCGCTCCCCCTGGTGCTGACCTTGGCAGGATTTCCTCTCCCCTCACTCTGCTGCCTAGTGGAGGCCCTTTTAATATTCTCTGCAGGCTCCAGCATCCTAGTGTGTTCCTGATGCCAGGGTGTCCTTGGTTGTCCAAAATCATCACAAAAACACCACTTCCTGATCTTGGGGGGCAGCGTGACGTTTCCTGAGACTGCCAAGCCAAGTGGTTCTCTTCTATCACTCATGTTCTGTGAGGGTTCCCGGTATATTGATTATTTATTCCTTTCCAGCCATTCCAGCCATTGACCAGAGAATCACAGTCTAATGACACCTGAAAAGAACATTTATCCCTTATATATCCAAAGATATCATGATTTAATTGAGCTGTGTGGAGCCGGCCCAGTGGTGCAGCGGTTAAGTGCACACATTCTACTTCAGTGGCCTGGGGATTACCGGTTCGGATCCTGGGTGTAGACCTATGCACTGCTTGTCAAATCATGCTGCGGCAGGTATCCCACATATTAAGTAAAGGAAGATGGGCACGGATGTTTGCTCAGGGCCAGTTTTCCTCAGTAAAACGAGGATGATTGGCGGCAGATGTTAGCTCAGGGCTAATCTTTCTAAAAAAAGAAAAAGAAATTGAGTTGTGTGTGTGTGTGTGTGTGTGAAATAAAGTATTTAAATACACTCTTGAGGTTGTTATTGACCAGGCTAGTTGTTCGAACAGCTCTACGTTCTCCCCCAGTGCGTTGACTGAGAGTGTAAAACCTCTTCTTGTGTGTCTAAGAGTAAACAGAGCAGATGGAACAAATTCATTTCATAAAAATAAGGACCTTGTGTATAAAAGTGAAGCACTGGGGCTGGCCCCGTGGCCGAGTGGTTAAGTTCGCGCACTCCGCTGCAGGCGGCCCAGTGTTTCGTTGGTTCGAATCCTGGGCGCGGACATGGCACTGCTCATCAGACCACGCTGAGGCAGCGTCCCACGTGCCACAACTGGAAGAACCCACAACGAAGAATACACAACTATGTACCGGGGGGCTTTGGGGAGAAAAAGGAAAAAATAAAAAAAAAATCTTTAAAAAAAAAAAAAAGTGAAGCACTAATTTGGTTCATAAATGGGAATCGGCACCAAGAGGCCTCCACAGCTCAACATCTGACCTTCTTGAGCTCCGCTAGGTGCACCCCGTCAGTCTTGTCAGCACTACCCCCTCTTCTCTCCTCACGGCTCATGGTGCCTCGTACCCCTTGACTATTTGGAGTAAATAAGTACCAGTGTCAGCTGTTAGGGATTCATTTCATGCTCTGAATGGCAAACAGAAATATTTATTAACAGAGTATTCTTTGCAGAGATTTTATGTATTTAAAAGCTAGAAAAGAATAAGAAAAAAAGGACCTTTCTGAGATACTCTGAAATGAGCACTAGTTTACAGACCAAACTAATTTGAAACCATGATTGACCTACTGTGTCAGCTGTCATATGGATGGACAGTAGAGCAAAAAAGAGAGTCATTTTTTCAATTAAGGGAATAATTTGAAAACTCACTACTGCAAATATCTATGTTGTATATAACAAAAGTGGCATAAAGAAAAAAATGTTGAGAAGATGCTTAAGTTTCTTAACTAAAAAGAAAAAAAGAAGCTACCGTTTCAGAATAATGATGTTGAATATTGGTGTTCCCCAAAACATTCTGAAGAATGGAATCAGAAAGTTTATTTTGCCTACAAGTACATCTCTTCCATCTAACAATATTTTAAAAATCTCAGCAGTAGCAAAAATCTCTACTTTTGAAAGTACTTTAATATTGTGACAATTGTCCCCACAATTAGGGGAACTGGGAGGACCTGGCCTCATCATAATAGAGGATTGTCTGGGAAGCAATTTTAAGTGACTGCCACATTTCCCAATGTTTATGAAAGAACAGAAGTCCAAGCTGCCGTATATCAGCAGCCCTGTGCAAGAGCCAAAGGCCTCTTCTCTTGGTAATGCTCTCATCAGAATAAACAAGAGCAACATGGATTTGGGGGATAATGTAATGAACCTCATTCCTTTAATTCACGTTCCCTGAAGATGATCTATAATGGGAAGAGAAAGAAAGGAGGAAAAAGGAGCACCTAACAACCTCAGATGCGTGGGCAGATGTCGCTGGAAAGAAAAGGCATCGGGCATTATTCTGCTTTCTCTGTGGACTGACTGAGCACAAAGATGTTCAGAAAAAATACTTTCACTATGCTTCCAATCAGAATTCAAAAGAAGTTGATGCTTTGATTAAAAATCAATTTTTAAAAATACCGTAAAATTACAATTGTAATTAAATAAAGTGGCAGTTTTTACACAACTTCCCAACTATGGGTTCTGTAATTAGCTTAGACTCTGCCTGGAAGCCATGTTATCACACTTTTCAGTCAAGTGCCCATAAACAATTTGGAAAATATGTCCCAAATTGTTAAAATATAGGCTTCTGGAGAAAATGAACGTTATTCTATTTTTATTTTATCCAATGAGTCTAGCACAGTACTTGGCCCAGCGGAGAAGTATAACAGAAGTTTATCAGTTAAACCCACTGACAAATAGAAATGGCAAGCAATCAGATATATTGCAGTATATAGGAAGCCATTTGGTGTAAAGCTAATTCAGCCCGACCTTGTTCTTCCAAAAGGGGCTGACGGTGGCCGTTGAGCATGCATTGTATATCTGCTTTAGGTATTCCCTACGGCAAGAACAAAGGCCCTTAAGATAAAGGTGCAACTTCCCTCCCTCTCCCAATGTTGGCATTTCCTTAAGGATTAAGCATCTTTCCTTAGGCTGGGAACTGATTGCTGCACTCACCTTTGACCACCCAGCTCACCTGTGACCACTCAGCTGGAGACAACAGACTGCCACCCTGCTGTGTTCACTGAGACAGAAGACCTACCTGCTGTTTCCGTCAATCGCTGTGATGACAGAGCAGTCTCACGACTGTTGTAAAAGGCACATTTCAATCCTATGTGCAACGTCCTCTCTGGGGGTATATAACCACTCTGTGCACCCCACTTCTTTGGTGCCCTTTCTTCCTGCAGGAAGAAAGGCCCGGGCCATGGTCCTCAGATTTCAGCTCAGAAGAAACTCACCCAAATTTTCACTTGTCGATTGGTTATGGATTATTTTCATCGACACCACGGATGTTTGCAAAGGTAGGTACGAAGGAGTTTTGGTACTGAAGATGATCTACCACAAGCCTCTCCCTGAGGACCGGTTCTTTCCTCTCTGGAGCTCTAGAGTCTCACAGTTTTGGCTCTAGCTGAGATGAGCAAATACTTGCTGCATTTCTGTCTTTGGTAGACATCGAAATTTCACCTATTTGTCAAGTAAATAAATAAACAAACAAAAATAAGTTAACCTGAAGAAATTGCATCCAATCATTTTTACTGGATTCCTTTTAATTATTATTGTTCTTGGGAAATCTAGTCAAAAACTTTCTGCTTTAATGACTTTTTTTTAAACATTGACTCAGAACAATTAAGGGAAAATCCCATTTGATAGACCAACTTGGCATTATAATTACAAACTGGACTCGGCATTATAGGGGCTGGATGCAGTGGGAGATTATTTTCTTCATTAATTTTATCCTGATCTCTCTGCCTCTTTCCCACAGGTTTTTGAAATTTATTAACTCTTGTAAATTACTTTAGCTGCTAAAATGGATTTTTTTTAAAAAATGCATGATTTGATTTTCTGTAATTAGTCCTTAAGTGCTTTTTAATAAGTGTTCTACATAGATTTTGTTCTTGCTCTAGAGAAATGATGATCAGCGCATTGTTTCTTTGAGATGCAGGTTTAAATCATTGAGTTCTTTTGTTGGAAAACTGTAAAAAATATTCCATTTTCAGCTATAATTTTTCTTGTGAAACACACACATATTTTAAAAATTCAACATTGAGTTCATTCAGAAAATTCCTATAGACTTTCTATTTAAGGACACAAAATCTTCAAATGTATGTTGTATGCAGACAATAAAGTTTATTAATAAGAATATTTAAATATAGTTTGAAATAAAACATACCTACTGACAATAAAAAGACGAAACATAAAACTGCACCATATTGTGTTTCCGAATAAATAAACTTTCAGTGTAAATCTTTATTACTGGTACTGTGAAAAAAATAGTTTTACACTGGGATTACAAAATTTTCAACATACCATTCATTGGTCGTGATGATCCCAAAAAGCATGTCAGATCAAAAACAGTTTGTTAAACATTTGTCTTTTGCGTAAAGCAAAAGATTTGCAAAAATCCATTTAAACACAAGTCAAAATGGAAAAAGGTCTGCAGTTATTTCTGGTTTATTTTTAGTGGGGCATTTGTTAAAATGATTAAAACATTTGTTAAAAGTTAACATTTCATAAAATATAATAATGTGATTTTATGATAATATAATCCAAATTTGGCTGACTTTGTTTTTATTGGCTGTATATTAGTCTATTCAATTATCACTGAATTGTTACCTCCACCATTACTATTATCACCGCTACCGTGTCTACCACTGTCACTACTAACAATCATAATCCTGGCCAACACTTATTTAATGGATTTCTATACCCCTCGTATTATGTTAAATAATTTACATGCTTTCTGATTCTTAATAAACCCTTATTATATGACTTTTTGTTACGACAGGTGGGACTTCAAGGTAAGCAAGCAGTGGTGCCCATCACCATAGGTTTGACGCCATTAATTTAGCTGACCTGGGTTGTTAGACTGGTGTTTCCATCATTTAACGTTAATCTATATGTAGTCCTACAGTTTCCTCGATCAAACAGATTAGCCTTCCCTGAAAAAGGATCGTGCTTCTCAGGGGTGTATAAGCTATACTTTAATGTGAGACATTCCAAATAATCTACAACTTTCCTTTTGTGATCAGAAAGGGTCTGATATTCCAACTTGGACAACTTGAACTAATGGTGGAATGTAGGCCTTGAAATCAAATCTAATATTCCACAAATCAGTAATCTTAGATAATGCTTATACTTTGCAAATTAATGAAATATGTACTCTTGGTATGAAAAAGATAGCTTAAATGGAAAATTAGACAGGAAAAAATACCTTATTTTTAGATAGAAATACTTCTTTTCTTTTTAGGTTTGGCATGATGTGCCAAACGTTGTGGTGGATTTTGTTTGCCAGAGGGAGCCACAATAACCTCTCCCATCTTGTCGTTCCTCCATTAAGACGTGGTGTTTACTTTCCCTCACCCTGAATCTGGAGAGCCTTGTAATTCATTTGTCATCAACAGAAGACAGCAGAAGTCATGAGGTATGATTTCTCAGTCAGAAAAGGTAAAGCAGCTTCCAACTCATTTACTGAAATAGCCATCCTGAAAGCCCTCAACCTTAATGTGTGCATTTCAAACGCCCAGAGACTGCCACGCTCTGAGAAGATCTAAACTTGCACATGTGAGGAGACTAGCAGGAGAGGCCCTGGAAATATAGGAACTTAGAGAGATGGCTGGGCACTCCCACTAACCTAGTTCCTGCCACCATGTGTCTGTAGCCACATGAGAGACCCCCACCAAGTCCTTCCTGAATTCCTGACTCACAGAAACCATGAGAGAGAATAAAATAATTGTTGTTGGTTTCAGTTACTAAGTTTTGGCATAATTTTTTATACAGTAAAGATAATTGAAACAAATTTTGGTACTGGGAGTGGACCTTTTCATAATGAAACTCTAGAAATACGTGTCATTGACTTTGAGATAGAGAAACAGCTGGAAACCAGAAGGACCTTGAAAAGTCTGTTAGTGGAAGACTGACAGGCCTGGACATGGCTGACAATTAGCACTTAAAGGAAAGTTAGGGAATGTTGCTGGAATCTAGAGGAAAGGGCACCCTTGTTATGTAGTGGCAGAAAATTCAATAGAAGTATCGCCCGTAGTAACGTGGAAAATAGGAACTGCATCTAATAAACTCTATGTCCTAGATCAAGGATTGGCAAACTTTTCTTGTAAAGGATCAGAGGATAAATATTTAAAGCCTTACAAGCCATACCCTCTCTGCCATACCTACTCAAGTATACCATTGTAGCATAAAATAAATCATACACAATACAAAAACAGGCACAGCCAAATGGGCTGGATTTGGTCTGAAAGCTATAGTTTGCTGATATAGATGGTCTAGATAAGATTTCCATGCAAAATCTGAGCATACTGTCTGGCTACTATTATACAACGGTAGACGAGTATAATAGTAAAGAATAAAATACTTGGTTTTTGAGTGGGACATAAAGAATATGCACAAGGCCTAAAAGAGTCTTTTCAGCTAGAATAAAGGGTTTCCAAAGTAAGAAAGTGGCTGAGGTATAAGAACAAATTCAGGAGTGAACTGTAATACCCTTTGTCAAGAACTCAGAAATACCAAATGCAATGGTACATAACATTTTTCAAATAAAGTTGTGCCTTACAGACCCTGTCCGTTAAGCAATAAGACTTCTAAGGTTTTATAAGGGAATCAATCATTCCACAGCAACCTCACAGGGAGCCTAGGCAAAGAAGGACTTATCTCCAAGAGATTTGTGGGCACAGCTTTTGTCTAATGGAATGAATTATATACAACAGAAAATGCTATAAAGAAGTTATATCAAACATATACATCATATTGTGCGAAAGAAGCCAAGCATGAAAGTGGCCATGCAGAAAGATTCCAGATGCAGGAATCTCAAAAAACAGTAATACATCAAAATCCTGATTATCTCACTGGCGGGAAATTTGCTAGGTAAAGGTAGAGGGGAACTTTCAGAGACGATGGAAGTGGTTCATACATTAACTTGGTGGTGGGTTACAGGGGGATAAACATTTGTTAAACTCATTGAATTCTGCACTTAAGATCTTTGCATCTCTCTGTATGCAATTCAAAACTCAAGCAATTTTTTAAAAGATTAACCAAATAGTTTTGAAGAAAATAAAATTATAGTATTTAATCTATAGGATATAAATGCTTATTTTAAAGCCAAAGCAATATAACACTGTGGTACAGTTGCAAGCATAGGCAAATAGAATAGAGGAACAAATATGGAAAGCTCTTAATACTTCATGTGCCTTTATGATCCTTTTGAGCAAGGAGATAGAAATTACATGACAGGCACAAAAGTAGAGTTCTTCAAAATCCCAAGATTACTCTAAAATTTCATTTGGAGTTTATTCTGGTTATGAGTTGTCTGCACAATATCCTATAATAAATTCTGGCCTTAAAAAATTACATCAATTTTACAGTGGAAAGGCTTTTGATATTTTCACTCAAATAAAGGTCACACTTTTAAGAATGTATATTATTAAATAAAATGGCTACCTATCTCGTTTAATGGGGGCACATATTAGGTGGAGAAATTAAGGCTCACGGAAGCTAGGTAATATTACCAAGGTCATACAGAAAGGACCAGGATTTAAATTCAAGATAATCTGTCTGCAAATCTCTGTGACTTACCAGTTTCCTTGGGAAGTGTCTTTGGGGAAACACACATAAACAACAAGAAAGCAGCTGTCTCTGGAATAGAAGCATATTTTAAGAAATTAGTTAAAATAGGTGACTTTAAAAAAATTGAAATAAAAAACATAGCTGGCAGTAAATCAATAATCTTTCTCCTACAAGGACCAACAAGTCTTTTTTGTTTCTTTGTTTTTAGTGAAAGAATTCTGGGTCTGTGCTTTATCATGATTGCAACTGTACTTTCCTCATGTTGCCTTTTCAGAGCTCAGATTCCGTCACCATCTCAGCTCACTCAGGTTTTGTCAGCACCTCACTATTGACATTTTAAAGTTATATGATTCTGCTAACATGATTAAAGATCAATTTTGATAAAATAAAAGCAAGACACATCAGTTAAGGTGGTTGGCTAAATTTCTAGACTCCAAAATTCGAGAATGAACCAATCATTGTTATGGATTTAGATTATTATATTTTCCATAAAATGGTAAAAAAGATCTTTGCAAGATACTGCTTTTCATGAAGCATTCAAAGATCAAAAATGTACCACAAAATATAATGTAACGCTATATCCTCTTTAACTGGCACATTTTGGTGCATGCTGAGGTTTAAATTACTGAAGTAAGAGAACAAGGTTAGTTGCTCAAATTCCATTATTAGGGATGAGTTATCTTGTAACAAATACTACAGTGAGTATTTAGAAGTTACAAAACAAGATGCCTCCATCCCCAAGAATCTCAGATGCTCTGTGAGGAAATGAGTTTGAATAACATGAACGACGGGAGCAGTGCAGAATGCAAAAGGGCCAGACAGCGTCTATGAGAAAGATAAGAACTCAGAAATGGACACTAGGAGTGCCGGCTAGAGGGCTCTTAGGCTGCTCTAGAGAAGCAAATCTTGAGATGGATCATGCATTTCTTTTGAAAAGGTTGCTACAGTTGTAATGACGTATTTATTAACATAATTTCATGACCTACTCTAGGCTTTGAGTTGAGAGAGTATTTTCTATTACTATGGATCCTACATTCCAGGCAATCTAGCTTTCCTAAACGTTAGTCATCCAGTCTGGACATTCCTGCATATGTGCCTCAATGGGTGTTTTCCCCACTCCGTGGGATACCTTCCTTCTGTTTACTATGTCCTTTATCAAAGTACAGTTCAAATATCACTTCCTCATTGAGTCCTTCAATGATACCAACACGTACTGGAAGTGACCTTTTGCTCAATTATCATACCATCTTTATATCTTGATATATATTTATATTTGTACATGTATTTCTTTTTTGTCCACTGTGAGCAATTTGTTTAGCCTGTGCAATTCTTCATTTCCAGCACCAAAATAACATAGTCCTTGGAACATAGTAACATGGAACAAATAAATAAATGCAATGTTAAGAGAGTTCATACAATTAATTTAGAAATTATTCTTAAGAGTATTAACGTCATGTACACTGACCGCTTTCTCTGATGTAGTCTCAATCTTTGCAATTGGCCAGGAAAGTCCTGTCTTTAACACAACTCCCTGCTGCTCAACTAGTCTTTCTTAAAATACCAGGAAACCAGCCCATGGAGATTATATGTCCTTCCATTCTGTATAAAACTCTTTGGTTGACTTCAGAAAGAAAAAAGGAAAAGTACTGGGTAATATTTAAAAATAAAGTGTAACCTTAGTCTTCCCTAGCTGAGGCTGAAACTGGACAATGGTGTATAGAGAAAGCCATGGGAGGTCTGGCTGTGCCAGAGCGTTCAACCATCCTCTAACCTCCAGGCAAAAATAAAGTCTGATGACCAAGCCAAACTCAGCTTCAAAATGCCTGGAAAATTATGCTATACTGTGTGAGCAGGTTTTCTCATTAAGTTGTGAATTAAAACTAGCATCTGGTAACAAACTCACTAACTGGGCCGTTGTATTCAGCAGGCACAGCATTTTATCACCACCACTCTGTGCTCGTGGGATTTTCTGTAGACTTCTAAGGAAACTTATAACTTCCTTGAGAAATAGAAATCCCCACCCCCTGATGCTTCAAAGGATTAGCAGTAGAATATGTGAATCAAGAAAATGAGATCCTACTGAGTTCCTGTGGAAATTTTTCTTAGTGCATTTGATAGTGTTTCTATATATTTTAATGTGCCTTATTATTATTCTCCTCCATGTCCCTATTTCTTAATCCTGGCGTGTTTCTGGACTTTATCTCCATTTCTTACAATTCCTGTGAGAATGTTCTATAACAAATTTTTAGAGAACGAAAGTATGTTTCTGATAAAACGAAATATGTAAAACCTAAAAATTTTTAAACATACAAAAGCTAGAGTTTGTTTCAAACTATCTTTATTTCATCATCATGTTCCCTTTACTGAAACCTATCTTGATTGTGCAATTAGGCAAAAATGTCAAGACCCACTCCCAGCACCACTTCCAAGCCTCGCTGCTTAAAGAAAAAGCAGGACTGTTTAATCTGCCATCCAAGATTCTCTGTGATCTAAGCACTGGGTAGACTTTTTTCTTTGCCTCAATTATTTTCTTTTGTTTCTTGAGGTTGCAGTCAAGCATATCTTCAACCTATTACCAGGACATACAGTTGCTTTGTTTTAAGCCGTGGAGTGGAATTCCAGAAACTCACCATTGCAAATTATCAATCCAGTGCCAGATTCCCCACCGCAGCTCCCTATGACCTGGGGTAGTACTTTTCATTTCAGAAAATTCTGGCCATTAGAAAATCTTTTCTATTAAGTTAATATGAATTTTTAGTAATTATTTTTGAAGATTTAACTTCCTAATCGTTTCATTATATCTGAGGGCCAAACAGAAGGAAGCTAAGGCATTTTCCAAAGTTTGCAGATACATCTTCGGTCTTCCTGAGATTTGTCTTTGATTAAAATCTATATATCTATATACATCCTATTTCTTCTTTCACGTAAAATGATTTTGAGTCATCCTATATTATGGTCTTTCTTTCAAGAAATCCTTCTTTTTCCTGTGTCCCTTTAAAATTTGGAATTCAGAACTTAACAGTACATTCCAAGGATAGTCTGGTCAGTAGAGAACTGAAGTTCACCATAGACCAGTGCTTATCAAATAAGGGAGAATAATGTCCTTCTCTGGGCAGTATATCAAAATGACTGGATATTTTATTTTTCAAATATATAATGTAATTCTTAGCACCCTATCTCTGTCTTAAGACCTCTAAACAGAGTTGAAAAATCATGACATGAAATTGGCATTTGTATTAATAGAAGTGTGTTTACACTTACAGACAGAAGTTTAGAATCATTGACTTACATAGTATATTCTATCACCAAGCCCACCACCACAACAACACACAATTAAACTTTGTTCAAGCTTGTTTTAATTAAACTAAGTCTCTTACGAGTGTTCTTTTTTCAAAGATTGGCACCTGAGCTAACATCTGTTGCCAATCTTCTCTTGTTTTTTTTCTACTTCTTCTCCCTAAAGCCCCCCAGCACATAGTTGTACATTCTAGTTGTGAGTATCTCTGGTTGTGCTATGTGGCATGCCACCTCAGCATGGCCTGATGAGCCATTACATGTCCGTGCCCAGGATCCGAACCTGCGACATCCTGGGTCGTTGAAGCAGAGTGTGGGAACTTAACCACTTGGCCACGGGGCCGGTCTCTCTTGTGAGTTTTGTAATTGATTATATGGGCTGAAAAAAGGACCTTAAGTTAATTATCTTTAAAAATCAGGACAGTCCCTGAACAGTATGGTAGCATAAGAATGAGCTTACAAACTCTGCTCAGGAAAGTACAGAAATGACCCAAAACAGCAAATGTTTTTTTTAAAGATTGGCACCTGTGCTAACATCTGTTGCCAATCTGTTTTTTTTTTTTCGTCTTCTTCTTCTTCTCCTCCCCAAAGCCCCCCGGTACATAGTTGCATATTCTAGTTGTGAGTGCCTCTGGTTGTGCTAAAAACGGCCAATTTTTAATCAGGACATTGTATTAGTTTCTTGGGGGTGCCATAAGAAGTTATCACAAACTTGTTGGCTTAAAACAACAGGCGTTTATTCTCTCACAATTCTGGAAGCCCTAAGTCTACAATCAAAGTGTCAGTAGAGTCATGCTCCCTCCAAAGGCTCTCGGGGAGAATCCTTCTAGGAGAGAAGCCTTGTCCAGCTTCGGATGGCTCCGCGTGCTCCTTGCCTTTGACTCCAGTCTTTGCCTCTGTCTTCACATGGAGCTTCACATGACCTTTTTCCCGGTTTCTCCATGTGTCCTTTTTGGTCTCTTATAAGGACATGCTCATTGGATTTAGGGTCCACACTAATACAGTATGATCTCATATGGATCCTTGCCTTAATTACATCTCCAAAGAACCTATTTCCAAATAAGACCGCTTTCTGAGCTCCAGGTGGACCTTAATTTTGGGAGAGACACTCTTCAACCCACTATAGGCATAGAGCCAATCGTATCCTACAGGCTTCAAGAGACACCTAGTAGATATAGTGCAGTTAGAGAACACTAGAGGTTGACTCACATATTTCCTTTTATTTAGAATAATAGGTAATAAGTGGGGAAATATTTTGAAAACCCTACTCTTCTATTTTCGGGAAACAAAGGCTAGAGACATAGGTTCCTTGTGCTTGATGTGGACTACCCTACAGGAAGCACTTTCCTCTGCTTCAAATAAACACCACTAAAAGCCTGAACTGCCAGGGTAAGAAGGGAAATTACCTGATCATTCATTAGCATTTTTACATCTCATTTCACAATATTTAAAATATCATTCTAATATGTAAGGAATTCCTTTATTTGGGAGTGGTACATATTGGAGAGTAGGAAAGCTGAGAGTTCAGCTACTGATTTTATCACAAAATGTCATGAAAAACTTTGATGAAAGAAATTGCTCTTGACCTGACAAATAGAAAAACCTTTGTATGAGCTATGGGTCTTCAACCGATTGTTCTCCAGCAGGTCTGACTTATTACGAATCTGTTGAGCAGTTTACATTGGGTAAACCATAATTCCAAGGAGCTCAGTTCACTCCTTGAACTCAGCAGAGATAGATGGACCTCAGGTTACTGTTATAAAATTCTTCAAGAAAACAAAAAGACTTATGAAACAGACACTTCAGAAGTCAAGTTTTCTGGCTGTAAATGCTAAGCATCTCAACAAGCTTCCTCATATTCCAACAGACTGCTACTGTCAAAATAAAAAAGAAAAGGATAGATATCCATATTTAGTCACTATCTCAATTCAAATTCAATGGGAGAATTTTGCACACCTAAATAGGAAATAGTGAAATATTCATATAATTTTTCACACCAACAGAAGGCTTGGGTAAATATACAACTTACAAAAATGCGAAACCATAGGGATAAACTTTAAAAATTATCATATTCTGAGGCAAAAATGTAAGTAATAAACAAAAAATTTATATGAGAAAGTTTTATATACATGTCCTCCCAAAAGAATGTAAATTGTTTTAATATTCTCAAAGTTTCTGTTTGTTTGAGCACGGACATTATAAAGCAAAAGATGATTAGTAAAATTTAATCTGAAAGAAAAGGAAATTGGAAGAAATATGAAAATACGGTAGGGAGAAAAACAACAAACAAATTATGTCATTGCAGAATTTAAAATGGCGTTAGAAGCTTAAAAGCCTAGAAGCAAAACTCGACAAAACGAAATGAATGATGTCAACAACAGACTTGGGAACTCACTCAGAATTCAAAGTGAGACAAAAAGAAATAAAAATATTCTGAGAGAAGGATGGAGATATGAATGGTTGGAAGTAGAGAGCCAAAACATAAGTGTAAGACACAGAAACAATACTCATAGAAACTCATAGAAGAAAATTGTACTGGTATATGCTTTGGCCTACATTTTGAAAGAACTAACCAAATAACAAGTGAAATGACAATATACATTGTGAAATTATCAAATTTCAAATTAAAGAAAAAAATGCAATAATCATCAAGACAGAAGAAGCAGGCAAGCCATTATTTTTCTTTTAAATGCGAAGATGCTAAAAAAAATTATATCTAGTAATGTTGATGGAAAAAAGAGTTTGTGATACTAGAATTCTAAGTATAACTCCCAAATTGGCATCCACATTAAAAGCCACAAAAATATTTTGTATTTGTGGTATAATGCACACAACATAAATTTTACCATCTTGACCATTTTTAAGTGTACAGTTCAGTCACGTTAACTATATTCGCATTGTTATGCAACCAACACAAAATCATTTTTAAATATCCAAAGTCTCGTGAATTACACCACTAACTAATCTTCCTAGAAAGTCTTGTTCCAATAAGAGATGAATTAAAATAAAGAACTAAGTGTTGGAAAACTGGTTGTTGAAAGATAATCTGGTCAACCCTATTTAAATAAACAAGCAATCTAAACAAAATTATATATAAGTAAAAGATAAGATTTAACCTTAACACTCTAGAATTAAAAATGTCATATCATATCAATTAAAACTGGAGTGGAGATGCAAAATGAGGTGGAGAGAGTGAAAAATATTTATTTTTCATTTGGAATCAGCAAAGATGTATTATTTCTGAGGCTCCGAATTAAAACCAGAGGTTCATATTTGTCATTTAAATGTAATCCATTAGAAGCGCTAAAAACAATCATAAGGTAGCAATCAAATCAAAGAACGAAAGAAAATTATATATTTACAATAGCATATACATACATGTAAACATACATAGCAAAGGAAGTAGTAAAAAAATCTATAACATAAAATAAAATAAAATAAACCAATCTGTTATGGAATGAACTAAAATGGAATAAATCTACCCATAAGTATTAATTCAAAAGCATGCACTTTCTGAGAGATATGCCAAAATAAAGCACTGGAATAAAAAAGGTTAGCCATCTATTTCAGGATAATGGGTTTTCCTTCACTAATAAAAAACATTTGTAATGACAATAAAGGGAACTTTGTTGTTGTCGCATATCATCAAGTTGGCTCTGGCTCCTGGAGATGCTATGAATGAGTGATGTCTGCAATGTCCTGTCCTCAGCAGCCCCACTCAGCTCCTGTAGAGCCTATGGCTGCCTTTACGGGGTCAGTCCATCTCATATTTGGTCCTCCTCTTCTGCTGCCTTCTACTTTTCCCAGCATCATTGTCTTTTCCAGAGAACCTGGCCTTTTCATGATGTGCCCAGAGTAGACAGCCTCAGTTGTATCAGTTTTCCTCCAGCGATAGTTCAGGCTTAATTTGCTCCAGGACCCACTTGTTCACCTTTCTGGCAGCCCAGGGTGTCCGCAGAGCTCTCCTCCAGCACCATATCTCAAGTGAGTCCATTTGTTTCCTGTCAGCCTTCTTCACAGCCCAGCTTTCTCACCCGTCCACAGTAGTTGAGAATAAGGGGATGTGGGTAACCTTGGCCTTGGTCTCCAATGACACTTCCTTGCACTTGTTGATCTTTCCTTATTCTTTCATTGCTGCCCTTCTGACTCTCTTGATTTCTTGGCTGCAGTCTCCATTTACATGGATGACTGAACCAAGGTAAACACAATCTCTAACAGTCCAATGTCTTCACTGTCTACGTCAAAGTTGCGTAGTCATGATTTTGGTCTTTTTGATGTTCAAATGCAGTCCTGCTTTGGCATTTTCTTCTCTCACTTTCGTCCAGAAGTCATTTCAAGGCATTCTTACTCTCTGATGGTAAGATGGTGTCATGTGCCTATCTTAGATTGTTGATATTTCTTCCACCAATTTTTGCTTCTCCTTCATCTGAGTCTAGCCCAGTTTTTCATGTGATATGTTCAGTGTATATATTAAACAGATAAAATGCACCCTTGTCTGACACCTTTGCCTATAGGCAACCATTCTGTCTCTCCATATTCTGTCCTGACAGTGGCTTCTTGTCCACAGGAAGCATCAGGACAATCAAGTGTGGAGGCATGCCCATTTCTTTCAAAGCAGACTGTAGCTTTTCATGATCCACACAGTCCAAGGCTTTACTGTAGTCAATAAAACATAGACGAACTTTCTTTTGAAATTCTCTGGAGCTCTCCAGTAGCCAGCGAATAATCACAATTAGATCCCGTGTGCCTTTCCCTTTTCAAATTCCATCATGGACATCAGGCGCTTCTTGCTCCATATGTGGTAAAAGCCTTTGTTGCAGCACCTTGAGCATCACTTTACTTACACGGGAAATTAGAGCAATGGTGTTATAGTTAGTGCACTCTTTGGCATCTCCTTCCTTGAGGATTGGGATATATACTGAACGTTTCCAGTCTATACAACTTTTTATTTTCATATTTGCTGGAAGGATGTTGACAGGTTTAGTCTCTGTCCCGGAAATAATTCTCTCGATTTCCCACCTACTCTGGTGACTTATTTCTTTCCGGCACTTTCAGGTCAACTTTTACTTTACTTTCTAAATTGAACCACAAAGGGGAATAAATTGATGAATGTACTGAGAAAGGTTTTAGTGATTGCTGGAAGATATAACCAACTGTGTTCATATTCATGGAAAGATCAGGACTGAGTGATCGAGAATCCATGGATAGGATATCCAGAGGAGTAGAAGACAGAAGACTTAGGAGAAATTTTGTCATAACTGGATGCCAATGACATCAAAGATGCAATGTACAAGTGGTATATTTTTAGAAAAATCTTACTAAAAATAATTTCAAATGTGAAAAAACTATGCAAGACAAATGTAAATTTAGACAAAAAGAAAGCAGATAGCAAAATATTTATGTATGACAAAGTGAATTTCTAAATAAAAATAATTTAGTGGCAAAATTGTGTGACTTTTATTAGTTATCTATTTTGTCCTTAGAGTATTAGCCCAACTCATTAAATGATAAAGATCATCTTATAGATACATGTATATATAGATAAGTGTAGGTTTTAGATATAGATAGAAGGATAGAGGATAGATAGATGGATAGACAGATTGATAATAGAAATAATTGAAAGAAGATATTAATGATTTTTCCTTTAGGAGTGTTTGCCGTGCTTCTAATAAATATCCATAAATCTATGTAACCATTTATTTCTCTATCTTGCATAGGATTTTTAAAAAGTCTCCTTCAGATGCTATATTTATATGAAAAGTACAGAGAGAAGCCTCATATCTCTGTGCATAGTTAGCATAAGGCGTGAAAGCCACTGAAGTCATGCACAGCAGTGAGTTCCAGTGTGAAATAGAAGTCTGCTTTAAACTCAAACTTTTCCTGCTTAGTAAGTGGCTCCTTAATGTAACTGGCTTTTTTAAAAAATCGTCCTGAAAAAACTATTTAGAAAATTATCTTCCATTTCCTTAGTGCTGGATGTCTCCTTTTGCCTGAGTTTCCCCGAGGTGACAGTGCGTGGTGTTAATTACTCTGCCACGTTCAGATGCTACCTAGAACATGAGAAGGAAAGCCATCCAAGTGTTCACCCTCATTCTGCCTCATCTTCTTGACAGTCTCCGTCCACCCTTAATAGTCAATCACTTTGAGAAATGTTTCTGCTTTGAGTTTTTTGTTCCTACTAGGATTATCTGAGCATTGCCCTGTTTTCCCTTTTACCTACTCAGTCAAATCATGGGAATTGGAGCATTCCTCATTGGTGTGTTGTAAGACCTCTGATCTACACATTTAAAGACATTCTCTAGGGTTGGAAAACACTGTGTTCAGAAGCTCAAAGACATAATTAAATTTGTCTTTCCCCTATCTTTGTGTGTATAGTCAGTAAAGTTTTATATAAATTGTATCTGGAAGTTAGTAGTAAGAACGAGCAGCTTTCCTATATGTGCAGAGGGTGGAAACAAGTGCCACGCCCCTTTACAATGTGTTCCTTCCATTTCCGCAGCAGCAGGTACTAGCACTCTAATTTTTCAAATGAAAAAATAGAGAATCTAAGATATTAAGTAACTTGTGGATGGTCCCAAAGTTAGTGACTAGCCATCTTGGGTTTTAAAACTCAATCTTTCTAACTTTAAAACCTATTTTATTTCTAATTACGCCATATTATTTTTTCATCTTAAATACACAGAAGCAAGAATGAAAACTAAAGACTAGTTCTTTTTGCAAACTCTGGTTCATGGCAGACTGTGCTGAGAAAAGCTTTCGTAAATGCGGATCTTAATGGTCAGAAGAGCTGGACGCTCCCTGCCAGGCAGGACGCGAGCGCTTTGAGTCAGTTGCCACGGGATTTTTTATTTTGTTTTTGTGTTTTTAAATTTCATTATTATGGGCTATGAAGCTCTGACGTTGGAACACTTATCCCCTGACCATCAGGATTCTCCACGGAGGGATTTGATGGCAGTGACGTTACTTACTTCTCTCCCCTTCTCTTACATTTCCCATGCTGGATGCAGTGACTCATCTGGAGAATTTTCAAGAATAAACTCCTCCTGGTTTTCTTCTTCCTGCTGAGCTCTGCCTGACTGCAGGTGACATGCCGTTTAGTCCACTCTCGGCGGTGTGGTAAGAGAGGTCTGGTCAGTAGAGCTACAGTCTGGTCAGTCCTAATCCAGCACTAAAGTGAGTCATCAAGCCCATTTTCCTACAAAGCTAGCTATTTCCACAGCCAACCATTTATTACTGCAAAAGCTGACACATTTTGCCCTCTTCTGTGTGACTTCTGTGTCTACTCTTTGTTTCTAATTGGCTGGGGAAGTTATTAATTGAATGCTTTCATGATCTGCTCCATGCTAACTCCCAGCCTCCTGTCTCACCGTTCCTGCTTTGGTCACTGATCCGTCTCCTGTTCTTCTTGGAAGAAGCCAATCTCTTCTTCCTCAGAATTTTATACGTGGTTCCCTCTCTGTCTCCTTCCTTCAGGTGGTTATCTAGCTTCATTCAAGTCTTTCCTCAAATATCACTGCTAAATATATAAAAATATATTTACCCACATATACCATGTCTGGTTTTTTATATAAAAATAGGAAACCTCTAGAAATTATTGCTATACTTTATCACTTTTCACATTTGACAGAACTGGAATTGCACTATATATCTATTGCCTACCTGTCTACCTATCTCCCCTTCTAGAATATAAGCTTTAAGAAAGAAATTTAGGCTTCCTTCTTTCTTTTCGATGCTCCAAGTGAGTGTTTTCCTCTAGGACCTGCTCTGCCAAGTACAAATCACGGCCCTCCGGGTCAGCCCATCCCACTCCAGTGACGCAGCCTTTTTGAGGAGTGAAAGCAGTATGTTGAATCTGCCAGGGCTGAGTCAAGTCTTTACCAGAGATATACTTATTTCTCTTTTAAGCAACTTCTGCATTATGTGTTATATCTTTTAAGTCATCTCTTCTCTTGTTGTGGACAAATCCAATGTTATCAAAAAGCGTTCATCTTTAATGAATTGTTAAAAAATTTTGATACCAGAATTGCATGGTCATTGCAATGAAATGCATACCAGCCCTGCAGAGCCAATAGCCCACGAAGTAATAATAACTGTATGTCCAGAGAACTTAGATTGATCCAAGACTTTTTTCTTCTCCTGTGTTTTGTGATTTGTAAGCTTTTCAGTAACAAATAACCTGAAAATTCAGCCAAATTTAGCTGCCATTAATATAAGAAAAAGCATGCTTGATTTAGAGGGAAATGAATGACGTACGTGGACTGAAGGATCTGGATGTGACACACTTGTCTTGTTAAGTCACAAGAGTGTCAATTAATTCTACTTATAGCAACCATGAAAGTTTCCAGAAAATTCCTAGATTAAAAAGGACTTCTGACAACTTTATTTTTTAATCCTATATAAATATTATTTATTTGTTTTATTTGTTAGATTGTCTTAAAATGCGTAAAGCGAACACAAGTTCTATTTCTCTCTCTTAACAATTCTGCTGCCCACAGATGACTACTGAGTTTGATGTGAATTGAGGAGAATTTTAAGTGGCTTATGACATTTCAATCTGAGGACTAACATACATCAGTAACACCAGAGGTGGGTTAAAATGTGTGAGAACTGAGATTAGGGGAGAGAAAAAGAATAATGAAAAGGGTTATAATTCCTTTTTGTGGAGCAAATTTTGAAGTGATTTCTCTCTCACAAATGACAGAGCTAGGCTTCCAAAATGAATTTCAAAAATACATATATTGTAAAATCCACCATACTCAGAGTTCAAAGGGATTTTCCAAAGTAAATAAATCTCTTTTTAGTTTTATGTCCTTTGAGTATGTTTTTGTACTCGAGGCAAAGAATCACATAGTCATTTTTCACAGACACCTAGAAATATCTTTAATGAAAAGAATTATAAATTTATTTTCATTACCCTAAAAATGTAATAATTTTAATAATTATCAATATTAGACATCATCTGTGATTAAAAGGATTAATAATCAGTTTTATTGTTTAAAATATCATTTTATTTGAGGTTAACTTTAGCAGCTGCCATTTTTTCCATAGGTTGTTCTTAATAATTGCAGAGAATTATATACACATTCTCTTTTATTTGGAGAGAATTAGTTAACAGCATAACTATGCTAATGGAAATTTTAGAGGTTTCTTTTTAGGAAGAAAATGAAACAAATAGATGGAAACAAGGAGTGGGAAAAAAAGAGAAAAGATAAATATGTAGAATAAGGTAAAAAATACATGCTGACTGTATTTATAATGTCTAGTGTGGTTGAAAGTATAAATAAATTAAAATACATTATAATCAATTTGAAAACAGCACAATAATTTGTCTTGGACCAGTCTATTCACTGAGAAGAACTAGCCAAACTGGAAAAAGTTGAGACAAAAATTATGTTTGAGAGCATAGGAGAACAGCAATCTATTGGGTTGTAATTTCCAGAGAGAAAGGCAGATAAGCAAAATGAGCCAGATATTTGGAAACACTTTTCCTATTGAAGTATTTTTCCAATTTAGGAAAAAAAAAATTGGTCCTGAGCTGAGAATCTAAGCAGAAATCTGAGGCTGAACATCTGAGAGCCCAAAGTGGACTTTCATTGTATCATGAATCCTATGGAATAAAAATTAGAGTTCAGTTCCTGTCATGTTAGAGAAGCTCTGGTAAACATCCAGAATTTTCTACTAGAATCCAAAAGCCCATATCCAAGAAGTAAAGCTAAACTGGGGATAAACCAGCTGTCATTGAAAATAGATTTGAAACATCTACTTTCTGAGTGGATTAAGGTCATCTAATCCTAACCTAGATGCCCGACAGAAGAAAATTAAGTCTTATCTAGAAGATATTTGCAGAGATACTAGAGAGCTATATAATTTTTATCTACAATTCAGTCAAAAAACTCAACAAGGACATTTCCAGGTAAGCAATAGTTTGTGGCAGGATAATGCTCCTATTACAACAATTAGTAAAACCAGATAAATTATAAAATCTTACTTTTAAAGGCATCCAAAGACTTTGGAGGCAGCAAGGCCTAGATGAGTTAAATGCACAGAAGGAACTGTTTTGAGATGAACTGAGGATGGCCAGCTGGTTTTGCTCTCCTTGTGACATTTGCTGGTTCTGTCTGTGGGCTGAGGATCAAGCTTGTTCCAGGCAGATACTTTCCACAGGCAAAAAGATAATACAGCAATGCATTTTGCAGAAACTCAGGGCTAGAGTGACAAGTGAACCTTTCAGTGGTCTCAAATTCAAAGCTAATTCTGAGCTCTGGGGTTGCATACAAGCCTGGGAAACTAAGCC
The DNA here is from genome assembly GCF_021613505.1 of Equus quagga. Lineage (NCBI taxonomy): Eukaryota > Metazoa > Chordata > Mammalia > Perissodactyla > Equidae > Equus > Equus quagga. The sequence continues at coordinate 7,344,297 of NC_060280.1, forward strand.
AAAACCTTATAAATAAGGAAGTTCACCATCTTGCAACCTCCACATGCTTAGGGGAAAACAAGAGATACACATGGGGAGAGGTCTTACCTCAATCATAAATACAGTCTCCTCTAGAGATACTTACAAAATTTGAAATTGCATGGGCTGGGCAGCTGGAGAGGTAGTTTGGGAACCCAGAAACGGCTGAGACATTTTGTTATAGGACTGAGGAGAAAAGAACCTCTTAGGCCTAAAAGAATCATGCAGGGAAACTAGAGCTAAACTTGAGGTGCACTGAATCTAAAAATTAATAGATATGGAAAGAGATAATAAAATAGGACTAATAATAAGAGAAAAATAGACACTAAAAACAGATCTACAAATGAACTAGATATTGAAGTTTAAAAATAAATACTCGACCTGGAACATAAAAAGAAAATTGAATATAAATGACAGTGTAAGAGAAAAGTAGGACCCAACTGAATGTGTTAACATACGTGCAATTCAAGTTTTATGAGGAAAAGAGTAAGAGAATGGAGAAAAAGCAATATTTGAAAAAATAATAGCTGAGCAGTTTTTAAAAGTGATGGAAGGCATGAATACACAGATTCAAAAATCTCAGCAAACTCAAAGCAGTATAAATACATACACACACCACTTCTACACATAATAGTAAGACTGCTGAAAACCAGCACATAGTGAAAATCTTGGCAGTATATTGGAAGAAAAAAAATCACTAAAGAAAGAAATATTTGTTGATGCTGACTTCTCGATAGAAACAATGGAAGCCAGAAGGCAATGGTATGACATATTTAATGTGCTAAAAACAAACAGCCAACCTAGTAATCTATAGTCAGAAAAAATTCTTCAAAAACAAAGATGAGACATAGATGTTTCCAAACTTAGAAAGACAGGAAGTTTGAAGCAAGCAGGCCTAGACATAAAGAGAGGAATTTATTCAGAGGATAGGCAAGATATGCCAATAGAAACATAGATACATAGAAGAAAATAAAGAAAACTGAAAAGGGTATTTAAATGGGCAAATATAAATAAGTACTGATTGAACACAAACAATATTTATACTGCTTTGATGTGTTTAACCTTATGTAGAACTAAAATTCATAACAACAAAGGATGTACAAGGTGGATATAATTTAATAATTTTAAAGCTCAGCAATATTGTGAAAGATGTAAATATTATTTTTATTAGACTGTAAGAATATAATAGTTAATGTTATAACACTCTGAGAAATCAATTAAAGAGTAAAACAATGTATAAACAATAATTTAATAGAAATTTTAAAAGATTAATATATATCATATATACAAGATATAATATATGACTATGTCTTATATCATATAATCAAATATATGTTTGATTAATTCAAAAGAGAAGAGGAAAGACAGTAACATAGACCAAATCACACAAATGAGAATTAATAGCAGGATGGTAAAAGAAAACACAAACATCAGTAATTACACTAACTGTAAATGTATATTATACTCCAAGTAAATAACTCATTTTGAAGACTAGATAAAAATACAAATTACCCTTACATACTGTTTATGGGAGATACTCTTTAAATACAAATGAAAAAAATTAAAGAAGGGATAAATGAATGAAGGGGTACACCATCATGAATTGGAAGAATAAATTTTATCATGATGGCAACTTACCTACAGATCCTAAGCAATCTCAATTAAAAGTCTAACAGGTTTGCTTGTTAGTTTTTATGGAAATTAACAAGCTAACTTCAGATATTTATATGTAAATACAAAGGACAATGTTTAGACATTTCGAAGCCAAACAAAGTTTGTTAGTCCTACACTACTGGATGTAAGACCCATTATAAAGATACAGTAATAGAGGCAGCATGGAATTGGCAGGACAGACAAGCCAGCCAGTGGAAGCCTTTAGAACTACCAGAAATGATCCCACTCCTGTAAGGTAGTCTGTTATGACTATGGTGATACTTTGTACAATGAGGAAAGGATGATCTTTACATAAATGGACGGACTGGACATTCATAAGGGAAAAAAGATATCTGGACTACTACTTCATGTAATTCACAAAAACTAATCCCAGAACAATTGAACATAGAAAGCTAGTACGGTAAAGTTTGGAAAATGCCTCATAGAATCTCCTTGGAGTGGACAGATTTTTCTGAAAGAAAGCACTAGTGAGACTAATCATAAGGGAAAAAATACTAATTTGGACTATTCTAAGATATAGAACTTCAGATCATCAAGTGGCATCATCAAGTGGGTGATCATCAAGCTGCAGAATAGAGCAAGATATTGTAATGCATACATTGACCAAAGGATTTATATCCAAAATATACTTTAAAAATATCTACAAGCCAAAAAGAAAAAGACAACTAATAGAAAAATGTGCAAAAAAGACAAATAGGCGCATCACAAACTAGGGTATATGAACATGTAGTAATAATAGAAGAAGTTGGTCAATCATATTGGACTTCAGAAAATGTAATTTAAAGCCACAATTGAATATCACTGCACACTCACTAAAATGACTAAATTGAAAGAGGGAAAGTATTTCCAAGTGTCAGTGAGGACACAGAGCAACAAGAGCTGTCCTAAATTGATTGTGGAAGAATAAATTGGTACAAACTCTTTGTAAAACCATTTCCTACTATCTAGTAAAGCTGAATATATGACCCACTTCTGGGTACATACACAAAACATATGTATACATATGGTCGTTAACACACACATGCACACATACACACACATGAAACTCTCAGAAGAACTATTTGTAGTAGTCTAAACTGGAGATACCCCAATGCCTATCTAGAACAAAATGAATAAAACATTGTAGCATATTCATACAATGATATACTACACATCAACAAGAATAAATGAACTTCAACTAACAGAATAATATGCAGAAATCTCACAAGTATAATATTGAGCAAAATTAGCCAGACATAAATAGGATATGCTGTATGATTCCATTTGTATACAATTTAAACCAGGCAAAACTAATGTAAGTAGTCAATAGGACAGACTTGTCTATTGTCCTTGAGGTGAGTTCTCATTACTAAGAGAAACACAGTGCCTTCTGAGGTCCTATTACATAAGGTTTTGCCATGTTGATGCTGGTTACACAGGTGGGTACACTATGATAAGAATATTTGAGCCTTATCATTATGATTTCTTCAAATGTTGGTATATAAACTTCAGTAAAATTTACAAAACAAAGCAAACAAACAAAAACCTTCTTGGATGCAGCTGACACCATCCTTAGACTGAAATTCATAGAGCTATAAACGCAGGTTTTAGAAAAGAGGACTAAAAACGAACAATCTAAGAAACCATCTAAAATGTGAGAAAAGGAACAACAAACTAAACACACAAGAATTAAGGAAATAAGGAAAATAATAACAGAAAACAATGAAATAAACACAGAATAGAGAAAATCTACAAGGAACTTTTTTAGAATTTTGTTTCTTTCAAAAATGTACATTTTATAAAAGGTAATATGGGCTTATTTTGGAATAATTCCAAACCCACCTTTAATCAAGCTAATTTGTTTGATACATAGAGAAAGATCCCTACCTGAATTCACTCAATTCCACTCCAAGAAGTGACTGAAACATTTCTTGTGTTTCCTTGTAGAAAAATGTATATAGAGGTGAATATAATATAATATAGTATAAGTATTTGGAAGAATGGGATTATTTTATACTTATTCCACAGCTTGCTTTCATTTATTGTTGAAAACATATATTTCTTGTCAGTATAAATGACTATATCTATATGTCTATATAAACTTACTGAAATATAAAAATGATACATCACTTTGATAAATTCTTATCTAATTATTCCATAGGTTCACAAAAATATATTTATCATAGAGATACAGATCAATAACTTATCACAAAGTGACCAAGCCTTTCAAATCAACTTCAATTCATAAAACCTAAAACAGAAGGCATGAAAAGCATATGTAAAATTTAATTACCAAATGACAGTTGGAAATGAGCAAGAAGCAGAGGTGTTTTTTGGTTTTTCTATTTCATAAAGATAGGAGGTTGAGTAAGTTTCAGGGAGAGACGTACTGATACACTCTCATCGTTAAGTTACCACCCCCATTTTCTCAGAGATCCACTGTTGGGTTGCCTCTCTTCACAGCACCCTAGCCATTCTGGCAGGGAGAATTGCAACCTGGCTCTATAAGTCTGAATTGTTATTGATCTTGGAAGTACTAGAATTCAAATTCCTGTAACGTATAAGTTTCAAATCTTGTCACCTCATAGACTAGAATTGCTTGTAAATTCAAGAGCAGCTAAAAGCAATTTACAGCAGTTAGTGAGAAGGTTATTATTTCCAGGGTAAGCTTTGAGTGATTAAAATTCGACTATCTCCTCTTCTGACACAAGGGGAGCCGTTTAGGAAGAAGCCACATGATTCACTGAGTAAGTCAACACAGATTGATTCAGCTAGAGTGGAGTGTTGGACTCAGCCTTTTAAGCAGAGTCAGAATAGTGTTCTGATCACAAAGAACCTTAAATTTCTAAACTAGAAGAGGAAAGCACTTGGCCTTGGGGATGCTATCAGTTCACCTCTGTTGAGAGATCCAGCCCTCTCATCCCTCCAGTGGAATGTGTCAGTCTCTTTTAGTTTCCCTCACCTCTGTTGCCACGGTAACTATGCAGAGCCCCTACTGTTTAGTTCACCACTGAAAAGGCAACATTTCAACATTTTCTGACACAAATTGGCAACATATATAGCTGCTGGCCATCCTTTCTCAGCGGGAGTCCTGGTAAACTAGCAGAAAATGTGTGGTAGGGCAATTAAACATCATCAGTAGATAACAACTTTCCAGTGAAAGAAAACACTTTTGGGAGATGCGCTACAGCAGTGGTGTTTGGGATGCCTGCAGCTTAGTAGCAATATTCGATCCAATGAGCACTTTCTGTGGGCATACAGCCGTTATCCTGACTGTGCAAACTATATACACGTGAACTGACACGATGTCTCACCTCAAGGAACCTGAACTCTAATGGTGCAGATAAGAGATATCCAATCGCAGTTAAACCAAGAGCACAGAGCAAGGGACAATGAGTTCTGAGAGAACAATTCTAGGAAGCCTTCACTTATGAGATAAAATTCCAAGTGGCCTTTTGGTCCCTCTCCCAGTCAGGCTCTGGGGAGGGCACTGGAGACAGAGAAAACCACAAGAGTGCAATAAAAGCATGGACATCATTTGGCCAGATTTGCTAGAGAAAGGCAGAAAGTTGCTTTGAATTCAGAGTGGGTGTAAACAGAGTGGCAGAAGATAAAACCAGAAAAGTAGATAAACATTCATTTAGGTATATTTTACACCAATCTTTCAAACGATTCCATAACAAGAGCTAAGTTAAGTTTCTTTCTTAATAAATAATCATAGGACTCACAAAGAAGATATGAACGTTCCTTCATTTAAGTTGAAATAAAAGTACCAAATATTACCAATAATATTGGCTTGTTGCTATTATAAAATATTACATTAGATTGAACCATTTAAAATTACTGGTTTTGGAGGCATAAGACTGATATTGACCCTGATATCAGTTTCCCCACATTAAACCCAGCATATATGGGGTTAAAAGCAAAACACCCATTCCCTACTTACTCTTTGGCTTCCTGGCTCCAGAATCCACTATCCTCCATGGAGACAGACACCGTCAAGGACAAGCACCTGGACTATCTCCTCCCGCAAAGAGACACGGGCTTGTGGGAAAGCTGCTGACCAGCAAGGTCATGAGCTCCCTCCTGTCTGCAAGTAGTCTCAGAGCCAAGGACAGGCTGGTGGGAAAGCTCTGACCAGCAAGGCCATAGGCTCCCCCTCCCCTACCTAAAGCCCCAAATAAAAACCCTTCCTTTTAGCTTTTCAGGGAGTTTGGGATTTGAGCGTTAGCTGCCCTCTCTCCTTGCTCAGCGCTGTGCAAAAATAAAATTCCTACTTTCTTCCACCACACCCAGTGTCAGAGATTGGCTTGCTGCGCAATGGCTGAGCGAACTCACTTCAGGTTTGGTAACAAGACTATTCAGTGTCAAATTTTTACATCAGTTTAATAAGTTATATTTCCATACCACATGTTTATGTGTTGCTTCACTAATTTATAATTTCACAGAAATTTTTAAGATTCATAGACATTTACAAAATTGCTTTTTCCTCTAAATAAGTGCCTCGGAGAACTACATGTCCGTTTACATGCATATTTCTTATATGAGAGCTGCACAGACTGCGTATGAGGGAGTGGCTCTCAGACAGCGTTGGGCTATTTAATGTGTAGAGTTCTCAACATGGAGGTAAATTTAGGGTTACATCTTTGGTGAGGAAGATCAGTTCATACTCAGCCAGACTGCATACAGCATGCAAATGATGGAGACGTGGACTAGAAGACCCCATGACTCTGACACTTTCTAACCAGACCTCTGAGTTCCCATTAGACATTTTACAACAGAAAGATCTTGACATGTTCCACATGCAACTTGCCAAGATATTTGAAGTGAATTTTTAATAGCTCGCAAATGGAATTGATACACAAAATCCTTAAAATTCTGAAAAATAAAGTTTTCATGTGGAACCCTTTTTTTCCCTTGATTCCTTCCTGGAAATTCTCTCATGCTCAAGGCCAAGGAAGACTGGAATTTAGGAGCCCCAGGGCATACGTTGTTTCTCCAAATCACCACGACATAATGTTGAACTTCAAATCTCTAAACGCCTAAGTGGCAGTTTTGTTTTTTCCTTAGTAAAAATTTAGATTGAACAGAGTATCAAAGAAAATGGAAATATTTGTTCATAAATAACCTTTCCTTCTCTATTTTGCGCCAAGCATTCTGCCAGGTGGCAGAGATGCGGTGGAGACTAGCACAGCTGTGGCTTCCACCCACCCAGCACTTAAAGAAAACCCAAAATGCTGTTACCGCTTCAAACTGTCAGTTGGCTCTTATTGTTTATGTTTGTTTTTCACTCTTCCTGTTCGATTTGACATACACTGTGTTCATTGGGCTCCAGGTATAAGCTGCATTGCTCCAGAGCCCAATATCAATATTGCTTTTTATTCCGAAGTGCTTATCCCTAACTGTTGAGTCTTCATTGAGCTACAGAGATGCAATAGAATTTATCTGTACAGCTTTAAAATATATTTTCAGGATGTTTTTAAAAATAAGCTAGAATATTATATGAGTTTAGGATCAAATATTAACAGCATTAAATATATTTTAATTTCTAAACAGTCCTTATTTAATTTTGAAAATATTTCTTTTATCTCAGTTTCCTCAACTCTATATTTCTTACCACCAGCACCATATGTAAATTCAACATAGAAAAGATTCTAGAATCAATCTCTTTTCTCAAATACAGTCCTTTTCCATATGATTTGGCATTGTTATAATAGCAGCCCTATTCGGACCTCACGTCAGTATTGTATCGTTAGGTTGTTGCCTTGTAGAATCAAGTTCCACCCTGTACATCATTTTCAGGAGCAGGAGACTTAACTTACTTCCTGTTCTCACGCCTCTGTGCAGATAGCCCCGAGTACCAAGCTTTTTGAAAGTAAGTTGTATTATAAAGAAATCTCCATCAGGCCAGAGACTTTGGCCTGTTTATCACAGTAGATAATGGCAACAAGTGTTTCTGGAACGTGTGTGAATACTGAAATATACTTGTTAAATGGATGATTGAATGGATCCCTTCTAGTCTAGGGCCTACCATTCTCTTCCTAGTCTTCCCAATTTTGGAATTTTTCTAGCAACCTTTTGACAGATCATCTATTCTGAAAGGGCAAGACTATGAACTAAATCAGTTTGATAAATGTTTACTAAATTAAGGATATTATTCTACTTTGGTAAGGACTTCTGGGAAAAATCCTGTCTTGAGCAAGAATATCATCTTGTAAACCTCTTAAGTTAATGATGTGTCTCACATATTGTCTGTCCTTGTACTTTCCTCTTTGGAAATCTTCCCATTCATGACAGCTATATTGGCCTTCTGAAAATGTATTTCAGTGAGGTAGGTAATTTTATTTTCCAAGTTGCAGTCCCTCTTACTAATGCTAATGCAGTCCTTTGCTTCCTGCACTTCTGCTTTCAGCTTCCTAGATGACCTGGGTACAGTATCCACATTGCTTATCAATACCATTGGCTACTTGTGGAAAGGCTATCAAGTTATCAGACCTGGCAGATACATGAGGGAGAAGCTCCCTGCATTTCTATCTTTACAACTTGGATCAGAAACCATGCGCTTACTACTTGGGACATTTCCCCTAATTTCCACTCCCAGTATAAAGCAGTCTCTCTCCTCTTGCCATCCTTTGAGCTTTGACTGCCCAACTCCCATTATACTTCTATGAGAGCGAGAATACCTTTCTTTCTTGCACACAAATACACTATGCTCTTTATTATATGCCAGAGTCTATGCTAGACATGGAGGATACACAAGTAAATAAGATAGCTCAGCCCTGGCCCACATGGAGTTTGCATTGTAGAGAGAAGAAGGACAATAAATAATTAAACAAGCACAAAAGTTTTAGAGAAAATAACTACTATTAAAAAAGAAAAACAAGGCGTGGTAATAGATGAGAAGCTTAAAGGGTCTGTTTAGAAAGAGTGGTCAGAAAAATCTCTGAAGAGATGACATAAAAGTATATTTTATAATGCTTTGTTTCTTGAGCTCCTTGCATAGCTTCTTTCACATCATAAGTACATAATAACTAAGTGGATAATAATGAAATACATGTAATTTCAAGGTGGGATTAACGAAGCAGTTCTAGAATTATGATAATGAGCAACATGTATTGTTTCTTCAGGGCTCCCATGGGAGTTCCCAAACACCCTTTGGGTTAAATCTAAGGTCTTACTTGACTGGCACAGCAACTTTTCCTGCTTCTCTTCCAAAGAGTAAACGTCAAAGTGGTTTACTGCAGAAACTAAAAAACAAAACAAAACAAAAAACTACAAGTCAAACATAGTGAAATTTAGTTATGCCAAAGCTGAAAGTATCTTCCTGTGGATACATACCAGTTTTATTTTTTTCTAAATAAGATTCCATGGTTTATGAGTTGCTAGCTAATGGTGCCTTGGTGCCAACTGGCATGCTTTTTTTTTTACCCTGGATAGCCCAATAACTTGGAATATCTATGGGGTTCTACTTTTGAAGGGTTATAATACTTTGAAGCCAGGGCTTCTCTCTTAATTCTAGGATTTTCTATTCTACAACACAATCTGGACTGAGTCTTTAGTACCGTGTATTTGTTTTTTCTGCTGTGTAACAAATTACCACAAATTTAGCAGCTTAAAACAACATACATTTATTATCTCACAGTTTCTGTGAGTCAAGAGTCTGGGCACAAATTAGCCGAGTCTTCTTCTCAGAGTCTCATAGGGCTGAAATCTAAATGTTCACCAGGCTGAGTTTATTTCTGAAGGCCAGAGTCCTCTTCCAAGCTCATGTGGTGTCAGTAGATGTCAGGTTCTTGTGGTTGTAGCACTGAGGTCTCCACTTTCTTGCTGGCTGTCACCCAGAGCTCACTTTCAGCTCCCGTAGGCTGCCACAGTTCCTTGCATATGGCCATCTGACAACACGGCAGCTTATTTTTGCAAAGTCAGTGAAAAGATCTCAGTCCTTTGTGGTTCTCTTAGGAAATACTCAGATCCTCTATTAAGGGCTTTCACCTAATTAAGTCAACACTACCCGTGATAATCTCCTTTTGATTAATTAAAAAATCCACAGATTTGAGATCTTAACTATACTTTCAAAGCCCCTTGACTTTTGTCACATAATATAAGCTAATCAGGGGAGTAAAATCCCATCATGGGTACAGCTCACATTTGAAGGCAGGAGCTTATAGGGAATACGTACACTAAGGGGGCAAGAATCTTGGAGGGCATCTTAAGAGTTCTGTGTACCACATATCCTAGAGCAGCAGTGTATCAGTTTCAGTCTGTTTGCCAGTGATTGCTGGATATATATGAATCACCTGGGTAAACTAGGTAACATATATTCTTGGTCTCATTCATTCATTAGTTCTACAGATTTTTTAGGTCATGTGTTTTTCTAGTTGAAAGAAATAGAGCAGTCAAAAAGAGACAAGATTCTTGCTTCTAGGGGAGGAAATAGATAATAAGCCAGTAAACAGACAAGATAACTTCATAAATTGCTAAGCCTTATGATATAAACAGCCAACTAGAGAACTACTATTTTCAAAGAACCGGGATAGAGTTTTGGAATCAAATTTGTTAAAAAAAAAATAAATAGAAATAAACCGCTAGCGAAAACACACAATTCTGATTGGCAGTTGGATTAAGAAAATATTACATTAGGGTACCATTTAGTATACTGAAGAAAAATGTAAGGAAATGATACTCTAGAAACACAAAGGAGTAACTGAAGCTTGGTGACATGTACTGGAAAAAGTAGAAATCACTGTGAACCTCTTTCTAACTTTATTATTTACCTTAAATTTTGCTATCACAAAACTCTACCAAGGCCTTTTGCTACTATTATTGTTGATGTGTGTGCTTTCCACAGTCCCATGAAGTAGCCTAAGGGATAAATGCAATTAAGACATGATTGTGTGTTCAATTCATGAAGGAATTGTGATTCAATTCATTATTAAATATACGCGCTCCCCTACGTCATTAGCTGTTTTTCTGTGATTTTTAAATGAGTAATGGGTGTAAAGTGTTTCATAGTACCTAGCAGATGATAAGTACTAGATAAAACCAGATAAAACTAGATAAAACCTTCTATAATTTATATGACCTTGAGCAAATGATTTAACATTCCTAAGCTTTGGTTTTCTCACCTGAAATAAGGGATCATAAGAAAATGACATGTTTCCTTTAAAAATAATAATTCACTGGAGGCTGGCCCCGTGTCACAGCAGTTAAGTTCTCACATTCCACTTCAGCAGCCCGGGGTTCATAGGTTCACATCCCGGGTGTGGACCTACACACAGCATGTCAAGCCATGCTGTGGCAGGCGTCCCACATATAAAGTCGAGGAAATGGGCATGGATATTAGCTCTGGGCCAGTCTTCCTCAGATGAAAGAGGAGGATTGGCAGCCAATGTTAGCTCAGGGCTAAACTTCTTAAAAGAAACTAATAATAATCATTCACTAATGCTGTATTCAAAAAGTGGGAAAGGAGAGGATTCACATTGTAATGGGATGTAGTTCGAAAGGGCAACACAATGTGTGTGGACATGAACAGACACGCTCAAAGATGGATGTATTAACTAACTATATGGGAGGAATTCTTTCACAATGTATACGAATCCTGCCATGATGTATACTTTATTTATTTTTATTTTTTTTTAAAGATTGGCACCTGGGCTAGCAACTGTTGCCAATCTTCCTTTTTTTTTTAAAAGATTGACACCTGGGCTAACAACTGTTGCCAATCTTTTTTTTTTTTTTCCTTTTTTCCTGCTTTATCTCCCCAACCCCCCCCTGCACATAGTTGTATATCTTAGTTGCAGGTCCTTCCAGTTGTGGGATGTGGGACGCCACCTCAACGTGGCCTGACGAGCAATGCCATGTCCGCGCCCAGGATCCGAACCCTGGGCCGCCGCAGCGGAGTGCGAGAACTTAACCACTTGGCCACGGAGCCAGCCCCCATGATGTATACTTTAAATATCTTACCATTTTATTTATCAATTATACCTCAATAAAGCTGGAAAAATTATAACTCTAGACCATTGGCTCTCAACCAGTGGTGAAATACATATCCATTGAATTTGGTTAGTTTACAGTTTGCGCTGGTATGAATAATATCACCATTAACAATTTTGTATACTATGTATGTTAAAGTGGAAGTGGTGGGTGCAAAAGTAGGCATAACTCTGACTTGAGCAGATATTACCCCAGGATGCATCAATTTAAACGCCCACTGGCAGTGAGGAAGTGTTCCTGTTGCTGAGCATTCTAGCCAACATTTGGTATTGTCATTTTTCTTTTTGTTGCTCCAGTTAATTTTAACCATTCTTTGGGAATTGTATTGGTATCTCATTGGAATTTTAAATAGTATTTTCCTGGTGACTAAATCTTTTCTTATCAGATGTTTTCATATTCAAATGTTTTCATCTATTAAGATAGCCTTTATGCTTTCATTTTATCTCAATATTTTATTAGGAAAATTTTCAAACATAGATCAATGTTGACAGATTTTCATGATAAAAACAAGTATAGGCACTACCTAGACACGGCCACTAATATTCGACTATATTTGCTTTATCACTTTCTCTCTATCCATTCACTCCCTATCCAGTCACTAATCCATTCTATTTATTTTGATGTATTTCAAAGTAAATTAAAGAGATCAGTATTATTTCTAGTTTTGAAGGTTATTTTTGAAGATTATAAGGTTTTACATTAGAAGTTTATTCTTTTGTCATTTGAAAGATGCCTTCTGTATTTCATTTCTTTTGATCAGTCACTTATCAATCTTACATTGCTCTTTGAAAGTAACGTCTTTTTGTTAACTGCTTTGAAATTTTCTCTTTGGGTTTTGATTTTTAGTATGAGAATGATCATGGAGCTGAGTATTGATTTCTTTGACGTTACATTGTTTGAATTTGTTGTAGCTTTATGAATACCTAGCTTGAAGTATTTTATGTTTGGGAAATTTTTGTTCTATATCTCTTCAAATGTTGCTGCTACTCCATTTTTTCCCTCCCATTATGGCACAATAATTACACTTGATCAGACCTTTTGCCATAAGAGCATAGGTCTTTCATGAACGTTTCTCATGTTTTCTGCTCTCTCTGTATATTAACCTGGCAATGTCCTTCTGACCTATTTCAGTGTTCTGACCAATTTCAGTGTTCTTCTGACTTATTTCACTATTTAGTTCACTGATCCTCTCCTCTGCTATGTCTAGTTTTCTTAAAACTTCTCTATTTTAAGTCTTTAATTTCATCTCTCACATTTTTTCAGTTTTTTACTTTGATTATTTTTAAAAATAACTTCTTTTCTTTGGAGTACTTCTCGACTGTACTATCTCCTTTCTTTAAAACATTTACCCACAGGCATTTTAGCATTCATTTCTGAAAACTGCGCTAAGTGGCTCACCAGTTGTCTTCTTTTACTCTCTTGATTCAGTTTGCTGTTGTCTTCTTTTTACTTTCTTGATTCAGTTTGCTGTTGTTGTCTTCTTTTTACTCTCTTGATTCAGTTTGCTGTTGTTACATTTGGAAATTCATGATTGAAAAGTAGAAATTATTTATGAAAATTGTGGAAGTCTTATGGCAATATATTTCTTAAGGGTGGGTTTATCCTGTTCTCTGGTGGGCAGCACAAATGAGGTCAAGTCACTTTAGTCCAATTAAACAAAAAAACAGCAAGTTGTATTTGGCCTCAGCTATTGCAAGGTTAGTGTCCATCTCCCGTTTGCCCTCTCCAACTGCGAACCTGCTTTATTTACTAGGAACTCTTATTTTGGGTGGACCCTCCATCTCATGTTTTTCCTCTACAATATTAAAATCCAGTGCTAAAGCCTACCCTTATTTTTAGCAGCTTTTTGCCTAACGTCTTGGCCTCTTGCCTGGTGCAGCTTGGGACCAGCAAATATCTCAAATGGAAGAGAATACAGTGTTAAGCTGACTTATTTGCACTTCTCTTTTTTGGGAATCTTGGCTCCTCACCTCCTGCCTATCTTGGTAGCTCCATACTCTGAGTTTTCTTTCTCCAGCCCCGTGAGACAGCCAAAAGCTATGCTAGCTTCTCTCCTTCTTAGCTGAAATCCTCTCACTGAAATCTCATCAGCTCTCCCTTTCCTAAGAATGGGCCAAATCCCGCCCTTTCAGAATGTCATTTTCCATCTCCCAGTTGCCTTTTCTCTGTGATCTTCTTTCCTCAAGTTCTGATTGTCTCAGAAATCCCCTGTTGCCTTAAACCATGGTTCTTTTGTTTTGTATGTGTTCAGCTTCTTTTCTCAGAAATGTTGGTTTTCTGAAAGAAAATCTATCATAATTAGAAATGGAAGACCCAAGGATTTAATTTATACGAAAAGTATTGGCTCAAAAGTGAATGGAGGCGTTCTTTGTTTCTAAAAGGGGCTGAATTTGGACCTGATTAGAATGGACTGAACAACACAGCATCTATGTTAGATGGTTCCTTCCCTTTCTGGCCCGGATAAGTTCTAACCTAACCACATACAGATAGAGGTGCAGGCTAGAAGTTGAACTCAGGTTTTGACAGCTGACAACACTCAGGAGTTAGTAAAGAGGGAGTTTTGTAGCACCTAAAATGGAAAAAATGGTGTGGCCTTGGCACTGTGAGGTCTCAGTAAAAGACAACTTCACTTCTGCTACTTGTTTGTTTTTAGCTTAGGTAGGACTAGGAAGCAACATTCTTAGTGATGACATCAGGTTGTCCTACAGGATACCAGCTGCCATGGTAGCAACATAACTGAGAATTCAAGTGGCCATTTGGACAGAAGGCATCCAAGAGGAGTGCTGAGAACAAATGTATGACGAGAACATTGATGAGTACTTGAGAGAGACAATCTGGGACGCCAGCAGGCTAATGGGAAATGAAGCGGCATGGAGGTAGCAAGGTTTAGGGAAATTTGGGGAGATCAAGAGATACCTTGTTTACATAGTTTTAATTTTAATTTTTCAAATTCTGACTCAAAGTGAATTTCATTTAAGCAGTATATCACAAAAGACCTTGACCACCACCCTTTCTTTTTGTCTTTGACTGCACCAGAATTTGTTTCATATGTTCTTTTAGGTCGTAATCTCTTTCTCTATGATTAGCCCATGTGTCCTGGGGAGGATACAACGTGGATTATTATCCTATTGTTTCTATAGCAAATTGCCACCAATTTAGCAACTTAAAACGACGAAAATTGATTATGTTAATCTTTTGAAGGTCAGAAGGATCACTTGGCTAAAATCAAGGTATCGTTGGGAGGGCTGTGTTCCTTCTGGAAGCTCTAAATGAAAATGTGTTTCCTTGTCTTTTCCAGCTTCTAGAGGCCAACTTCATTTCTGGGTTCACGGCCCTGCATCCCTCTGACCTCTGCTTCCATTGTCACATGTCTTTCTCTGATTCTGACCCTCTTGCCTCCCTCTTATAGGGACCCTTATTGACCACATTGATTTCACCCAGATAGTTAAGAATGATCTCCTCACCTCAAGATTCTTAATCGCATCTGCAATGTCCTTTTTTCCATTTAAAGTAACATATTCACTCATTTGGAGGATTAGGACATGGACATACTTGGGAGGCTAAGCTTTTACCTACCACACTGAGTACACAAGTTCTTCTATATTCCTCTGAAACCAACTAATAAACTACTCTGAAGGGAACAGGGTGCTCAGAAAATATCTGTTGGTTGATTGGAACCTAAAGTCTAGTGGATACTTGGAAACTACTTAGAAAATACTCATTGAAATAGACTTATGGTTGGCAAATCTTAAGTACTGTATCCCCCAATAAATATAAAAGAGTCATTGATGACCCATTTAATATGGGAATATTTGGATTATACTTGACATACTGAGAAATGATATCTCTAAGGGTCTGCAAAAATAAACACGTAAAATATTTTCAAAGATGGAAGACTTCCAATTGAGCATAATTAGATTTTATTCCTTATTCATATAGATCTATTCTCTGGGCTAAATTGGCCCTAGAGCCCTAGGCTTGGGAAACAGTCGGGTCTATATGGTTTGGATAAGCCTTATTGTAGTTCCTGGTTGATGCTTTCTGATAAATCGTTCCCTTAGAATTAGTGTTAAACCTCATGGGACTGTGCAATCATATATATATTGGGGTCACACATATTGGGCCCATTCATATGTTTCAATACATTTTATGCTTTTAAAATTCAATTACTGTTCCCACTCATCATCTGGCTTCTTAAAAGAGGTTGTGTACAGCAAAAAACTAGCACTATTTTTGAAAAAGAGAACATATTTTACTCATCTAGTTACCTCATAAAACTGGGACCATTAATATAACACCACATTACATGGATTGTTTTTTGTTTAATGAATTAGACTATTAAATTTGTAACTATGAACCTTGTAAACAGCAGATGGTGATATAGAAACTTCTAATTTCTCTTGACAATTATAGGATTTGATATACTATGTTTCCCAGTGCCAAAAATATAATTATAAGGAAAAAATAACAATTATGTATTAAAACATAAGATTATTTGTTAGAAGGAAAACCCATACTTAAATGTGAAAACTATGTTTATGACGTGAACTTTTTATATTCATTGTTGAAACAGATTTTAACGTTATTGAAACAGGTCAAAAGTTTTTCAGAACAGAACCTTAATTGTGTCAGCAGTGAACTAGCAAGAAGATAATAGGAGTGTTGCTTTAATGTTTTTCATTTTGTTTAAAAGTATCCATAGAGCCGACATGTCAGAGTGGTGGGCAGACATTGTAGAGAGCAAACGAAATGTACAATGGAGTGAAAGCAAGGTGGTAATACAAATATCTATTGTGTTGAGTGGAAAATAATCTTCCAGAAGTATTTTGTCTACATTATTTCATTAAAACTCACAATTAGTCCAAAGGATCAGGGATTAAAATGTCCATTTCAGAAATCAGAGTGCTGAGGTAAGGAAAGCTCAAGTAATTTGCCCAAAATAATCCTGTTTTGTTGTTGTTGTTGTTTTAATAATCAGACTTACAAATTAAATGTTGACAAAGAAGCCTTAACATTCCCTTCACCTTGACTAAACTTTGGGCAGGCTTTTTCCTGACTCTAGGCCCTGACTCCGTTTTCTTGGAGCATTTACTTTAGAAAACTTTCATTGTAAATTCTTTCTCTACCCCTTTGATATATGAACATTTTTTTTAAAGCCCCCTCCCCTTCTACAACCAAGGACTGTCCTTCTCAAGGACCAGGGAGCCGTCTCTTTGAAATGTAGTCATCAGGGAAGATAGTGTCCCTGTCTCCTAGTCTCTGTGGGAGGGTAGGAGCCTGACTTTGGTGGGTGCCTTGCTTCAAGTTGTAAAACTGCCACCTGCCAGGAACATATAAAAATGTCTGATTATCCTTTGGGTAAGGCCAATTAGCAAAGACAAATGGCTTATAATCCTCCCGCCACCCAATCCCAACTCTTAGAAATCCTCCTGTTCTTTGTTTCAGTAATGATGAGTTCAGACCGTGTCTGTCTTCTCTCCCCCATCGCAATACTCTTGAATAAAAATATCCTTACCTATTCAACTTTGTCTATTGCAGTTTTTGCCTTGACGTTGTTAAGGCCTCAGCGTCTGAATCACTGAACCCATCCTTCCTTTCCAATATGATTATATTATAAGAACAATTACCTTGCTTCTGGAAAAAAAAATATATGTGTATATATCTTACTGTTTTGAAGGAAAACATCAAAAATATTTTAGACTGAGTCATGAGTCACTTTCCTCTCTTTTCCAAAGGCACGTATCTGCATACACAACATTGTACGTGTGTGCGTTTGCTGATCCCCAAATACGTCATTCAGTTGCATGAGTGACATCTTTGCTTCCATTCAATATCTTAACACCTTGCTTTCAATGTGTCTGTACACAGAGAGACAAACGGAATAACTACAAGGAGATAGGTTTGGCATAGATACTAAAAATAGATCAGCAGGGATAAGATAGAGGAAAGAATATACTCACATCACATAACAAGCAATTTTAAGCACTTTTTGAATGTTTATTCATTTATTTTTTTTCCCAACAAACCTACCACTAACCCACAATGTGAACATTGACCCACATTGTGCATTGTGGATGAGAAACCGTGACACAGTGAGGTTTCACATCTATTTCAAAGGTAAGGAAGCCAAGGCACAGACAGGTTAGTAAATTCTCCAAAGTCCATGAGTTAATAACTGACACAAGTGGGATTTGAAATCTTAGCCAGTTTGACTCTAGAATCTGAGCACTTAAATCCTTCTGTCACTCTGTCTCTCTTTACTCCAAACACACGGCTTCTTCACCAAGCACCATACAGAGACCACAAGACCTCCTGAGAAGTGCATCCATCTGATTCTTGAGTTTCTATGCTTATAGAACTCTAATTGTCCTTGATTATCTTAGAAGCCCAAATAGCCCAAAATTAATTGCAGACTCCTATGAAAAGTAAACCCGAAACTAAATTTCACATGCAGAGGGAATTAAACCACAGGTCAGAAGGCAAGAACATGGCAAAGGATCTGTAGGACTTGAGGCACTGTTAGCATTTCCGTTGTGGAGCAGAGGCTGGGCGGATAGCTGTTGCTGGGCTAAGCTGTTTTAGGGAATTATTCCAAAATTGAGCATTGTAATATTCTAGCCCAGAGGACACAAGGGAAACAACTCAAATAGCATAAAAACACTCCTTAATTAGGATTATCTCAATGGTTTACATTTTTTATGGCTTCTTGAGACTGTAGGTAATTTAACAAAACAGAACTGACGGTATGGATAATTTTCAGAAGAGTAGTTAGAGATACCATTTCTCTCATCACATTATGGTTAAGTTAAGTTAACGGGGAAAGATAAGATCCTTCGTTCAACCTAAGTGCCACATAGCTATAGGATGCAGGAGATAGGACTCACATGTTTCACATCAGGAAGTGACAACACTGAGGGGTTTCAAGCTGGCAGTAAATGCAGCATCTGTCAATGCCGTGATGTACCAACCTCACTCATCCACCAAAATAACAAGGGCCATCAGAGGAGGTGGGACTGTACATCAAAATAGCTACCACTCTATTTTGTACGAGTTTTCAGAATATCCTTAGGGTACAGAATCATTAGAAGAACCACTCTTTAAGAACTATATAGATAAAATTTATTCAAAGGAAACCAGTTAGGCTGGAGATGTGTCAAAATCGTTTATGGAACAAATTGGAAAATTGAGCAAAGTTCACCTGGGGAAGTAGTTTTGTAACAAGAGGTCTAATGTTCCGTATGACCTAAGTCAGGACCTGGCGACAGGCGGTGGAAGCTCTAGAGAGAGATCCGTTTTTACAATCAGAGCTTTTGATGAAAGAGGCTGCTTCAAAACGGTGGCTCAGGAATTGGCTCCTCAAGGTAGTCAAGCCTCACTTTACAACTTGAAGATATAGTGTGGGATTAAATATTCAGGTGGAAAGTTAAGTTAGATAAATGGTATGACCCCTTCTTTTTTTTGAGGAAGAGTAGCCCTGAGCTAACATCTGCCACTAATCCTCCTCTTTTTGCTGAAGAAGACTGGCCCTCAGCTAACATCCCTGCCCATCTTCCTCTACTTTATATATGGGATGCCTACCACAGCATGGCTTGACAAGCAGTGGGTAGGTGCACACCCGGGATCAGAACCGGTGAACCCTGGGCCATCAAAGTGGAATGTGTGCACTTAACTGCTGGGCCACTGGGCGGGCCCCCATCTTTTAACTTTTGCTTCTAAGATTCTGATAAGTTAATGATGTGATAATTTTGTAACGTGTAAGATGGAAGCTCTCAGTTGATGAAGCGAATGTGGAAAATTATACTGTTAACACTTTGGAGACATGGATAATAACCAAATTATCAGCCCATTTGTAATATCACATGCATGTCTTGGATTCTAGGAGGGTGAGATAATTGTAATCACTGTAGGTAGATAGTTCCTACATTTTGTGCCTTGAAAGAAAAAGAACCAAATATATGGGATGTAGTCACATACATTTTTAAGATAAAAGTTAAAGGAACAACTGATGTTGATAAAGCAGATGGAGTGGTGGTGAGTTAGAAGGAGTGTTTTCACTAAGAAAAGGTCAACTCAAGGAGTCTTCACAACTGGACTTCAGCTCAATGAACTTGCCAAGGCTCAGGCGGTCTTTATTCTTGTATTGGAATAAGATGGCTAGGCTCTTCTTCACCCACATACTCATGCACATGCACTTCCATTCTATTGAAGCTCTTGGGAAGCCAAAAGAGAAAGAAGATGCATTTGTGGTGAGTAAAGAATTAGAGAAAATTCAGGGATGGTGGATAATCTAAACATAATTTTCTAAATTGGTCCCTTCCTTCTTTTGATACCATATTTCTTTCAATTTAATAATCTAGGTAGTGCTACTAGCCGGTTTAGCAAACTTTCTATCTCATCCCATTGTCTGCAGAATTGATTAGTTTAAATCTCAGAGGTCAGCTCTATTTTCTTTATCTCCAAGATCCTGTGGAACATCTCACTAGTCTTCATGTACTGCTCACAAAGAACAACAAAAAATATGGACTCCGATACCAGAAACCCATTTGGAGGACTGTAGTAAGCTAATGATTACTTCCGTCACTTTTCTCCTGAAGGAAATATCTCAATCTCTCCAGTAAACGTGTATTATAGAGTGAATGAAGGAAATGAAACATTTTTATCACCCTCAGTTCTCTGTTTTTAATCAAGCTACAGTAAAAATCTAAAGTGGATCATAGACCCTGAGGGACCTCTACTAAGATAAGGTAACCAAGGTGACTGAATTGCAGTCTTGGTCTAAAATTTTTAAAGAAATGAAAAACTTTTCCACTTTTGACCAGAAATTGCTTCCACGGATACACCCACGTCCTTCTCTCAGCGCTAAGTCCCTGTATTTCCACTTTGAGAAGGATAAGACCGTTTCTCTTCCTCACTGCTTCAAGGATTCATGTTTCCTATTTTGTTTTGAAATTCATACTATGTTTTGTATTAGACGATACGCAAAATAATGCAGAGTAAATTTGTAGGTCAAATTACCTTTCAATATTTGCTTTTTCGTTTACCATTCGCTGAAGACGTACAAAGGGCCTACACCAGGCTGGACACAGAGCTGGGCTACACAGTAGAGCTCACAGCTGACATCAGAGCAGGAATGCTTCATATAAGCACTTGTACGGCCCTCACGTTAGTGTAACGTGAACACAGAGAGCAGGAAGTAACCACATGAGGAGAGCAGGGAGCATGACAAGAAGGCTTCTGGAAAGAAGGAACATTCTTTTCAGTTGAGCTTTGAACTGAAGGAAGAGAATCAGAGGAAAAGGACTCTTGGTGGAGAGACTAGAAAATGTGAAGGCCCAGTAAAAGTGAATAGCATACTTAGAAAGAATGCAGATTGAAAACTTTCTTAAATATCTTGTTTTTTCTTTTAAAATCAAATCCAGGGGCCGGCCGGTAGCGCAGCTGTTAAGTTCCCACATTCCACTTCTCGGCGGCCCGGGGTTCACTGGTTAGGGTCCCAGGTGTGGACATGGCACCGCTTGGCATGCCATGCTGTGGTAGACGTCCCATGTATGAAGTAGAGGAAGATGGGCACGGATGTTAGCTCAGGGCCAGGCTTCCTCAGCAAAAAAGAGGAGGACTGGCAGTAGTTAGCTCAGGGCTAATCTTCCTCAAAAAAAACATAAATAAAAATAAATAAATAAATAAAATCCAGTCTAAGGTCATAGGCTGTTCACTTAAATAGGATATTTAATACACATTTCTGATCAGACAGCGAAGAACGAAGTAGAGCAAGGGAACATATGGCAGATAAAGAAGATTTGGAGGTTGTTCCACACTCTTTCCCACAAGCCCTGAACTGAGTTTAACGTCAAAGACCAAAGGGCGGAGCGAACACCTCTCACCCAGGGCATTGATTTGTCGGTTCTTTATTCTCCTGCTGCAGTGTAACCAAATCAGGATCTGGTGCCCAGGAGCAAACGGCAGGGGTCTTAAGTAATTTGTCTGATGATATGCTAAGTAAATCTTCTTGCCGCCTTGGTTTAATTCTGTTACTTTGTGGATCAACAATTGGATTTTCACAGTTTGTTTATGTTGACTATTCCTCAGTTTTGCTCAGATCTCAGCAGTTATGGCACATGGTGCAAGTGGCTCAGCCTCACTGGGAGTTGCTTTCCTCATCAATGAAAGGGAAGCACAATATTTCATCCATGCCGGAACACCTTTCAATAGAAGATACTCCATTCTTTCATGTACCTCTAAGAAAAAAAATCTGCCAATTAAACTTTATTTTTACTAAACTTTTATTTTATACTTACTGGAAGAGCTCTTTTAATCCTTATTGGATAGGGGTTTTCTTAATATAACACTCCTACATATGTAAAAACAAAAAATATAAACAAAATATTAAGATTTTCCTAAATATTTTTACATTCAGAGTCTAAGGTTCCCAACTCAATTTTCAACCAAAGGATTGATTTTCTTGTTTTTTCATACAATGCCCTCTTTTGTACCATAAATAGCATTGGGGATACATCTCAAGATAATTCATAAAATATTTAAAAACAAAATAGTACTGAACTCTTATACTGACATTGAAATTGAGTAAACTTAGCCTATTTTTGTTTCAACTTTAGGGATGTTTGTAAATATGTTTGATTCACCACCTCCCCTTTCCACATCTCTTTGGTCCTTCAGGGTTAACACAATGCTTAACTATTGCCTCTTAGATTTTCTTCCAAGCTTTTGACACCCAATCTGCAAGTTTTGATGTTGCTACTCTTGAGAGCTGTTAATGCTTAGGCATCAACACCCACATCATGGCTGGTCCCTGGCCAACATTGCTTGTAAGACATCATTGGTTGTATGATAAACCCTGATGTTGGAGATCTTAAAATATGAAAGATGTGATTGATAGTACCTACCTCCCGATATGAAAGATAATTGAGATAACTTAATAAACAAGAATTTATTGAGCACTTAGCAAACTTTTTAGTACGTAATATGTACTTGTTATTGCCCACTTTGAAAGCTGGTCAGTGCTCGTCCTAGGAACACTTGCCTTCTTCAGAAATCAAGGCGTCTCACTAACTTGAAGAATAGAGAGTGATGAAACTTATTTTCTCATTTAACATTGACTCTGAGTCAGCATATAAGTGTCAGATTTGGCAGCAATATTATTATTTTCATTAATAAAAGTTAGAGGGTTTCTGATCAAATATAGTTCAATTGTTCATATTTTTTCCTAACAATACATTCTAGAATTTCCTGCAACACAAGACCTAATATTCATAACATTTCAGTTATCAAGCTCTTACCTCCTTCTTTGTTCTTGCACACGTTTTATTCTTCCAGCATGTGGCACAAATTTAATAGTGTGGAGCACACGTGGAAAACTAAGGGAGAGAGAAACACTGCTGTGTTTTCAACATGTCACCTTATAATAATAGAGAGAAAATGAACGCAAACATAATTATGCCATTGCCTCATGGCTGAGCTACCTTATTATAAAACATTTACTATATATAAAATTATTTCTTTGTATGTACTTTCTACAATAATTAGAACTTCAAATCTATCTAAATTGTTTTTTAAAGTGACTACCTAGTTGAAGTAACATTCATAGGAAAAACCTCTTAGTTTTCATGTTTTCTAAAATCAAACTAATATGTGTCAAAATATCTTGCTGAAATTATGAAAGGGAGAGGCTGAGAATTATTGAACATGCAAGAGATAACATATAGAGCTTTTTTACTCATTTGATATGTGTAAAATGTCACTCATGTTCATGTTATTCTTATAAAGTATTTTTATAGTTTTAATTTTAATAAGAAATGTACCAACAAATCAATAAAGGACCTTCATAATTTTGCCAATAACTTTGGGTTACCTGCTCTTACCTCTGCAGGTATTATTCTCCATTTGGGGAAGTGGTAGTAGAAAGAAAATGGAAATTATCAGCCATGAAATCTAGTATCTCTCTTTACCAAGAAAGAAGACAAGAAAGGGCCTGGTGCCTTTTAAACATGCTGATGAGAGATCTGTCAAACATAATGAGATTTACTGGCTAGCGAGTTTTTATCTAAGGAATACTTTTATGAGGATGAACATGGTCCAAGTTGCTTATTGTAAATAAGCCAGGAATTTATGGATTTATGAATGCCCAGAGAAGCTTGCATAAGCCATGAATTTATGGGGTATGGAAGAGACGTGACATAAATGGAATGCTGAGGTATGTATTGCCTTACCGGAATCTTTAGTGAAGTTCTGTCTGAACTGAATGCAGGAAAAAAGGACCTGAGGAGCTACACTGGTCTCAGAATGATCTCAAAATTTTCTCTGCTTTTCCTGTGTCTTGTTTTTTCTCTGATCTTCGGATTACTAATACACTTGCTTCTAGGTAAGAACTGTTATTACTCTGAGTCTGATCTGACAATTTAAGCCTTTCTGATATTTCAAGTAGCAAACAATATAGTCTATGATGCTTTAAGATCATTATTTTTACCTCTTAAACATAAAATTTTCAGCACTATAATAAGCCTAAGGATTGGGAAATAAATTATTCAAGTGGAAGCTCCATATCAGGTTTTCATTATGAGTGTCTGGGTGCTTCAATAAGTTACATTTATGCCTGAATTCTGTTCCTTTTCTACTCTACCAGAAACTAACTTTACCGTCTAGGTACCTGCTAGTGGGCTGTGCGTCCAAGGAATGTTTAAATGCATTTCCTCTTTTCCAGTTTCTTTTATTCTTATATATTTTTAAATTCAGCTGTGATCAGTTGTCTTTTACGTAATGGATATTCTGTGGATAATATATAATCCAAGATGAGAGGATAAATTTAGATTGAAGCTATCATATATAAATATTAATACAAAGATGTAAAATCTATGGTGCTCATATTTCTCCTGGACCTGAGCATGTATATATGAGCAGCTCACGCATTAGGAAGTCATCAAGGAGTTGTCAGGCTGTGAGAAGGGGGATCATCTGAACTCAGGATATCCCACCATGTATCATTTCAAAAGAATCCATTGAAAGGAAATGGATACAAGAGGGATAGAAAAGTATATTGTTCTGTTTCAAGATTTTATAATTAGAAACGGACATAAGCCATGAGTTCATTTCAGTTTTGCTTGAGCATCCATGTGAGACTCTGGGAACTTCCTAGTAGAGTTTTGGAATCAGTGAAATTGAATATATCAAAGTTTTGTGGGAAATGCTAGAAATATTGAATAAATTCTGATGAGTCTGTGGATTTTGAATTTCAGGATCTACGTTTTCTGCAGCTGCAATCCTTTAGAATAGCGAGGTAATTTAAAAGAAGACCTCGCTCATAGAACCTCACAGAATTTCTTAATTTATGTTGCCAGTCTAAATACTCTAGGAGTCTGACAATAGACACACTCTAGTTCAGATAAAACTTCTCAAATAAATATTCATAATAAAAATCATATAAAAATTGTAAACCTCACTCTTCCTCTTTAATTTCTACCTCTTACTAACATTCTAACATCCAGGAAGTATTTGGGAGGTATGTATGTATCTTGATCTGTGTACACATCCTGATCTATGTAGCAGCATTTCTCCCCTTTAAGCTCTCCACTTATTTCTCTAGTGATATCTCAGCAACTGTGACATTCAACCCAATATTTTAGAGTTTGAGTTCTTTACCCACTCTCAAAATTGACAGATGATAAATACCTAGAATTACACAAATTTATCATGCCATCTGGCAAAAATACCATACACCTGTTGTTTAACGAATAAGGAAACATTGTAACACTTTAAATTTAGAGCCACTCCCTCATCATTCAACAGGGAGCCCATAACCGAGGAAATGTCTCCCAATATAATTGTAAGTACCGCCATGTAATACTAAAGTATAAGTACACATACTTCCCTACGCACACACACAACTAGCAAAACAAAATAAAAGAAACAAAAACAAACCACCAAATACAAAGGTGAAAGAAATAAGCCAAGACACTGTAAAGTCTCAGACTAATAAATTAAATGAACTCAATTATATAGTAAATTAAAATTAAAACTATTTTACATATATTTAAGTAACTTGTTAAAAGTTATTTTTCTAATAAGTAGAATTTAAATATGATTTAAATATTATCTTGATTGCTTAATTCTAAGGTGAGATTCTAGTTTCAATGCAATATAAATCGGAGAGGAAGTTTATCATCCTTACAGTTTGATATGCAATGTTTTATGTGTTTGCCTCTTTCTGAAATCCAAGATTGTTTCATGTCTAAATGTCAGAATTAAAATGGACATTTGCCATGGCATGTGTGAAAAAACAAACACATTCAGAGATCTTATGTGAGTCTTACCAGCTTCAGTCTGTGCATTTTAAAACAGTAAGAATGAAGAGCAAATTCAAACATATCAGTATTTTGCGAAAAAGCCTTCAAGGGTAATCTTCACCTTGCTGGAGGCTTCCTCACCATTCTAATTGTTTGACTTGGCAATGATTTCGTCTCCTGTTTTAAAGCATAGGGGAAGTTTTATTTGGAAGTGGAAATGGATTGTAGAATATTTTACAGTAAAAGATTTCTATTAGTAAGATTTTATACAAATGTACTTGAATATCTCTGTAAATTGCATAAGATAATGGCAGTAAAGGGAATTAGCTAGAAATGTTAAGCATTTAATGAAGGCTTAGATATTGACCAGAGAAAGTATAATAATATAAGATCATACAAAAGACTCAGATAAAGAAAAAGATGGTTGGAAAGGGCTTATGGATAGATAGAGAGGAAAGGACACTGAGTCTGGGTGGTGGCTTCAATAGTTGAATTCAGGGGAATTCATAGGACAGAGTTATGCCCAGCAGAACAGTGGTAAAAAACAAAGAATAACAGAAATAAACAAGAAAAACATGATGGAACTCCTCAACTTCTGGATTGCTCATCTGTCTGCCAGCCCCCCAAATCTGTTCAAATCTAACTGGACACTGTTGGGTGGGGGATCTTGATCACTGACCCGTGCTGAATGAGTCGTCGGAGAGGACTTACGTCCTTCTCTTTCATTTTCTTTCTCTTTTGCTTCTCCTTTCTTCATCATTAATATAAATGTAGGTGGGAAGATGAAAATCAAAAATATCTTTTAAAGATGACAAATACCTCTGACTTTTTACCTTCTCTTACTTAAAAACTATAAAGCAAATTTGTCTCTAAGGGAGAAAAAGCTTAAGGAATATAATTATTAAATTCAAAGCGAACCTACCATATATCAGAGTGTTTGAGACAAAACCTTTAATTGCATGTATTGTGATAATGGACGTTATGCCTATGTATATTATTAGTATCATAAGGGGGTAAATTCAATATTTGTATTAGAGAATCAAGTTTCATACACAAATACCAAATGGGGAACTCAAACTGAAGCAAAATATTTAAATAAACAAAACTAAATTGGAATTTAAAACACAAGAGGTGTAAAATGTTTTATGCAGGAGAAAGGCAAAGAGAAATTAGGATCTTAGAAAATTTTGTTAAATTTAGGGATTACGTATTCAAGAGATTTGGCTTTTCAAAGGAAGAGATAACATCTAACAATTATTGATACAACAATTATATGAGGTTGATACTTTAATTATCAGTCTTCTAAATATTAGCAAACTGAGACACAAATTTTGGTTAATTGTCTTGTCTAAGGTTCTATAGCTACTAAATTATCAACCAAGATCCTACTCTAAGCAATATTATTCCAGACATTTCTGGAAATGGGGCTACTAAGTGACTCAACCGAATTCACAGAATGACTTCAGCGGCTTATATGGAACATATTATACTCCTGAACAAACAGGAAAATATAGCCTCCTACAATTTTTTGAATGTTCTAGTAAATAATAAAAAGTCCGCCTTTAAGAAAAGGGAACCCTCGTACATTGCTGGTGGGAATGCAAACTGGTGCAGCCACTACGGAAAACAGTATGGAGATTTTATCAGAATATTTATTTTCTGTATCAATTAGCAGAGTTTGCTATATATATATATATATATATCAAATATTTCCTATAGTATTTTCATGAAACCTTACATTTATCCTTTTTTAAAAATTTGTACTTATTATCTGTATTTAGGCATGTCCTTTTTCTGTAAAGAATTTGAGAAATCTTACATTGAAAGATAGGTATGAATTATAGTTACTGATCTAGCAATAGAAAATCATCAAGAAGAGAAACAAAAGTGGCCAAATATCTAACCGCTGGTGTTAACATTTTTCCACAGCTGGGAATCAGATTGAACTTTGTCCTTTCTGAGGGCCACAACCATGTGAGCCTCATACAAGAATACAAGGATACGTAAGACATCATCTCTGACCTCCAGAAATTCAAATTGAGAAGAAAAGAAAAAATTGTACAAATTATGCCTTTTGTAAATCCTCTTGAAGAGTCTGAGATAAGCCTGGAGATGTTACCATCTTGGGCTGGAGACAGCCTGGACAGGTAGGTCTGGATTTGAAGTCATAACAGAAGGTAGTGAGGTAGCCTGAAGTGGCATAGTTAGGATAGAAGGTAAGAATAGTTCTGGAAAATAAACAAGGCTCAGAGTTTTAAAAATCATGTCAAGCATAAAAAGACTGTTTTTCCTATTAAACAAAAAAGTACTAATGTGAAAAACGTCTGCCACCAAAGAGTGCAATACAAGAAACACATCAATGAGACTATCAGCAGTAAGGATGCCAATGGTGACTGCGTTCTGGATTTTTCTTCTTAAGTAACTGTGCCCAGATTTAAGAGGTGGAGAAACATATTCTGGTCTTTAGTGAGAGGAACAACAAAATCACTCAGCAAAGGGTGTGGTACAGGAAAAGGTGGACAGTTGAGAACATTAGTGCAAAGCACCTTCCAGTCCATGTCTATATGACGAGCTATTAAGTTCTCTGTGTCCTGCATAGTTCTTGGTATATTCACCAACTTGTACGCAAGCATAATTTTTAATCAATATTTGTTGAAATAATAAATGAATAATGGGGAAACAATGAAACTATGAGGACTTGGGGGAGGGGACGTGTTGATGATTATTCTGCAGGAATGAAGTGATCAACAATCACAACCATCCTTAAATCACCCCATTCTGGTTCTAAAATATTTGAATCAAGTAATGAGGAGTGTGATACTATAGAAAGAGCAACAGATATGGAGCCGCGCACCTGACGACAGTACCAGTTACCGCCTATAAGCCTTTGGCGAAGTGAATTAACACTTTTAAGCTTCAGATCTCTTTTATGAAAATATTACCAATCAGAGAGATTTCTTGCAGGGATTTAAGAGATAATAGTGTGAAAACATCTACCTCACTGTTTAACTCCTTAGACCTTATTGAATTCCGTGGGTTGACCTTTCTTCTCATTATAAGGATGTCTTACATAATGTCTGACATTTAAAAAAATGATTTTAATAATATTCTGTTTGATACATAATTAGAATTATCAAATGGCATACTATAGCCTAGGAGTCAGGAAACTTCTTTCATAAAGGGTAAGATAAGAAATATTTTAGGCTTTTCAGGACACATGGGCTGTTGCATCTACCCAACTCTGCTGCTATAGTGCAAAAGCAGCCACAGACTGTACAGGGAAAAAAAAAATGAGTGTGGTTGTGTTTCAATAAATGAGAGGCACTGGCTTGCATCTGGCCCATGGACCTTTGTTTGCAAACCCCTGCAAAGGAAGATCAGAGTTTTCACACTACCATTGAATACCTTTTTCAAATTCCGAATGATTAACCAACTCATATAAAATACAAAGAACCATCCAAGCTTTGAGAAATGCCAGAAAACCATCAGTGGCAGCCTTCAGTTGTAAATACTTTATAAAATATCTCAGGGGGAAAAGGAGGTGACAGTGCAAATGGCCTGGCAGAGAAGAAGGTCAAAGAGACTGACTTTGACCTAAGGTTGTTAAATGTGATAGGTGAAAGATGAGTGTGGAAAGCTGCTTGAACCAGCCCATAGAGAGTCTCAAATAAAAGAGGGAGAAATATGAACTTCAGAGATTATACCTGCTATAAGTTGGCATTGCCATGCTGCATAAGAAGCAACCACAGGCCTTCAGCAGCCTGCTTCAGCTGTTCATTCGTCACAGGTCTCAAGGTCAGCTGGGGTCAAGTGACGCAGGCTGAACTTGGCTGGGACAACCTGGTCTGCTCTTGACATTTCTCAATCTCTTCCTGGGACAATAGATTAACTCTGGCATGTTCTTATGGTGATGGCAAAGGCACAGAAGAGAAAAAGGCAGTACACAGCCTTATCCAATTGAGCAAAAAATGCTTTACATTCTTAAGAAGGTGAGAATTTTACCCTGCCATAATTTAAAAATGTCTCATGATGAGGTCCTCATTTTCTTATTCCTCAAATAGGATTTTTTTTGGTTGTAATAGTAGGTATGAGCTCTGTTTTTTTTTTTTTTTTTAATTTCTTAAGTTATTATTAGGATCAGTCTGAAGATAGCATACATAAAGCTATGAAATCATTCAAATTGGTAATGTATTTTTAAAAAGTACAAAGACAAAGAAAGGACATAGGGAACTAAAAATGTAAAAAGAATAGGAGAAAAATTCCCTCAGCTACTTAAAGCATTTAAGTTACTGAAGAAAAATTAGAATGTGGTTAAGGGGGAGCATTTATGGATGGTGGAAGAAATAGTCTTCTGGAGTCAGAAAAACAGCATATACACCAGGTTCTGCCTCAAGGACCTTTGTCAATGTGGACGAGTCGTGTGGCCTTCCCGGGCCTCCGTATTCTCATTTCTATAAGGAGGAGTTTGAAGTGGACGCTGCAAGTGTGAGCACCGCAGCACTTCCATATGCAGAGAACAGCTGACTGTGACCCCGGTGGCTCTGAGGCCAGCGAGCAAAAGGCCTAGTGCAACTCTCACGTAGATTTGAATTTTTCTTAGGAAAGTGTAGTACATTTTACATATTATTCCATGATGCACATATTCATTCTAATCCAAAAATAATGTTTGATTCTTTCACAAATAATTGATAAAATATTCCTGGAAGATGAATCATGTCTTCTCTGAAAATTTGCCTGTTCCCACCGCATTTCTCCGTCTATATAGTTTGAAAAGGAAAGGACTAGATGTCGTTTTGTTTCTTTTTTACTCCAAAATTGTATGAAACTGCAAGATGCTAATTCTAACTTCCAGTGATAGAGTCGGGCAAAACATAAACTGATTATTTATCCAAGGACCAGTGACACCATGTATTCTATTTCCTGATATTTCTGGGAATTTTCCTTTTAATAATATAAAGGAGAATAATCACAATAAGGCAATAAAAATAGTGATCTTTCCAAGGGCTTCCTTTGTGTCCACACTACCTCTTCTGATTCTTCATCAAGGAATGATTTCTACCTCACATAACATGAAATGCCTCTTTTATAGACTTTATCATATTTAATTTGTAAAATTTATACTTATAGTTTGCATATATATATTTAGGATTTATGCCTTTAGACAGAGTATTAGTTTTATATCCTTTAATCCAACTTAGTGTGGGCCTTGGTACATAACAGATACTTAACACAGTGCCTCGTATATAATATATGCTCAATAAATATGTGTGATAAATGAAAAAGATTACACTTGACAACCTGGGTTAGAATTCTTTATCTAATATCTTTTTATTTCTCTGTGTTTTATTTTAAAAATACTTTGATCTTTATTCATAAACTTACTGAACTGATTTAACACACTTATAAAAACTATCCAAGTTTGCACGTACATTATCAGTGTTGATATTAGCATCTCATATACTTAAGTAAAGTTAGAAGTAAAAGTAAATTTATTTTATAAAAGTAAAAGCAAATTTATTTTATGTACATTTTTATTTAGTCCCCCTTTTTGTTGTTGTTTTTGCTTTGATATGCTCAGTTCTGCTTATTAGAAATATTGACTATACGGGGATGGATTATACGTCTTTCAAAATACTTCATAAAAACAAGAAGCGAAAATATCTCATGTTCAAATCTCCTGCACCTATAACACTATGCAATGAATAATACAAATGATTAGTACCCTGTCCAAAACTGCTTTATAATCTCTATCATCATCTACTGCCATCTATTGAGTTCTCCGGATGGAAGTTTGTTTAACGGCGATGCCACCTCTGATAAGCAGCTGAAGATGCTCATGCCTTTGTCTGAACAGTTACCTGAGATTTACAATTTCATAACCATTTTCTTGTTCCAAAGTAAGTCTGAGTTCTCCTGGAACATCACTACAGCACAGAATTGATGAAAATATACCATTCCCTGGGGAAATTCTTACCTCTCCTTCTCCCTAAATCCCAGATAAGTCTTTCAAAACAATTATTTTAGCATGTGTTACGTTTGTTTATTTTTGCACCTATCATCTCTTCCAAACA
Source organism: Equus quagga (assembly GCF_021613505.1). Lineage (NCBI taxonomy): Eukaryota > Metazoa > Chordata > Mammalia > Perissodactyla > Equidae > Equus > Equus quagga. Next base: position 7,376,326 of record NC_060280.1, read on the forward strand.
GGTCATGAGCTCTTTGTCATTAAGATTAAATCAAATTAAAGTAAATATCTGTAGGAAAAAATAAAACAAATTTTGCATGAATGGATACAGATTTCAGTTTTATGGGTAATGAGTCAAAAATAGAATATTTTAAAGATAAAATTGTGAGGTTATAAGGGAAATTTTGGTCTCCAATATCAATTAATGTAACTTTCTATAACAAATATAGTTAATTACAAAGGGATATATGTAATCAATGTCCATTCATTAATGTGTTTATTGACTCATTTAAGGACTCAGTGCTTCTGTGTTAAACACATTGTGCTACTACTCGCTGCACAGAAACCGAAATGATCAATATCCCTGCTCTCAGTGTAAGAGATGAAAAGGAGGAAGATATTTACCCCCCTCCAAGAACAATTGGAGAAGGATAAGTGTAAAGTTCTTTTATTCAAAAATTGTTACTATCTGAGTGCCTACTGTGTGCTGACGTGCAATACAGACAAGGAGGTTCTTCCAGGTGGGAGTGGGTCCCCTAGATGACCTTGGGTGGAGTGAGCATGTGCATTATGCATGTTCTGTCTTTCCAGTTTGTATTTTTCCAGGTGCTCAAGCAATGTTTTAAATAGTTAGAGGAGGGTAGGGGCAGCATTAAGAAAAGACCTACCATTAGTCAAGCACAGTGATTCTGGGCAAAGGTTTGTTGTCCTTTGACAATTGGTCATGGAACTTCACCTCTCAACCAACCAGGGCACAGAGATTTCCCCAGAACCAAACCAAGCTCTCAGTGGTAAGGATAGTTGCCTATCTTTTTCCTTTTCTTCTTCCAAAATGACAAAATATGAATCAAAGTTAACCAATGTAAAGAATGTAGGTTTCCCTGACTTCCCCAGTATGTCAATCCTCTCTTTTCTTGCATCAAAAAGAGAATCAAAGCATAGTGGAAAACTGTTGTGGAAATTAGAACACAGATGTTCACAAAGGACAAAGATATTTACAGAAGCAAATTCCTAGCCAGAAGCGATGTTATTTTTTAAAAATTAAAAAAGTGAAATAAACATTAACTTAAAATATTAGAAGATGAGAAATTTTTTCAAATCTGAAGAATGAATAAGTGAGAAATATTACAAAGCTAGAAGTGAAAAGTAATGAAAAAAATTTAAAAATAGAACAATATTGACTGATAAATCTTGTAAATTATGTATAATGGTAAATTGTACAAAGAAAGACTAGGAGGAAGCAGAAATAATATTAGAAATAACAAATAAAATAGATGCAGAAGCAATGGATGACATGAGAATAATATGTACATCTTGGTGTTAGTACACTAGAAAAATCTTTGATAACTGACACATTTCTGGAAAAAAATCACCAAATTAAGAAATAAAATGCTTTGTAGGAAAAGCAATTTGGATTTTTTTGAAAATATTGTCAAAGGTTATCTCCAGGGGCCGGCCATGCTGTGGCAGGCATCCCACATATAAAGTAAAGGAAGATGGGCCTGGATGTTAGCTCAGGGCCAGTCTTACTCAGCAAAAAGAGGAGGACTGGCAGCAGTTAGCTCAGGGCTAATCTTCCTCAAAAAAACCCAAAAACATTATCTTCAATAATGACCAAGTTTAAACCCAAAAGATGTTATTTCTGGTTTCTGCCAAAGTGAACCAATATCTGTTGCCACTCTTCCTGTTTTTACTTGAGGAAGATTGTCACTGAGCTAACATGTATAGCAATCTTCCTCTATTTTATATGTGGAATGCTGCCACAGCATGGCTTGTTGAGCAGTGCGTAGGTCCACATCTGGGATCTGAACCTGTGAACCCCAGGCCACTGAAGTGGAGAGCACAAGCTTAACCACTATACCACTAGTCTGGTCCCTCTGCCAAACTTTTAAAGTGAATATAATTCTCAAGCTATACATAAACTATTCCAAAGCTATGCAAAAACTACAGCAATATATCACAGTAGTGAAGTTGTGTTCCTAAGATAGCTAACTTTATTTTTAAGATATACTATTAAATGCAACTGTTTCAATGAGAAAACAGGGGGCTCTGGGCTTGAAAATTAAAATTTTTCCTAGAGGAACAGTATTTTTCCTACAGGAATTTTAGTAATAAGCTGGACTTTTGTAACAGTTTTCTGTTCATAGCAATAAAATTAGAGCATCATTCAGCAAATCTACGTTTGATTCTTTACATTTGACCCAAGATTAAAAGACTTTCCTTTTCTATTACAACGTGTGTTATCTTCAGTATAGCTGTTCTTTTTTTTTTTTTTAAACATTTTATTTTTTTCCTTTTTCTCCCCAAAGCCCCCCGGTACATAGTTGTGTATTCTTCGTTGTGGGTTCTTCTAGTTGTGGCAGGTGGGACGCTGCCTCAGCGTGGTCTGATGAGCAGTGCCATGTCCGCGCCCAGGATTCGAACCAATGAAACACTGGGCCGCCTGCAGTGGAGCGCGCGAACTTAACCACTCGGCCACGGGGCCAGCCCCTAGCTGTTCTTAAACATTATTCACACTTTTATCAACTTTCTACCTGTACTGCTAATCCCTATGGTAAATAAAACTTAAAGCTCATCAGACAATGTAACACTGACCCCCTTATGTCTGTTCTTTGAATTCTCAAAGGTTAGCACCTTCCTGTTTCATCATGGTCACGCATAATAGTTTGCTTACAGGATAGAAAAAATTGTGTTTCCTAAAATTTCAGGTAGAGTTTAGCCTATTTGAGTAATGAAAAATGATGTAAATTGATTGAGATACATGAATGCTGACATAAAACCTGACAAAGAAATCACAAAATAAGAATCCTACCATTAAGAATTTAGAAGCACAAATTCTAAGTAAGGTACTAACGATGCAAGAAATCCAAAATCATTTACAGTCATGCAACTCTTAACGACAGGTATACATTCTGATAAATGTGTCATTGGGTGATTTCATCATTGTGTGAGCATCCTAGAATGTACTTACACAAACCTAGAGAGTATAGCCTACTACACATCTCGGCTCTATGGTGCTAATCTTACAGGACCTCCATTGTAAATGCAGTCCATTGGTGACTGAAATGTTGCAATGCGGGGAATGACTGTACTTGTCAAACCCTTACAAGTATCATATTTTCTGTGTCATCTTTTAGATACCCAGTAAGATAAACAGAAACATCTTACTAATTTCTGTTTATATCTTAAATAAGTTTTGGTGTGAAAATTATTAAAAATTAGCTGCAGATAATTAAAATGCCTATGAATTGCACTGACTTTAAGTGCAACATTCATAAAGAAAACTGCAGTCTAAAAAAAATAGAACCACTGAATTTGAAAAAGAAGACTCTAAAACTGTAAGTTATGCGACTGAATATTTAACAGGAAAAGATTTTTTTATGTGTAAGTTCACCACACACACACAAAAACACAAAAAAATTATTTTGTCCATATAAATAAGAAATTCTGCACATCAAAAAGTCCAACAGAAATATGGAAAGTATTTTAAACAAAATAGCAAACACATAGGTTTATATAAAAGAAGTTTAGGCAAATGATTAAAAATACAGCAAGATAAAAATATATAAATGTATACAGGATAAACCATATAAATCATAAAATAGTAAACATAATTTCCATTTCAGCGTTTAAAGACGAAATTCAAATAAAAGCATCAATGAGATATTTTCCTACCAAATACCTTAAATTTCCTATAAACAAATATACAGTGAGTGATCCCACTTGGTTTTTGTTTCTAAAGTAGGAGTCTGGCTGCTGACAGGAGAGTGGACTAGAGGAGGCATGGCTGGGATCACAAGGACCCAGCTGCAGGTGGCTTGGAGAGTGATGAGAGCAGAGATGGACGCTGGTTGACAGATTCCAGACATGCGTTAAAGATCTATGTGCTAGAACCTGTGTTGGATAATGGGGATGAGGCAGGGAGTGGAAACAAAAATGACTGTTGGTCTTTAGTTTCTAACTGTTGCTGCCATCTTCTGACATAGGAAACATTGAGGAAAAACCAGATTATGTCAACTGAATTTCATTTTCCTTGTCTTGTACAGTGAACATAAATGATTTTTAATCACAAAGAAAAAAACATAAAACATCAAAATTATCTAAAGAGCTTGCCTACCTACACTATCTGTTTATACTGAACATAATTTCCAGAAATACTAGTCATTAATTTTTATTATGCAAACTTCAAAAATAAGCCATAAATAAAATATTTATAGTAGAGGAAATCATATGACCTTTGACGTCAAATAGACCATGATCTTTACCTTATGCAGATAGTTTAAGTTGTCAAAATCTTAGTATCCTCACCCAGAAAACAGGGTAGAAATACCTATCCTCATAGAATGGTGAGTAATATCTACCTCATAGGATGAACCCCAAAATCTTAGTTCCTTTTTTCCTCCCCAAAACCTGGCACAGAATTGAAATTCTACATGTACAGACTGATTTATTTTGATTAAACATTGTCCTTTTTAAAAATTCAAGCATACGTTAGGAGTAATTCAGGAAGGTGCTAAAACTCTTGTAAGTAAATAAATAAAAATACATTTGGTTTATTGGATAAATTTAAGGACAGTACTTGAGCCCAAGGTCACTGGGGAAGTAGAAAGAATGATAAAATGCTCTTTGAAATATGGGGTAGATGGGACAAAGATGTTGAAAATAAACCTATCTAGCTTGGTGATCTGATTTCTCTTCCACCTCTTTTCTATTATTGTTTTATACTCACTGAAATAATTACCTATTTACTTAACAATATATTGCACTGCAACTGCTTCATTTTCAGAGTTTTATTTTGGTTAAATTATTGTTGTAAGATATCAATTGTCAGGCATTACACACTGAGCTATAACTTTCAGAATTCAATTTTTAAGACTAATCATGAAAGTTAATTGAATTGATTCTCTGAAAATGTGTAACAAACAACAGGTCTATTACAACTGATGTTCTATTTCATGGATGTCACACTTTTATGAACCAAATATAATTATAGGTATGATTATGAGAACTATAACTAATACATTTTTTATGATATATTAATAATTGCAGTGAAGTATGGTTATTTGTTCACAAGAGAAGGTTTAAAAGATGAATTTACATTAATAATAATTTTTATTTAATTTGGGTCTATATCTACTCTACGCCTCTCTGATCACCCAGTGTTGAATTTTCTTTCTGGAATCACATTTCTTGTTGCAACAAATGAGTTAATTAGTTGCTCAATTCATATTTCATTTTTTAAAATAGTATGCGTTTCAAGACTTGGTGTCTCAAGGAGACCGAAAAATCGCAAAGGACTCTGGACTGGAGACTAACGTTCTCGTCTTTTCTCTGTTACCAATTAGATATGAAACTTTATGTTAAGTCCCTTCTCTCTGACCCTCAGTTTCCACATTTGAAGAAGAAGCCTCCACCTCTCTCTGCCATGCTCTGTCAAAGTGCCTGTAATATAGTGTTATGAAGGCTGTCATAGCTACAGTTGATGCATATTATTATTGTTATCTTCCACGTCAGGACCAGATCTATGTAGAGATAAAGAGATCTGAATAAATGTGTGATGACTGAGTTTCAGGCCATAAGTACCTTCCCTTTGGACTAACAGAAGATTGACATCCATTTTCACAGTGATGCGCTTTTAGTTTAAGGCTTTAAATCTGCTTACATGCACACAAAACTAAATCAGTTATTGACACCTGGAGAAAAAAAAATTCCAAGAGCAGTTTATGTTGGAGAGAGATGACAGAAGACGCAAGGGTTATTAATAGCAGGAAAAAGCATGGGAGTTTTGTGTAACAAAAAGACCCCTAAGTTATTCTCTGTATGTGATTTGTATACATTTTGGGATATTATGTTAGTTCTGATATCGTAATCCAATCCACTAAACCCTCCAGGGATAATGGAAATTTGAGAAAGGGTAGTCATACCTAACCTCAACTATGGGGGGGGGGGAACACCTTGTTAAAACCACAATCATGAGAAAAATCAGTAAGTAGATAGGAGAGAGTCCTCAGATATCCTCCCTATTAGACTAAAACTATCTCCAAAGCGAGTGTAGGATCACAATATTATGCTTTCTATTTATATTCATTTTTATCTTAAAAAATATTTAAAAGTGCTGCTTAGCACTCATGACTTTATTTATCCCATGAGTCAGATTCCCATGTCACTTACATAGTCAAGGTATTCAAAGAAAGCTAGTCATTCCTTCCACAAATGCCTATTGAACACCACCACTATGTTCCAAGACTTGTCGTAGGGCGTAAGGATGCAGCAGTGAATGAAACAGAGAAAGCCCCTCCTCCCAGGAGGCTAACATTCTGGGTCACTTTTGTCCCCATTAATGTTCAGACCAAAGTTGAATCTCGAGAACTATAACACAAAGTTTGAGCGAAGCTTGGCCTGGTAACTTCAGTATAGTAAAGGTGTTCGCAAGACAACATATTTGGTGACATTGGGAGTAACCACCAATGGAAGCTTCCCACTTTGCCACGGAGGTGATCGTCATGGAGTCTGATCAGTGTTGGCTGTGTACCTGTGCTGGATTGTCATCTTTGTCATGCTGCTTTCAAGTTTACAGAGCTGAGGAAGAAAGCTAATTATTATTCTGATTTTTTTTTAAAAGGAATATGGTCTCAAATTCTTGAAATCTCTTGATGTTCCATTTTTCATATGGTTCTTCCGAAGTTAGTACATGGCGGTATCAGTCACATTTTCCTTCCTTGGGTTATTTTGCTGTTTGTGATAGAAAGCGGACTTTGGTGTGAGTGAAATTAAGACAGTTGACAAAAAGAATACTAAAGCTATCAAAGTCACAAAAGGTGTGCAAGAGCCTCAAAAGGCTGAATTTATTTTCTGCACAATGGTTTTTTTACATCACCAACTACCCAAGTCTCAGTGGCAGGAGAGTGATTCTAGAATCAATGTGTCAATTGGCCTGACTTAGTTTTCTTTGTGTCTTTTTGTATTTTTTGAAGGGAAAGATTCACCCTGAGCTAATATCTGTTGGCTATCTTCCTCTCTTTTTTTTTTTAACCCTCTCCAAAGCTCCGCTATATAGTTGCATATTCTAGTTGTAAGTCCTTCTAGTTCTTCTATGTGAGCCACCACCGCAGCCTGGCTACTGACAGAGGAGGAGGAGTGGTGTGGTTCTACGCCTGGGAGTTGAACCCAGGCCACGTAAGCAAAGCAGAGCATGCTGAACTTAATCCACTAGGCCAACACGGCTGGCTCCTTCTTTGCGTCTTGATTACATCCACAGGTGCTTCGCCTGTTTCACCCCAGGGGATTTGCACATTTGGATCCTCTGCCAGGCATGCTCTTTTTTCTCCTCCTTAATTATTAGTAATCAATGCCTTTACCTTTCAGCCCAAATTCACATTCCTCCCATTACCCTTCCTCTATCTCCACAAAGAAATCAAATTCCCTTTCTAAAACCTAGAGCACTATGTGTCTTACCTTTTTGAAACAGTCACAGTTCTAATTATACAATTCAAATGTGGCCATTTGTTTAAAGTTTAGCTCTCTCTTTGGATTATAAAGCCTACCAGTAAAGGAGAATGTCTGTTTTGCTCTTCCTATCATGGCATGTGACTAAAATAACGCCACTCAAATATTTTTTTAAATGCATGAATGAGAGGTAGCATAATAGCAGATTTGGGTGTGCCAAATGTAGCAAACCCACAAGCTTGGACAAGGCGGTCTCCATCTCTATTCTCAGGATCACATTTGTTCCTATTTCTTTACATATATTTTACCCCATATAGTTTTCATTGACTAATTGTATATTTTTTCAATAAAAAGAGAGATAGAACTGCTAAATAAACAGACTAGAAGCCTGCTTGTAAATTCATTATGGTCCTTTCCCTGTAATATTTGGACCCTATCAAACTGAAATCTATTATATCCTCAGGATTTTGCAAAATGATGTTTATTAGAAATGGTCTGAAGACCCATTTAAATCTCTCTAGACCCCAAAGACACTTTATATTTTCCTCTTATTACAAAGCCCCAGATCTAAAGAAACTATAACTCAACCTACTAAGCAATAAAATTGACTTATCTTTTTTTTCAATAATTCCTCTAAATTTTATTTTTACCAAGGGGATATTTTTGCTCAAAATAAATGTGCAAACGACATGAGCAGGAACTGAACAGTGTATGATAGATGAGCTTGGGGCCCTGGGAGTAGCTAGCCTGCAGGGGAAGCAGGAGTATGTGGGTAATGCGAAAGTCCCTGGTCTGCATCTCCAGCCTGGGGTCAAGATTAGATCATATTCGCATTTGGTTCTCACCTGCTCAGGCTGGGCCTCAGCCTTCCCACCCCACTGAAATCCTTTGTCTTCCTTGGGTATGTCGGGAAGATCCATGGAGTTGGAATCATACAAGCCAAGAACAAGTCAGCTCCTGTTTCCCTCTCTGGTGCCTGCATCGGCCATGTCAATGAGCGCTGCCTCTGCGCTAAGTGTCTTGTGGAAATGTTGCTCTGTAGGATAAAGCCATCCTGAAATGGTAGCACTACCTGTAATAAGTCTCAAAACACTTTTCATTAGTTCAGCTCCGTTAGCCTGTAGTCATGATCTTCCTCTTCTAATGTGTCTCCAAACCAGCCCTGTAGGCTCGGCAGGGGAAACGCTACCTTGTCATTTGCCTTCCTCTTGGTTTCTTCCCTTGTGTTGATGGAAAAGTTACCAGCCTCTCCGTTCATCCCCCAAATCACAAATCTATCATGATATCATCCTTTTCAAATAGAATTACAGTGGGGAGAGCTATGCAACCGGAATGTGAACTGTTGATTGGCTGCTTCCTGGATTCGCTGCAGAAATTGAGAGTCAACGGCTGGGAAAACAATCCATGAGCTAATGCAGAAAGGAAGAGTGGGAACCATAGTCTTGGAAACAGAGGAGGTCTATGGATTCAGGTGCTGGGTTTCAGTTAATTACCTAATTTCAGAGTCTGGGAAACAAAGAGACAGGAGCCTCATTCAAGGTGTGACCAAGTACCCTGGTCACCTAGACCAGGAGAGTGGAAACAAGCACGGGCATTAGCAGTATCATTGTTTGATTTTCTGAGATCTGGTGCCCAAACCTGAGCATTTGGGACTCCTCATTTGTGTTTTATATATATACACATATATATATTTTTTCTTTTTTGTGTGAGGAAGATTGGCCCTGAGCTAACATCTATTGCCAATCTTTTTCTATTTTGTGTGGTATGCTGCCACAGCACGGCTTGATGATTAGAGCCAGGTCCACGTCTGGGATGCAAACTTGCAAACTCGAGGCTGCCAAAGTGCAGTGTGTGAACTTAACCACTAAGCCACCAGGCTGGCCCCTAAATATATTTTTGCTTCTCTATGTTTTGAGATACTGGGAGGCATATGCATTTAATTCAAACACAGTTAGTTGAATTTATTTCAGCATATAAAAGAATATTGCACCAGATACTAAACATTAGATACAAGATTAGGTACTGGAGACACAGGTACAAAAGGCCAGTCATTTTTGCCTCTGGACCCTACTGTGGGTAAAAATAACTAGCATAGTGTATTGCATCGGGTCAGGGAATAATTAGAAATGAATACTTGAATTGGCGAATGAGTGGCAGGCCATTTAGTCTGCTTTCATAGATTTATATCAAAGCTACCTTACAGTTCAGCTGTGACGCTCCCACCTGACTTTATGTTACTTTTATTAAGACACAATCATTTACAGCTGAGTTGAAGGGGGATATGAGCTCATGAGTAAATTAAGATATATTATTTCAAGAAAAAAAATTAGCCTTCTATCTGTGCCTTAAGTAAAATACCATGCTTTTGTACGTATAATATGGCTGTACTCACAGTTTTTTTGAGTTGCTCTGCTATATCCTGTGGCTTGAAGCCAAGGAATGAACATCCAGAGATAAAGGAGATTTTTGTGCCAGATCCCCTATTTCTTATTTCACTGAGGTCTAATAAGCTGGTAATTAAAGTAAAATCGTCATTAAAAATACAGTTTAAAAATTTTCCAACCCTTGCTTAAATATGTTCTATTACTTAATCATGTAATTCTAAAGGATGTTGTTTTAAAAATTTTCCAACCCTTGCTTAAATATGTTCTATTACTTAATCATGTAATTCTAAAGGATGTTGTTTTCCCTGTGAGCAAAATGATAACGATTGATCTTAAGAATTGCCATCTTCACTAGAAGTCTGAAGTCTTATCTCTGAGGTCAAACAGAGCCGAACCTAGAATTGGAGCCCTGCTGTGCAAAAAGGCAGGGTACCCTGGCAGGTGAAAACCATGCCTGGGATTTACATAGGATTCCTCACCAAGACCTAAATAAAGGGCTTGCTGCTTGGGTTATTTGAGTCTGACTTATATCAAACAAGAGTACAAGTAAATCTCTATTTTTAAGTTGTCACCGTGACAGCATAGAGTAGTGTTTTCTTTTAAAGCTTTGTACATATTGTAAAATAATACATTTCCGCTGTAAACAGTTGAAACAATACGAAAGTGTGCAGTTTCAATTCTGTAGCTTACTTCCCCAGGGTGAGCACTGTTGACATTGTACTAAATGTTCTACCAGACATTTTTCTATACACACACACACACAAACAGACCCTTACGTGTGCTGTTTTTATTTTTTCAAGCTTATATTATACACATTGTTCCGCAAAATGCGTTTTCAGTTGATATGTTGGAAATAATTTTCCACGTTAGAAAATGTAAATTCATTGCATTCACTTTAGTTGGAGCTTGGTCGTTTTGAAAAATCCATCTTTGTTCTTCTTTCTGTGACCCACTGGGTGAGAAGAAGTTACAAAAAGGAGGGATCTGGGATCCACACTACTACTCCTCTAACTAGGGAAGCCCCACTTCTAGCTGTTTTATATATTGGGAACTCCCATATAATATTATTTAAATAAAAGGTTTTATTTCTAGGAGCTGATGTAAATCTAAGATCACTAAACCAACATTACTTTCAGAACAACGATATGTGGAGAAATACGATTTTACATTTCTTGGTAATATATGTTTGAGTTAAGGCCTTCTCACATGATTTTTACAGGTGCTTTCAACATTTGAAATACACTTCACAGAAAGTATGAGGAAATGTTCTCTGGAGACCCAATCCACTTATTTTCCTTTCTGAAGATTCTGAGGCTAAAATTAACTCTCTGCTGTAATTTCGATGCTTCTTCTGAGTCTTCTGAGAATGATGCATGAAAATGAATATGTAAATATGGAATTCCTGATAATATTAAAGCTTGCTCATTTTAGCTTCTTTTATACAAGAAATTTTTAAGCATCAATTTCTATTTAATTTTAATTTAATTTAATATAGAGTTATTTTTTGTGTTTTAGCAAAATAAATTATTTAATATGTGTAGTATTAGCTGGTTCCTGTGGGAAGTGATGAGAAATTTATAATGGATAATCTATTGAATCCTGTAAGGTTTTTTTTTTTTTTGCAAAATTTGACTTTTTAAAAATTTGCCTATATTTTTAAAGTGAGCTTGCTCTTTAGAAACTTTTTCTGACTCTTGCTTCTTCAGGTCTCATCATACTCAAGGTTCCTTAGTAATAAATCACCACAATTTTTTTTTCAGATTGGCTCTGAGCTAACAGTTGCTGCCAATCTTCCTCTAATTTATTTCCCCCCAAAGCCCGAGTATATAGTTGTATATCCCAGTTGTAAGTCCTTCTAGTTCTTCTATGTGGGATGCCACCATATCATGGCTTGATGAGCGGTGTGTAGGTCCACGCCCAGGATCTAAACCAGCGAACCCTGGACCACCAAAGCAGAGCGTGAGAACTTAACCCCTTGGCCCTCCACATGGATTCTGGGAAGGCAGATCACTGCCGTGGATCATTGGATGAACGCTGTAGACAGGCCGCCTGGGTGTGAGATCTACCTCAATCACTCACCAGCTCCAATTTCAGCTACTCAAACTCTCCCGGACCTTAGTTCTGTCGTCTGTAAAATAGAAATGACAATAGAAACTACTATAGAGGGGTCACATAGCTTAAATGAATTAATAAAATAAAGAATTGAGAAAGAAACCCGAAATCTAGAAAACATCCATTATGTCTTAGTTATTATTATTCTTCTGAGATTTTATGCTTTCCCCATCATGTCAAGTAAACCACTCGCTGCCATGATGAGCATTGTTTCTAGTCATCTTCATCATCAGTCACCATCCCTAGCATTTATCAAATGTTTGCTATGTCCCATTCCTGAAGTGCTTGAAGTGTAGTAACTCATTTAATCTGCACAGCTGTATTTGAGATTTATGTTACCACTATGACCACTTTACAGATTAAAAAAATTTAAAGAGTATGAGATTTTGAGAGGTTCCATAATGTACTATGGCTTGTATGTGGAAAAGCAGGCATTTGCTTCCATATCATATCTGTAGTTTTAACCACATAGAGGGCTTTCTACCATGAGATCTATATTTGCCCCATGCTATAATCTGTCTTTCTGTTCTTAACTGCTCTTTCCCCAGATATCATCATCTCTTTTAATTTGTGGTGCTGAACATGTGTCACATTGTTGGGCTCTGGTCTGGCTATCATCCCTCAGCCTCCTGGGATCTCCTTTTCCCACTTCCTCACAGACATTGTTGCCACTTCCGCTGCTGGTTTCCAGCCTTACCACATGTTAACTTCTGTTGCTCCCATGTTCCTCTAGTGTTTTCAGGTCAATTGGCCACTTTGATCTGGTCAATGGTAAATTCTGTCCATGACCTTGAATCTTGGCTAGGCTCCTTTCCTTTGTATTCAATTCCACTGAGAAAATATTACAAACATTCCCAGGGGTTGAAGTGTGGAGATTTTTGTGTGATGAAACCCTCATTTGCTTCTAAGAAGTGCTCCTCCTGACCATGGATAAACCTTTGCCTTACACATGGGCACCTGTTTGGCTTCCTCACACGTCTGAATAGGTTACCAGTCCTCTGCGTCTGTGTGGCTCCATGTGTCTCCCAGGAGTGACCTCAGGACAGCCTTTGTCCACCATCTTTGCTCACACAAGGCAGTCCCGGTGTTTCATCATTTAGCCAACTCGTGGCTCTATTTTCTCAACACTGTTTCACCAGATGGCCTAGCAGTGCAGTCAGTGGAAAGAACAAGAACTAGAGCTTTGATGTGTGTATGTATTCTAACATTGCTCATAAAAATCCTTAGGGAAATTACAAAAATATATGTATGTTACAATAATGTAAAAAATAGATGTAAAAATCCGGGCAAATGGCAAAGTAGAACTAGAGTAATAATAATAATGTCTGTATTGTGAGTTATACACATAAAAGCATGTAAAAAATTTCAGTCAACATGAATCCCACTCAATATGTATGTGTGTGTGTGATGTGTGTGATATAGATGTGTGTGATATATAAGCCTGTGAATTTTTTTTTCTTAGAATGAGAGAGAAGTGGGATATACTCTGTGGGATATACATAGTATATATGTATATCCCACAGAGTAATCACAGAATAAGGGCTCTCATTTTTCCCATCCCGTGTATCTGTCATAAAGCCCTGCATTAGCTCTTTATTTCCCTCACCTGCTGGAACAGACTATGATTTATTTAATGCTAGGACATCTTCGTGTTCATCTTTGTATTCTCAAGGTCTAGCACAAAGTAAGAGCCCAGGAACATTTTTAAACATAAGCATACTATTGTGATTTACTCTGTACCCTCTAAATTCATCTTGTAATAATACATTAGCTGGAAAAGTACACTGCAATATGTATGCCTTATATCTGGCACTCCACTTTTCTAATCATCTTTAATAATATCGCCTTGTAACAGACTGAAAAAGAGACAAATGCTTAAGCAGGGCTCTACTAAATCATAATGTTTAAAATGCCTATGTTGTCATGCTCTATAAATTGCTGAGGGTAAGCTTGAATTTTATTCTTATTTAGACTGAGAATACAAGCTTAAAGCTGAGTGAATACACATAGAAAATAAAAGATATAAACAGCATTGTGCTCACTGCCATCTTTTTCAAGATGAACATGCTTAAAGACCATAATCAATTTCCCAATGAGAACTTGCCTGAAATGCCATGACAAAAAGCTTCACTTAGGCATGATAATTTTTACCATTTTATTTTCCCTTTTTTGGGGTATTACAATTTTATATCATTGCCATTGCCTGGGAAATATTTCAGTTAGGAGTATTGTCTTAGTTTTCTATTGCTGCTGTAACAAATTGCCAAAAATTTAGTGGCTTAAAACAACACAAATTTAATGTCTACAGTTCTGTAGGTCAGAAGTCTGACATGGTTCTAGTGACCTTCTTTCATCTTCTCAAAGCCAGCAATGTTGCATCTCTCTAACCATGACCAACTGAGGTTTATTCCAGGAATACTAGGAATGTTTGACATTTGAAAATCAATTAATATAATGCACGATATCCCTAGAATAAAGGATAGAAACCACATGATAATTTCAATGAACTCAGAAAAAAATGAAAAATCCAATACTTTCCAGACAGATTTTAAGGCAATGTCTCTCATGCATGAGATGCACTAGTTCAGGAGTTTTATTCTGCATTAAAGTTGCTCTCACTTTTAAATGAGCCCAACGTGTCAAAATAAGATCTATCTTTTTCAAAAGAAAAGCTAGAAAAAAAAAAGCAAATGATTAACCCCTACAATAGTCATCCCAAGGAAATGATGTTCCAGAACCGAAAACACACTATAATTTAGTCACATTATCATTTTTGATAATCAATTACTATATAAAGGCTTAATGCATTTGATAATAAAAGGTATTCAGAAAACTTATAAAAACTGAGGCAAAATTTCTTGGGGCAGCCAAGCCAAGATATCAGAGAATAAGTCTTTGATAGCTTTTTAGAATTGTAACTTTTTGGAATTTCAACTTATGAAATTAAACCAAATTGAAAGAAAATTTTCAACAAGAAACCAATTGTTACATCATATGTTTGCAGAGTCTGGGTAAACCAACTGCTTACCCATTGTGCCTCTCGTCTCATAGAATAACTTTTGGGACAATCTTGCTTCCCTCAAATCTTAGAATTTGCTATGCTAGAACCCACACTCACCGCATTTTATTGAAATCCCTTTTTCCATTTCATATCCATGAATTTTCACTTACTCCTGTTAATGTTTTATTTTTATAGTATTTTTCAGAGTAATTTAACACATACTCAAAATTCAAATGTGCAGAAGAGCTTATGAAAATTTCTGCACCACTTCTCACCACCACATTCCATTCCACATTTCTACTTCTTAAGATAGCCAATTTTTTGCAGTTCTTAACTATTTCTTCTGGTAGATCTATGAGGACAATGTTATTTCTGAGATGATTCATTTTGGACATTTAGATATTCTTTGTTGACTACATGCTGTGATATATGAGGATTTCTTTCTTTCATACCAGCAGCCAACTTACTCTGCTGAAAAAAGCCAAGTGGTACATCACAATGATGATTTTTCACTGAGATTTTTATCTTGCAAGTGATCGTTATTTTTAATGTTTTTATATTTTAATTATAAAATGATGTACATACCAAAATGTTTACATAAAACATTTATAAAATGTTTAAAGAAACTATTCCCTTCAACAAGCATCATGAATTGAACACCATCATACTATTTTTTTTTTTTTTTTGGCTGAGGAAGATTAGCCCTGAGCTAACATTTGTGCCAATCTTCCTCCACTTTATATGTGGTTTGCCACCACAGCATGACTGATGAGTGGTGTAGGTCCAGGCCCAGGATCCAAACCTGTGAACCTAGGCAGCCGTAATGGAGCACACCAAACTTAACCACTACACCACAGGGCCAGCCCCTGAACACCATCATACTTTTAAACTCTCTCTCTCTCTGTCTCTGATTGTATCCACTTCCCCAAGAGGTATGTACTATCTTGAATTTTGTGTTAATTATTTTCTTGCTTTTATTTATGATTTTACCATTGATAAATATATGTATATACACCTCACAGATAAATATTATTTTGATGCTTTTTGATGTTAATATAAGAATTTTACCCTGCATATTTGACTTAAAAAATATTTGTGGTTAATTAGTACTTTTATTCTATTTGTAAACCATGGAGGGATTCATGCTTTAATTCTATCTATTCTGGTTATGTATTGTTGAATAGCAGCCATTGAAAACTTAGTGGCTTAAAAAAACACAGATATTTTATTATTATTCAGCCAGAGAGTTTCCTTTTGTGGTCTCTGATCCACAAGCTATCAGATAGGCTGGGTCTGGAATCATTTGAAGTTTGGTTCAGTTACACATCCGATGCCTTGAAAGGGAAAACTAAAGAGCTTAGAGCTGAAAAAGCTGGAGCTCTTTGGCCATCTCTCTATCCCTTTGTGGTGTCTCCACATGTCCTCTCTAGCATGTCAACATCAAGGGAGCAAGAGTTCCTTC
This sequence comes from Equus quagga, assembly GCF_021613505.1. NCBI lineage: Eukaryota > Metazoa > Chordata > Mammalia > Perissodactyla > Equidae > Equus > Equus quagga. The sequence continues at coordinate 7,392,709 of NC_060280.1, forward strand.
ATTACATCTCAGCCTCCAAAGACATCTGTTCCTAAACAGAGAAAGTCAAGCCAAAACCATATTGTCCTTTACAACATAGCCTTGGAAGTCAAGCAATGTCAGTTCTGCTACATTTTATTCATAGAGGTAGTCACAAAGGTCCATCCAGCTTCAAGAAGAAAAGAAGTAAGCTCTACATATTGATGGAGAGTAGAAAAGAAGACCACATGTGACCAAATATATTGTCACAGCTATTTTTGGAGAATATAAGATGCCACAACTCATCCTGTGGTCAAAGCAATTTACATCCCTCTCACCAGCAAAATGAAATGTATCCTTCCCCAGGATATCTCATCTTTTTACAACATCAGGTCACCACAACAACATTGGTGGCATTCTGCCAATATAATTCTTTTTAAAGCATTGTGTGGTTCCTATAAATTTTATTATGGTTCACTCCATTAGAGAAAAGCCATACCCATAAATCACTTCAAAATAAACTTTTTCTGTCTAAGATTTCCTATAAGGTAGCTATCAGAAAATGTTCTTAAGATTCTAAGAAGTTCTATTACTTAACAGAAAAAATTTGTATGGCATGTTGTTAAGATCCTTAAATGGAGTTCTGTTGTTTGTGCCACCTTGTTAAATCTTTCTGAGATGTTAACAAAAGGTTATAAAATCACATCCTTGTCACACACCATATTTAAATCACGTTCCTTGATAGTACTCTGGATTTTATTTCTGCCCAGAAGCCATGTCTCAATTTTAACGTTGAGAATAAGATAATCAGAATAAGAATCAGTTTTATTTGAGATCCTTCCAGATCCTGGGTGCCTTTCTATTTACCACTTAACTCATTAGCTTACCTGTCTTCTCTCATATTTATTAGACAGCCAGAAGAAGACAGTCAGCACCTTCAACAGTCTGCCTAGATATTGCCTTGGCTAGACCATCTAGGTACTTTTACTTTTTTCCATGTCACTGCAGGTAACAGTGTTGCTAAACTTTCTGTCACTACAGGACAAGAGTCCGCTTCCTGAAGCTCCTCACTTTCCTTTAAGCTTTTATTCACAGCCTCCTCAAGGGTGATCAGGCTTTTGCTAATTTTCTTTAAGTCCATTCTAAGCTTTTCCCTGCTGCTTGGCTCAAAACCATTTCTATATGTTTTAGCATTACTCTCCTTTCAGATACCAAAACATCCCCCAGGTATTATTCCTGTGTAGCAAAGCAGCATGAAGCTAAATGAATTGAAACAACCACATATTTGGGGCAGGCCCAGTGACACAGTGGTTAAGTGCACACGTTCCACTTGGGCAGCCTGGGATTCACCGGTTCGGATCCTGGGTGCGGACCCATGCACTGCTGGTCAAGCCATCCTGTGGCAGGCATCCCACACAAAATAGAGGAAGATGGGCACAGACGTTAGCTCAGGGCTAATCTTCCTCCAAAAAAAAACACATTTAATTATTATCCATCATGATTTGGGGGATTGGCTGGGTTAGCTAAGTGGTTCTTGCTTAGATTCTCTCAGGAAGTTACAGTCAAATAGAGGCTGGGGCTGGAGTGTTCTTTAATCTCCTTCAGTCACAAATCAATTGCCTGACCTAGGAAACTCAAAACAGTTGAGGACAGGAATAATTGGGACTGCTTGAGCACTTCTCTTGGTCTTTATGTGGTCTTTCCATATGATCTTTCCAGAGCCAGATAGAATCTACCTCAACTTTTACAACCCAATATCAGAAGATGTTCAGTGTAACTTCTACCACATTCTATTTGTTAAAGCAGTCACAAGTCCTGCCCAAGTTAAAGATGAGGAAAAATAATAACTATCTCTGATAAGGGAGTGGTAAAATTCTAGAAGAGCGTAGGGGACCAGTAATATTTCCAGGCCATTGCTTGGAATACAATATGTCACATATCCAATGTGCTTCCAAATTATATATTATTGTCAAGGTTTCACCTACAGTGTTTCTTCTTGTGTCATTTATCTTCCTTCTAAAGACCCTCCTTAGAAGTATCTTTGGTAAAGAAGTCTGTTGGTAATGAACCTCAGATTTCTTTTGCCTGAAAATATTTATACTATTTTCATACTTTAAAGAAAATGTGGTAGACATAAAATTCCAGAGTGACAGTTATTTTTTTCTCAGAGCTTTGAAGATATTATTCTACTGTACATTGACATTCTATTAGTGGTTTCTATGTCAGAGCTTGAATAATCTCTCACCAGTACCTTTGGCTGCTCTTAACAATTCCCCACTTACACATTTCTCTCTTCATGTTTGCTGTTCTGCAGTTTTGTTGTGAAGTGTCTAAATGTCAATATCCTTTTTTTTGAGGAAGACCAGCCCTGAGCTAACATCTGCTGCCAATCCTCCTCTTTTTGCTGAGGAAGACTAGCCCTGAGCTAACATCCGTGCCCATCTTCCTCTACTTTATATGTGGGACGCCTGCCACAGCATGGCCTGCCACGCAGTGCCACGTCCGCACCTGGGATCCAAACCAGCGAACCCCGGGCTGCTGAAGCAGAACATGCACACTTAACAGCTGTGCCACTGACCGGCCCCACAATATCCTTTTTTAAAAAAAATTCTGCTTGGAATTTATTGGGCTTCCTAAGTGTGAGAATTGGTAGATTTCATTAATTCTGGGAAATCTGCAGCTGTTATCTTCTTTCATACATTCTTTCCCACATGTTTTTTTTTTGAGGAAGATTAACAATGAGCTAACACTCGCCTCCAATCCTCCTCTTTTTGCTGAGGAGGACTGGCCCTGAGCTAACATCTGTGCCCATCTTCCTCTACTTTATATGTGGGACGTCTGCCACAGCATGGCTTGATAAGCTGTGCATTGGTCCGCACCAGGGATCCAAACCAGTGAACCCCGGGCCGCCAAAGCAGAGGATTGGAACTTAACCACTATGCCACTGGGCCGGCCCCCTACATTTTTTTAAATTTCTATTTTTAGCTCTTTCATTAGATTCATATTGAATTTTCTTACTCTATACTCTATATTGTCAATTCTTCATTTTGTATATTTTCCTTATTTTTGTGTCTGTGAAATGTATTCTGGGTTATTTCTTGTGACATATGTTAGGTATTTCTTTTGCTGTTCCATATTTCTCTCTTCTGTTATGTTTAGCCAATTTAATCTGTTCACTGAATTCTATATTAATGTATATTTTAATATATTTTATATATTTATATTCCTAATTTTTAATATACTTCAATATTAGATCTTTAATTTATTCATCTTCCAATATGCCTCCACAATTTCAACAGTCTCATTTTATTGTATAAAGCTTTTTGCCTTTTTACTTCTTAGCTATATTAAATTTATGTAATTTTGATATTTGATAAGGGAGAGCTCATCCATTTTGCTGGTCTCGTTCTGTAGATTTTCAAAAAAATTTTGTGGACTATCTCATGATTTCTTCCGTTAAGGGCTTGATGATACTTTTCTGTAGCCTTATTTCCCTGTACTTATTGGAATCCAGTGTCTTAGAGAGAAGTTGTATCTGTTTCTATCATGCTTCTGCAATTTTAACCATTCATGAAACGTTAAGTAAATTTTCTACTTAATTTTTTTGAGTGGGAGCATGAGAGTGAACAAATTCTAGACCCAAACCCACATGAGGGAAAGCCTGAGTTCAAGAGTCTTCAAACAGCCTTCTCTTTCTCCCCCTCCTGGTCCGCTCCTCCTTCTTTACCTTCTCCTTCTCCATTATACCCATAAGGGTCACTCTATTAGGTGTCTCTGCTTTATGCACTTGCCTCTGATCTGAGCACCATCCTGCTGGCCTCCGATTTTGTGTCTTTTTACCCAATTGCACAGGCTTTCCCACCTGCCCCGTAAGTTCTCTCGGTTGGCGCCCCACTCACAGTAGCTGCCCATCACTGTGTGCTGAAGTGTCTTTAGCAAAAATTCAGGCTCTAGGATCAGCAGAGGATTCAAAGTCAAAATCTGGATCCAGTTATAACTTGAGCTCTTGGATTAAATAGGTTTTGTAATGTTTGCCTTTCATGGAAAATCGGGTCAAACATGCATTTCAAAAGCAATGTTTTCTACTACATACGGCATTTTTAGGGATGCTGTATTAGAAGTGATTTATCTAAACATCTAAATTGCTACAGGATTGGAAGCACTGTTTTTGCTGTTTGAGCTTTGTGTCCCTGGCAATCCATTTTATTTCTGAATTCAGTGAAGGTTCTCTCTAATAACTTTAACTCCACCCCATCATGTTGGTGTTTTGATGTGTATATTTAGAAAGGAGACTTTTCAGGCTCATATCTTAGCTTTACATTCACCACATTCCTAGTCTCCAACCTTTATCTTTATGCTATATTATTATATTCTATATTATTATAACATAATACTTTTACCCCATGTTACTATCTTTGTCTTATTCTTGGAGATTTTCTGGACTACAAATTCCTCTTCTCCAGCCCACATTTGCTTTTATAAACAAATTACCTGTAGTAGTTTCTTATATTTTAGCTACCTTAAGCTCTTTAAAATTTTGTCTTCAGGGGTCAGTGAACACCACCAACGTTCCTTTCAGTAACCAATACGACTCGAGGTCATCAAAACTTCTTCTTGGGGGGCTGGCCCAGTGGCACATGGGTTAAGTTCTCACATTCCACTTTGGTGGCCCAGGGTCCGCCGATTCGGATCCTGGTGCAGACTTGGCACCGCTTGGCAAGCCATGTTGTGGTAGGCGTCCCACCTATAAAGTAGAGGAAGATGGGCACAGATGTTAGCTCAGGGCCAGTCTTCCTCAGCAAAAAGAGGATTGGCAGCAGATGTCAGCTCAGGGCTGATCTTCCTCAAAAAAACAAAAACAAAAACAACTTCTTGGTGCCACATATTTTCCTTCAGCTATAGAATAGGGCCCTCATTTCTCCTTTGTGTAGCGTTGTCGCTGTTGATTAGATCGGAGCAATGTGCCTTCATTTATTTCACATTTCGTTTGTTTGCTTGCTTTAAGGCCAAGCTATTTGTTTTGATTATGTACTTCATATTTGGATTTATGGTATCCTCTAGAGCAAGAAAAATGAAGGAAATGAGAGTTTATCTGTTTAAACAAATTTGGCTCACCTCCATCTCTTAAGTAGTATAATTCCACTCAGGAAATAGCTCCATTCATTACTATTCCTCCTCAAGACTTTCTTCCATATGGCTTATCTTTCCCGAATCTCACTTACAGATTTAATTTGATGTATGTGCTGGGGATGAACGTCATGCAATCGCCGTGCCTACACACCAGCAGAAATAACTATCACCATGAGTCTCATCCAGTAAAGCCTGATATGTGTCATCCAATCTTGCCTTTCAAAATTATCAAAGTTTTGTGTAACAATGGAACACTGTTGTTCCAGACTCCTCAATTCTTCCTAATAACTCCTTAGTTACAAGTCAAAGAGACAAACTCTCAACATCTTTCTGGTTCTGATCTTTTCTCAGCGGAAAAGCACTCAATTGGTTTTTTAAACTCTCGCCTATTTCCTTCCATTGAGTCATTCTGACTCCCAGTAACCCTAGTGACAACTGAATTGGTTTCCGCTTTCTTAGTTCTATCTTGGATAGTAGTTGGTTTTGAACATATTTTCTTTTTCTTTTTGGTTCCCTTAACCTCCAACGTGTTTGTGTTTTAAAAATGCTCATTTGTTCCCCAGATCAATTGACCTCTTTTTTTCTTCCTCCCTCCATCCCTCACTCCCTCTTTCTCTCTTTCCTTGTGTCCTTTCTTCAGCCTGCCTTTTCTTTTTCTTTTTCATTTTTTTTTTAGCATTCATTCTCTTTTGCTCCTACTTTTGATTCTAAGACTAAAGCAGCTTTTGGACTAATCTGTTTACTTCACATTCATGAACACGTCTGATTCCTAGAGAGAAAGAATCATGGGTACAAATTTTAAATTGTTCCTTTTAGATTTTGTGCTCATAATTTCACTATTTTTTTCTCAAAGAAAATTAATTATATTCTGTGAAACAAAGACAGTTGGTTCTTCTTATCTGTTCACTGACATAGTCCATCACTTTTGTGTTATTAAAATCACAATGTCCTACAATCTTTGTCAGGTCTTAGGGCATTATATTCTTTCTCTCTGCTTTTATACCTTGGTTGAAAAGAATAGAAACTCATCTTCTTGGAAGCATTGAGAAGAACACTTCTACCTTTACCTCTTGATCTCCCACTCATATTTACCTGATTGTTAAATCTGGAGGAAAAATGGCCATTACACATAAGTTGTATAGCCTCTTTTCGGTTCTATCTTTTGGTATCTTCCTGTTTTGAAGCATGAAATCATTCTCCAGTGGTCCATGGGGCTTTCCTGCATCAGAGCCCAGCAATTCTTCCTTCTGTTCTGGGTCTGTATGTGTACGAAATTTCAATTCAATGGAGAAGCTGTCAAAAGTCCATTTGCCCCTGAGTCATATTGTGTTCTCCAGTGTAATTACAGCAACAGACATCCTGATCCCTAAGTACTTCCTCTGTTTCTCAACTTGGCATCCCTTGGAACTCCCACAGAAATCTCTTAGGAATAATAAAATCCTCCGTATCATTAAACATCTAAAAGTTACTTTTAAAGTCTATTACCTTTATGGATTTTTAAAGTAAATATAATACATAAGCATAAGGTATTCAAGTTGTTAAACCATTTTAAAGAGAAGAGAACTGAGACTGGAAGTGATGGAATAGCCCACCAAAGTTTGCGTAGAAGCTAAATCGCAGAGCAGAGGCGGGAACTAAGGTCTGCCGATATGAAATTACACTCCAGGAAAATTGCAAACCCTTCATGTGCATTTAGGTAATTTGAGCTGCAGAGTTTGGTGCATTAGCCGGGGAAATCTGAGCATTCACAGCCTATTCCTCAGGTGGGAGCTGTCAAGGTGTTTGACACTTCTGCCATTGCTGAGCTCTCTTGCCCCTAGCAATCCCAAGGCTCTGTGTCTCTCTAGACCGAGGACACTCATGCAAATGACCCACTTAATGGAAGGAAGGAAACTTTTGACCATTGTGCTCATAGGAAACGTGAAGCAGTTTAAGTAGAGGTGAATTAATCACAGCTTCGGCTGTCTGAGCAACTAAGTGTTTCACAGCGTTAATGAGGTTTTAACACTGTTCTTTCCTGGTTATTTGTCTTGCTTGCTCTACATTAGTAACTCTTTTTTACCACAATAGAGAGGGTTGGAAAGCACTTGATGAAACACCTATCCTGTCTGGTAAAAGTGCTTTATGATTAGATTTCTGGCTGGGTAATTTTGCTTTCATGATACTCCATCCAATTCAATAATCAGGTCATGAGAGGGGCTCCTTCTGGGTCAGGCCATGTTACAAAGCTGACACAATGCTGGAAATGGATTTCATCACGTGTCACTGATGTAGAGGACTCAGCAATGCTCTTCTCTTTAGTAAAGATGGTTAGTATAAGTTTATTCCAAAGAAACACATGTGAGAGTTAACGGACTAGAGGTGGCCAGAAATGTGCATAGAGATGACAGTTTATTATGATTGATTAATTAACCAAAGCTACAGTTTTTTCATTTTGCTTACAAACTTCTGTTCTTCATAACTTAATGTTTAGAAATGTGTAGAATGTCTGGTTGTCAAGGCAGCTGCGCTAAATGAATCATGTAGAGATGAACATGTGGAAGTAAATTGAAAACCCAATTCAATTACAAGGAATTGGCCCTATGCAGCTGTGGGAGCTGGCAACCCGTCTCCGCAGGGATTTTATCTGATGCTGGAGCTTGAATTTCACAGGGCAGGCAGTCAGAAAGGGATGATGGCTGTAGTGTGGGGATGATCAAGGGCAGGCTGGAACCCACAAGCATGAGCTGGAACCCTGCAAGAACAGACTGGAGCCCATATTGTTTCTTATTGCCTCTGTCCTGCGTGACAAGACTATCCTGCAGAAGCTGGCACCCTTTGTCACAGAGCTAAGCTCACACATCTAGCTGAGGAGTCAGGGAAGTGGTTGGAGGATGCAGGGGATGGAAGGGCATGTGCAGACTTAGCTGCTGCTTCATGCTCGCGGAGGGCAGTCAGGAGCCCAGCAGCAAAGGGTGTGAGCTACGGAAATGGCTGCTCTTTCTCTTCTGCCCCTCCAGATCTCCCGTGGATCTCCTTTGTGATCCTCTCTAAAAGAACATACAAAACGAATTCTAGGAAATGTAGTTCAGCATAGCCAAGTTTAACATTACAAAGTCATCCCAATACTCTTTACACCCAGAAACGGGCATACCTTTTCTCTGTTAGGCCATTCGTGTGGGGCCTTAAGACAATCTATTCAGCAGCTCAGCTGGGTTTTGATTTTGTTACTTCAATATTCATTTTCTGCCCACCACAGGATTCAGATTCTTCCAGAGGTGAGCTGCTGTTACTTTGGGCTTAATGTGCTCCAAACGCCATTTGTTTTTTTAAAAAATTGTTTTCTCCATTGAGTTGGCTCTCTACATTTCTCAAAATTACATAATCATTTAGGACCACTTATGTGTGTGGGTCTATTTCTGGACTTTCTCTTCTGTTTCATTGTTATGCACATCTATCCTTTCATCACTTCCACACTCTTGATTACTGTAACTTTATATAAGACTTGAAATCAAGTAGTACAAATCCTGCCACTTTGTTCTTCTTTTCAAAGTTATTTTTACTGTTCTAGTTCCTTTCTTTTTTCATATGAATTTTAAAATTAGCTTGTTGGCATTTCCAAAAATACTGATGGAATTTTACACTGATTCTATGGATCAGTTTGGGAAGATTTGATGTCTTAATATTGATGCTCACAGTTCATACATAAACATAGCATATCTCTGTCTATTTTTTTCTTCTTCTTTTTTGGTGAGGAAGATTGGCCCTGAGCTAACATCGGTTGCCAATCTTCCTCTTTTTGCTTGAGGAAGGTTGTCACTGAGCTAACTTCTGTGCCAATTTTCTTCTACATTGTATGTGGGATGCCACTACAGAGTGGCTTGAAGAGTGTTGTGTAGGTCCACACCCAGGAAGTGAACCTGTGAACCCCGGGCCACTGAAGCACAGTGGCAAATTTAACCACTATGTCGCTGGGCCAGCCTCTGTCTCTCTATTTTTTTAAGCCTTATTTCTTTCATAAGAGTTTTATAGTTTTACCATAAAAATTCTATAAATATTTTGTTAGATTTATACTCAATGATTTTGAGTTTTTTGGTACTATTATTAATGGTATTGTTTTATTTTTTATTTCAATTTCCAATTAAAATAAAATTCAAATGGTAGCCGTGAGCTAGTATGTAGAAGTAAAATTGATTTCAGTGTACTGATCTTTTATCTTGGGATCTTGTATAATAGTTACTAGTTTTAAGAGGACTTTTGTAGATTCCTTGGTATTTTCTGTATAGATAATCATGATATCTGCAAAAAGAGACAGTTTTATTCCTTCCTTCATGATTTGTATGCCTTTTATTTCCTTTCTTCCCTCATTTCACTAGCTAATCTTCTAATACGAGTTTGAATTTGAATGGTGAGAGAAGAACTCATTTCTGGGACATGTTTTATTGATCCCTTAGAGGAATGATACTTTTCCTAAGGAGAATTGGAATAACACTGTTTCCATGTTACTTTTTCCCAAATTAGTCTTTCCCAAGTTATTTGTCCACATGAATATGGGAAGATAGAGTTGCGAAGCTCTTAGGAGGTGAAGAGCTGCGAGAACAATGCAGAAAGAACATGTAGACATATACAAAAGATGCGGGGCATGCAAAAGATAAACAGCCTCATCAATTTCAAACAGGATTGGACTATTCATATTTTCTTCATTGACTGTACACTAAATGGTTTAAAAGGTTGGAAATTCTAGAAGATACTACTGTTTGCTTATTGTATTTGAGAGTAATTGATCTCTGTTAGGGCTCATTAGAAAAGACCACACTCTTGTGTGTGATTAATGGGTTTCTCTGAAAAAGTTAATATTTCTACTGTAAATCATGGGATCTGGGAAGAGATCAGAGTCCAAGACGGAAGAACTGACGGAGGCAGGAGGAAGACACTCTGCTATAAAGCGTTGTCACTGGCATTGACACTGGAGGTGGGAAAAAAGTTGACAAAATGCATGAAGAGACAGCGCTGTTCTCAACAGGATCACCATGGCAAAGACACAGGGAATGTGGGCTTTATGTGGACATTATAAATTACTCCTCTTTTGTGTTAGACTTCTCTCCTTGTACCTAAATCTGTAATGATATCTCCTCACAGTTTACCTTCTGGTCTCGGCTGTTATTGTGGGTAATTAAAACAAAGGCCTGTGACCATGCTTGGGACAGAGCAGTGAAGAGGAGAATGGTAGCAGCCTGAGGGAAGATGCCTGTCCAGGAACTTCCGGACACAACCTCAGTGAAAAGAGGCTGTAGAGAGAGTGGGAAGCAGCCATGTGGGGCAGAGGACCCCATACCCAGGACAGGTGTGTGACAGATGGCAGTGTCCTCTTGTGAGTCCAAGACAGACTTAACAGGCGACTGGGCGACACATAAGTAACCACAACGATTCCCCACAGTAAAGCAGGAGGGAAGAATGGAGTGATGACAATCTAGTTTATTAACCAAAAAATAACACTAAACTGATAAAATAGGTGATAGACTCCTATTACAAAAAAATTGAGTCATTCTAGAATGACAGCTAAAGCATGAACGAAAGAGTTTTAAAAAAGGAATCACATTAACTTTATATTTTGTGAGAACGAGAACGAATGTGTTAAATCTCTTAATTGCCATTAAAGGGCAAAGTATTTTGAATTCAGAGGGGAGCACATTAGACTTTGCATCTGGGCCCATTTGTGCTCATTATGACACTTCTTTGGGCATATGGATCCAGGAATCTGGACAAACTGGTCAAAATAAAGGAAATTCCTGAAAGTGGACAGGAGAGCGCACTGACTGCTGGATGCTTATGGAAGCTGCTTGGATGCCAACGACTGTGATGCCTACAGAATATCACATTCTGAGTTCGTGTTTGCAAACTAGAACCAGGCTCTCTGGAAATAAGATCATAAAGGGGTTTTCTTGCCTGGATTGATAACTCACATTTTTGGACTGATCTTCCATTAGCAGCTGTAGTGAAGTTTAGATAAATGACTGAAAGTACCTCCCTTCCCACCATCACCGTCATACATTCAGTGGAATAACTGTTATGACAACTCCTCTTGATTTGCCCATTCGCCAAATATTTATTAAGTACCTATGATGTTGTGCTGGCCACTGGAATACAGACGAATATATACTCATTTGTCAAGGAGCCAAATCCAGTGATCAGAGGAGGAAGCAAACACACAGTTACAATACATACATCAGTAAAGTGGCTTGACCATCAGCAACTGAAAGGTACGGTTTAATCCCACCCAGATGCTACCATTGTCCATTCCTGTCACAGAAAAGGCTTTGCTAAGTCTGTAATGCGGAGAGTGGGGATGGAAAGTCTTCTTTTCAGAGGGAAAAATGTCATGATGCTTATGAGTGATAGAGAGGTGTTTTTTTTACACTGAACAATAGTCTTTAATATGTGGAAGTGAGTTAGAAGTTCAGGATTTTCTGCTTGAGAGACAGCATAGACACTAAATAGATTTTATAAAGCAGTGATGGAAGATAAAAGACTGGCAGGCTACACTCCTCTCACTAACACCCAGGGCAATCATTTTTAATAGAGCCCACATCCGTACTTTCCCCTTCCCAATAAACTGTCCCCAAGCTGTCACTACCAGCTTCAGGCCCTCTGTGTGGGACAAGACTTTTCTCTATTTTTCTTGGAGTAACTGAGCTTTCTGGTATGATGGAGAAAAACTGTCTTATTTGCAAACTCCCTGAAAAGTTCTGTAAGATAAATAACAACACTATTCCAACAAGCCATTGAGCCAAGTTGTGGTGTGGTTTGAAAAATTCTGGGGGCTATATTTTGAGCTGTTACCCGGTGTCCTGTCAGCCTATTATACTGACTGAGCTTAAGGTTGAATTCCAAGTAAACTCTCTCTTTCTTTCAGTGTTTCTCCTGGGTTAGCTTCTCTGGAAATAATAGCCTCTCACTTTGGGCGGTTATACTTTCCTTAAAGTCTTTTGCCATTGAGAACATACATTCCTGCCCTAATTCCATATTGTCTCAAATTTATCCATCTATCTTTCAATCTATCTGATAAGAATATATGTATACATATACTTTAAATACTTATTAAAAGTGTTTTTAAATATATTATATATTTAAAAGTATATATATTTTATATAAATGTACATTATACATGTGTATTGTATATACGTTTTCTGTGTATATATATGTATTTTTTAAGAACTCCCTGGGGCTATCCCATAACTCTCTATATATTTCCATATAGCTTATATTTTAAGTCAAACTATCCTAAACACATCCTACCAGTTTGATAGATAGATATAAATCATACAAGTCTGGTAGGTAACACACAATTCCTCCTACCTTGCAGGGGTTCCTAGGGACAAACATGAGGTAACACAGGAACTTTACATAAGTTCTTCCCCTCATATGCTGCTGAGAATGCATGCTGCCCAAAATGTTGAGGGGCTCTCTTAGATTCTAAAAGACTACTCGAAAAAACGAGAGTGATAGAAAATTTAAGACGAAGAAAAGGAAAGTTGAAAAAACCAGTTCAACCAAGTGATCTGAATGTGTTTCTTGGGACTAAAAGCTCTAAGTCATGTGGGAGCTGAGCTTTTCAGGACAACAGTGGGAGCAGGAGCCAAGGCAGTAATTTTCACTTAAAATGCCGAGAATATACAGTGTAATGGCGATTATGCAGAGTGGTCATGGAAACTTTTCACTTCACAATTGCGGCTCCATGTGCTGTAAAACGCGAGCATGCAGCATGCTGCTCCCACTGGCTCCTACTCCCTCACTCTTTAACTCCCTTCTATCTGTTTCCAACTCCTGCCTCTTGAGAAATGGCCATCTTGAGTGTCACTGATGGCCTCGAGTTGGCCAAATTTGGTCACCTTTGTAGCAATTCAATTAAAAAATTTATTGAATACATTCTAAGTTCTTAGGTCTCTGAATAGAGAGCTAAACAGACCAAGAATTTTTGTTTTTAAAAAAACTCCTATTCAATGAGGAACACAAAAACATGTAAAATTTAGAGCTCAAATCAGTGTATTGTGTTTTGATGCCAATACAAAAATCCTATAAGACTCTAGAGGAAAGATCAGTGACTCGAAAAAGAACCTGGAGGGTTTCACTGGAGATTTTGAACTTAAGGTCCACTTTCGTAGAATGCACTCTTTGTAGCAAATTGGCAGCAGGGGTCACCTCAGAAACTTCTGGTGAAAAAAATTCTACACAATTTTTCTGCAGTTAAAAGCATTCTATCTTTTCAGACCAATCATGGCCAAATGTCAGAGAGCACTATGTTTCCATGTAATAGCTCTGAGAGTTCTAGACGTAACCCTGTTAGAAACAATGGAGAGAAGACACAAACTGCCAGTACCAGAGATGAGAGAGGTAACGTTACCACAGATTGCACAGACATAAAAATATCATAAAGAAATATTTTGAACAACTGTATGCAAGTCAATCTGACAATTTTTATGAAATAAGCACATTCTTTAAAAGACATAAATTACCAAAGGCTAGTCTTAGAGTTCTTCAGAGAAACAGAACCAATAGAATGCCATGAGTGTTTGCATATGTGCACACTTTAAACGTGCCCAATTCATTGTATGTCAATCCTACTGCCACAGTATGGCTGCAGAAGACATTATGACTGTGTGAATACATTTTTCAGGCCTTCAGGGCTTCGGAAAAGTTCTGCTGAAGTGAGGCCTTCTGAAACTTGACTCCCTTGGATTTACTGTAAATCCATAATGCTAGTGAGATACGTCTACCTAGTACCTTGGACTAGTGTCTTGTTCTTCAAATGAGATGAGGGTTTGAGCATAAAGCTCTACGAGCAGAGAGACTTTTTAAGACTGTGGCTTCACTACAGTATTCATGAGATTGAATGAGTAAACTCATCTCTCGTAACAATCAATAAGTGCTTGGCTTTCAGAAGTTTACCTGTTTATCACCAAATAATTACATTTCCCTAAAAGAATAGGTTTAGGTAAAGGATTCACCACATCATTAATCCGAGAAAACCCAGAGGTCCCTTCCTAGTAGTTCTTGAAGTATTATTAATGTATTCATGAAGAACCTACAAAAGAGAGCCTAGTTTAGGATAGAAAAAGCCTCTTATATTAGAAATATAAATTTAGCATGTATCAATGAATTCCTGAGAATTAGGATTTCAAAAAAGAGAAAAATGGCAGTTATAATTATTATAATTATTATTTATTTGTCTTTCTTTTCCCTTTTACAGCCACCCAGGAAAGCTAGGAAGTCATGAAACTAAAGTTCTTGACATCTTCGAAATATTATAAGACAAGTAATCTTATCCAGAGTTAAGAGTGAAGATTATTAAGGCTTCAGGCACGTAAACAACTTGCTCTGTTCTTGGTGAGTAAATGGTAGAGTCAACACTTCAACTGAAAACTTGCTCATTCAAAATCCATGATCATTCCTTCCTTCATAAATGAAAATTGTGGACATTATATCTAAGAATGTTTTTTTCAGTTTTATGATAAGTGGCTTCTACTCTTAGGATACTAACAATGACATAAATGGCATTGTTCTTTCTGATTTTACTTTTTTTTAAGGACATTCACTTGTTAAGAAGATACAAAACATTGTTTAAATTATGCACTAGACAATGACTTATGACCATTTTCTTTATGCTTTGTGGACTTTTAACTCGGGCTGAGATAAATGGAGCTTTCATGTTGAGACAGAACATGGAGGAAGAAAAGAGAAGAAGGCAGAAAGTGAGCGGGGAGGGATGAGGAGAGCGGAAGAAACCACGTGGAGAAATTAAGTGACTCAAAGGAAGTTCAGGAAGTATAAAAGAAAAAGAGCGATGAAAGGAGGACCCAAAAAGTTTGGGCACATTCACGGGTTTTTAAAGAAGGTCATCAAAAAAAGGTATGTAATACAATTTACTGACATTTGATCCAGCAGTGGCAAAATATGCATTTAACCTTTTTATCCTCGAACTCTTGAGAAAAGCAGAAGAGCAAGGAGCCGAAGAAAAGAGTATATTTCTCAGGAATAAGTGAAAGATGTGGTTGAAATAAAGATCCCAGCAGCATCAGAGATCAAAGAAACCGATAGGTAGACAAGAGATGGAGGAACACCGGGGCCCGGCAGAGCAGAGCTACAGCACGGCGGCCACGTCCACTGTCTGCAGACTCTGTGCTCAAAGGACTTGCACTCCTAGAGAAAGAGGCCAAAGGAGTCATCCAGTCAAGAATTCTTTTATTTATTTTTTTATTTTTCTGTTTTTTTTTTTTTTAAAGACTGGCACCTGAGCTAACAACCGTTCCCAGTCTTTTTTTTTTTTTCCTGCTTTTTTCTCCACGAATTCCCCAAGCGTATAGTTGTATATTTTAGTTGCAGGTCCTTCTTCTAGTTGTAGTATGTGGGACGTCACCTCTACATGACCTGATGACTGGTCCACACCCAGGATCTAAACCGGCCGCCACAGCGGAGTGCACGAACTTAACCACTCGGCCACGGGGCCAGCCCCCAAGAATTCTTTTATACAGTTGGAGAAACTGAGGTCCAGGGACTTAGCCAAATTAACAAACTTGTCCATTCCCAGGTCTCTTTCCATTGCACCACACTGTCTTTTATTTATATTCAGATTTAGCACTTGGTTTCATTGTTTGTTTATTTACTTATCACTTTTATTTTTTGAGAAAGATTAGCTCTGAGCTAACATCTGCTGCCAATCCTCCTCTTTTTGCTGAAGAAGACTGGCCCTGAGCTAACATCTGTGCCCATCTTGCTCTATTTTATTTGTGGGATGCTGCCACAGCATGGCTTGATAAGCGGTGTGTAGTTCCACACCTGGATCCGAACCAGCGAACCCCAGGCTGCCTGCTGAAGCGGAGCACACAAACTTCACCTCTTTGCCACCAGGCTGGCCCCTTGCTTTCATTTTAATGTGTGTGCATATGTGTATGTGTCTCATTTTAAGGAACGAGCAGAGTAGAGCAAGTATGTCATGTATAGAAAATTGATCTCTTCACTTTGTCTTAACTAGTTATTTTGATTCTCTATGCCAAATACAAAGTGGACAAGAGTGGGGGGGGTATAACCCTTGCTTACGGCTTAACTGTCCCCCACTCCCTCCAAGCTTCCTAGCTCATTGGGGGACGAGTCTGTAACCCACTGCCAGCAGCCTGAGAAATCCCAAAGAGGAGGACATTCCAGCCAGCAACAGAGGGAAAAATTTCTTGCATGTAATACCTCAAATGACTTCTTCTATTTCTATTTTATTAATCTTAATTTTGTATTATATGTATGTCACTAAAATGTCTTCTAGGAAGTATCCTGGATATAAACTGTGAATAAATACATAGACTAGTCTGGGAGTCAGAGGTCTCTATTACCCCATCCAAGTTTGACGTTCTGTAATCTAGCACACAAGGATAAACGGTCATCTTTTGTGGGCTCACAACAGCCTGGAAGGCCCTCTTGTCACTGCCCACTGCCCACCTCCTATTCCCCAGTTCTGTGCTCCACACACTCCCCACCTCCCCGCAACCACCGCCAGCAGAGACGAATATAGCGCAGACTGTGTTCCGCGCTGTGGCCAGAGTTAGGACTCTATGCAGGCAACTTGTGGTGTGTTGGTCTTTGCTTATGCCTTTAACAACTTTTCAGATCAGTGAGGAAGCATATCACAATTGTCTCCCTGGGCAAATAAAAATGTGTCTTCAGACTGTACTTGAAAGCCTTTAAAGAAATTTATTTCTGCTTATTGTGCAGCCATTTAAAGATAGATAGGCCCTTGTCATCACCATTGGCAACCCCATTACAAAAACAGGAAAATACATTTAATCACTGGGAAATAATAGATAAGAACATAGAAAATAAAGAGTAAAAATTAGTTTGGCAAGAGATTGCTATAGCAGTTTTTTTCCCCACAGATATTTAGTCTAATATATTTTCATAAAATAGCTGAGAGAGGGTCCCATTATTTCAGCTGGAAAGAAGAAGTCTGAATGTTGCATCCTTTCCTTTTCTGTAATGTTATTAACTCAACAAACATTTATTGAGATCTAATGTAATAGACATCATACTTCAGCACGAGAGACTCACAAGGGCGAATAAGATAGGCTTTTGTACTTTGAGTTCAATCCACAGTGAAAGAGGCAAGACTCAAATAGAAAGTTACCAGACACAATTAGGACCAAAATAGAGGATTTTACAAGGTGTCATTGAGAACCAAGAATAGGTGGCAATTAATTCTGCTTGAGAGACAAGGACAATTTCACAAAGAAACTGCTTTTGTTGAAAAAGAGCTTTTCCCCCAAAAGAGTAGGAGTTTCCTTGGAGAGAAGGGCAGAGAGAGCCTTCCAGACAGAAAAAGCAGAGCAGAGACTCAGAGATGGTAGAGCCGGGAGGTCACTCAGAGCGCAGATGATAATGTAGTGCTGTTGGAAGATAAAACCGTCCAAAAGACGCGCCACGGAGAAAAGAGTAAATTAGATAGGGACAACGTGGTAAAACGATTTGTATCTCAAAATGAAGGATATGGATATGGTGACCCATGCTAATTGTTAAGACAATCTTCTGGACATACCTGGTTTTGTTCGGCCAGTGTCTGACTCCTTCCCCCCTCCCTTTTTCCCTTATAAAATAATTAAAATTTCTTTTAAAAACCTAATTTCTTCCCATATTCAGTCAGTACTGTTTTACTAGAGATGAATCCACTCCCCTCGGATCCAGGAATGACAATGTAATCTGGGCCTGCTGGGCTGTGCGCTCCTTTTCCTGACAGCTGTGATCAGTTCAGGAAGGGATCTGACCCAGGTTGGCCCCCTAAGAACACACCTCAGAAACATGGCTGTGGTGAAAGAAGAGAGACTGCAGCCAGAGCATAATCTAAAGCTGGAAATGCCCCTGGAGTTTTCAGTTTGTAAAGCAGTAAAAAACACCCCCATTTTGCTCAAGCTAGTTTGAACGAAGATTCCTTCATTTGCAAGTAAAATATACAAACGAAAGAGTAAGGATTTAACATGGTTCTACTCTATAATGTAAAATATGATCGTATTTGAGATATGGACCACCAACATTCTGCTGCCGGTTTATGGCAGAGATTGGAGTGAAAGAGGATGAAGCCGAGAGATCAGGTTAAAGCTGTTGTAAGAGGAAAATTCTGACTAGGGTCTAGATTAATGCCGGCCATCCTGGAGACGGAGGCTGGGCGCCCGGCCTGTGAATCACCAGGTCCAAGCTCAGAGCCTGGAGCATGAGTGTGCCCAGTCCATAGCTACTGACTAGGTAGATTCAACATAGAGATGCGGATAGGAGGTACGGGAAGTGGAGAAGGCAAAGAAGAATTTAGCAAAATGCATTTAGTTAGGTGAGAGCAACTCGCTGGATGGTAACAGCGTTACATAAACCAGGCAATCAGGAGGAGCTGATAACATGCGGGTAGGGTGGGGTAGTGGCAAATGAGAAATGCAGTTTTGCACATTTGGAGATATGGTAGGCAAAATTCTGAAACAGCCCCCAAGGCTCCTGCTCTGTGCTATACATACCCTGTATAATCCTTTCTCTCAAGGGAGGGCAGGACCTGTGAATCTGAGGTGATGTCACCCCTGTGACTAGGTTACATTACATGGCAAAGGTGAAGGATTCTTTGAATGTGATTAGTATCTCGAATCAGTTAATTTTGAGTTAACCAAAATGGATGTGGCTGTGGATGGGCCTGGCCTAATCTGGTGAAAAACACTTAAAGAGGATCTGGGCTTTTGCTGAAAAGGGAGAGATTCTTTTGCTGGCTTGGAGACAGTAAGCTACCTTGTTGTGAGAAAGCCGTGTGACTATGTATTGAGCACTTTCTGTGTGCCAGGCTGTGGACTTGGACCTGGGAATTCAAGGTGGAATAAAATAGGCAAGTCCTCCGGCCTCCATTTCCAGGATGACTTCACTAATTGAGGCTCTTATCATGATTCTCTTAAGATAATTGCTGTAATATTTTGTTACTATTTATTTTATGACGTTCTTCATCTTTTAGTGTGTATTGTAATTAATGAAAAAATCTTAAATTTCCTACTCAAATATGAGTCACTTGAGGTCAATATTTATTCTTCACTTTTCTCGGTATTTCCTAGAGTTCCTCAGAAATGCACAGCACTGCATAGATGCTCAGTAAACATTTGATAAATAAAATGAAATTAGGGACGTGAAATTCTCACATTCTTAATGTCTTTTACAGAAATACGGTTGATTAAATAATAATATCAATAATAATATAATAATAATAATAATAATATATGATTAAATATACTGCTCCACTCTTGTCCAAACCACTGTTATCTCTGGTCTGGATTTTTAAAATAATTTCCAAAAGTTTCTTTTTACTTTCATCTTTCCATGTCCTGCAATATTTTCTCATTTCAGCAGCTAGAATGTTCCTTATAGACTTGTCAGCTGGTATCACTACGCCTACCAAAATCCTTGGTATCTCCCTTCACTTATTTACACAGAAGGCCTTGGATGTCTGCCATGATCCACTGCAGCCTCCTTCGCTGACCGCTCCTCCTTCTGCTCTCCCTGCTCTCTCCGCCATAGCCACGCTGCCCCCGCTTGCCATTCTTGGACACAGCAGGCACGTTCTTCTAATCCCAGCAGCCAGCGGCTTT
This sequence comes from Equus quagga, assembly GCF_021613505.1. NCBI lineage: Eukaryota > Metazoa > Chordata > Mammalia > Perissodactyla > Equidae > Equus > Equus quagga. The sequence goes on from NC_060280.1 coordinate 7,412,418, forward strand.
GTGCTTTCTGTTACCATGCCCTGAAACGTTCTTCCCATTCATATCTGAGTCACTCTTTCCATTGCCTATTTCAAGTTTTAGGCAAAGGCTATCCTCTCAGTGAGGATATCTCCCATCCAAATGAAAATTTTTCTGATTTATGAGTCTCAATTGCACTTATTGTCTTCCAACTTGCTTCAAAATATATATCCCCAGCCCAGAACTTTCTCTGTTTCCAGACTTGTAAATCCACTCACTTTGCTTCTCCGTGTGGATGTCTAACAGGCATTTCAACTCATCATGTCCAAACCGAATTGCTAATCTTGTCCCCAAGGGCTTTGCCCACTCAGTTGATAGCAACTCCACACTTAAATTTTCTCAATTGCTCAGGTCAAAAACCTTGAAGTCAACCTTAGTTCCCTCTTTTGTTAAACCCCAGGTCCAGTCTTAAAATTCTGTTGGCTTATTATTTAAAATATCTGCACAAATTCCCCACTGAGCAGCACATCCGATGTTACCACCTGTTCAAGCCACCGTCATCTCTCATCTCAATTATCCTGTGACCCCTCTCTGGTTCTTTGCTTCCTTTATCAAAAGAGAGCAGCCAACGTGATGATTTCAAGACATAAGTCTGACTACTTCACTCCACTGCTCAAAAACCTTCAGGGTATCTCCATTTTGCTCAGATTATAAATCAAAGCCCTTGCAATGACCCACAAGACCTGATATTACTGGATTCCCCTTTATCCTTTGCAACATCTTAGTAATTTTGATCTAGCTGCTGCCACTTCTGGAATACTCTACCGTTAGGTATTTGGCAAAATCTCTCACTTTCTTCAAGTAATATCTACGCTGACCACCCTATATCTTGCTACAAAATGTGCCTACTCTTAGCGATGCCAACGTCCTCAGCTCCTGTCACCCTGTTCTCTGTGTTTGTTTGTTTATTTTTTATGGGACTCATTGCCTTTTAGCAATGACTATAATTTTATTTTTAACTTTTTTTAATGTCTGCCTCCTCCCAATAGAATATAGAAGCTCCACGAAATTTAGAATTTTTGCTTATTTTATTCTTTGGGGTATTTCAAGTCAGTAGAACAGGGTTTGGTGCATCGAAGTAGTCAACAAGATACGCTGAATAAATAAATTCACTATATTTCATGTGTTAATTGTCTTTAGTGTATCTCTACCTGCCAAGGCCACCATGTGGCATAATATAAGTATTACAGTCTGTGTGAATGGCATACTCAGTAAGGCTCTAAGCACAGTCTCTGAAACCCAGTAAGTTGTAAACGACATAAAGATGAAGATTATTATTTATTTTGTTTTCTGCTGTATCTTTAGATCTTAGAAAAATGCCTGACATAGTAGGAATTCAATAAATTATTATTTAAGAAATGAAAGAATAAGTAAAATCATCCATTATTTATTAGAAAGATGCAAACAAACTGTGGTAGATGGCTTACACATTTTAAATATAGGGCTCCCTGACATTAGCACAGTGAATGAGCCATTTCTCTATATTCAGTCAAATAGTAGATAAGATCAATACGGCTCTTAGTGAATATTTACGATTTAGTTGGAAAAGTAAAAATCAAGAGTACCAAGATATAAATTTTATTTTTTCACATCCACATTCTTTCAAACTATACTCCATCATTGTTAACAGCCACGGGGGAAGGGAAAGGAAAGGGAAGATCAAAGATATAAAATGTCTGCTGCTACACACAAGTGGAGAATTGGAGCAAGAGAGATCCCATGAGCGAGGTCCACAAGAAACAGGTGAAATGGATGCTCATTCCATGCTGGCTGTCTGGTATAGGTCAGAGTATGCCAAAGAAGGCTTTGGGTGAGATCCACAGCCACCTTCACATCCTATGTCAACAGTAAGAAATAAATACATGGAAAACTTAGAAATGGCAAGAGAACATTTATGAAAAGGAAAAAGCAGTGTGGTATACAACATTCACGTGCTCACAGTCTCTCACACACAAACACACACGCCCTGCTCCAAACTCTTGGATCAGAATTCTGCACTGGGTTAGATGGTTAGTGTGGGGGGTGGTAGGAGACCTTTAGTTTCTGTTCTTGCTTATTCATGATCAGACTTCATTCCGGCAAAGAATAACAGGGGCTAAGGTTACTTTCACTCATCAAGGTGAAGTTAAGAAAGACCTTTGGCTGCCAGGGTTCTACTCCGCACCTTTGACTGCCTAGAGCTGATGCTTGTCAATATTAATTCCTCCCAAAGACCTTATTTGTTTTAAAATTGTCAAAATGTCCAAAGTTTAGGAATCATTGAGGCAGCCAGCTGCTTTCTAGACTGTGATTGGGTTCTTGAAACTTCCAAGATAATTGACACTTTGTCCAATTTTACTTAGCCACCGAGCATCACCCTTACAGGGAAATTTCTGACATTCCCCAAATAATGGAAGGAGAAATACCTACTAAGAGTCATAGAAAACAAAGCAGGCAATGATTCTGCTCCAGCTGAACTTACTTATTAGTTGTAGGAGACAGGCAGTAAACAACAAATGGGTAAGGAAGTAAATTGTGTTGTATAGTAGAAGGTGATAGGTGCTGTGAATGGTAAAGAAATAAGGGACATCAGAGATGTATTAGTAGGTGGTATGCATTTTGCAGGATTAAATTGGGTAGTTCTAAGTCAGGCTCTCGAGAAGCTGATCCAGAGGTCAATGTTAGTGTGCATATTATTTATTAAAAGTGCTATCAAGAGAAAATGGTAATAGATTGGAGTAAGCAGGATAATACATAATGATAAGAGGAAGAAAACAAACAAAGGTTCAATTTCAAGTAAACTACTGGCCCCAGCCCGAGACTGCAGAGGAGCTCTGGAGTGGAAATCAGTTTCTGTCTCCACAAGAGATCAGAGGGCTGGGCTGTGACACTTCCACGTTAGTCAGTCATTGGCTAAGGGAGGAAGGTGGAACGTAAACTCCCAGGCACTTCTGGGTGTCTGCAAATGGCAAGGAAGCTCCAGCAGCACGAGAACAATCCTCCAAAGAGTGTCACAGGTGCATAAGTTAGAAGGAAAGGTGAGTAAAGTGCAGAAGGAAATGGTAAAATGAAAATGAGAAGATCTGGGCAGAGCACCAACAGTGTCTACAATAGTCATGGTGGGTTTCATTGACAAAGTAGATTGGTGCAAAGACTTGAAATTGAGGGAGTTAGCCAAATAGAAATCAAAGAGGAGATCCTTTCGTCAATGGGGAGAGCCAAAGCAAAGGCCTGCTATGATTCACAGAAGTCCACAAATTCTTTGAAACTTCCTTCAAAAATTGGATCCAAATCCCTTCCTGTTAGTGTGGACTGGACTTTGTAATTTGTTTCAAATGAATCAAATAAAACAGAAGTGACAGTGTGTGACATTGGAAACTAGGTCAGAAAGAATACTGAAGCTCTGTCTTGGTCTCCTTCTCTGGATCGCTCACTGAGTTAAGCCAGATGCCATGTCCTGAGGACACATCAAACACCCCAGGAAGAAGTGATCTGGTGAGGCTCTTAGGTCTCCTCGCCTGCAGTCATGTGAATGAGCCGTCATGAAGTGGACCCTCCAGGCCTGGCCAGTCTTTCAGATGACTGCAGCCCTGGCCAACATCTGGACTGCAAGATCATGGGGAACCCTAAGTGGAGCCACCCATCTCAGCCTGACCTACAAAAATCTGTGAGATTATGTAAATTCGTTATTTTAAGCTACTGGGTTTTGAGTAATTGATTTTGTAGTAGTAGATAACTGATAAAAGCACTAAGTGAGTGATATATCTACCATGTTCAAGAAACATCAAGACGCCTAATTTGAAATATTAAAGATTAATTTAGTAACAGGAAGACAGTTATAATGCCAGATTCCCCTCAATTAGCTGCATGGCTTATAGTAGATTTTTAAAAACTTAATTGCATATTCAAAGTCATTTTTTCTATATAAGTAACATAGTCACAGGTTCTGACAGAGCTAGGTATTTTTCTGGGACCATTATTCAGCCTATCTCAGTTAACACTTATTTGCACAAGACGGGGCTTGCAATATTAAGGTCTGTGAAGGCTATTTTCTGTAAAGGCAAACAAGACAACTGAGTTTCCTTTGCTATTATTTTTTTGTACGCAGCCTCTTGAAAACATAGGGTGTCAAGGTTCACTAAAATCTGATTGGAATGAGCAGGCCTCAGCAAGAGTATTGCTGAATTTCTTTGAAAAAGAATAGCAAAGAGAGTAGAGTTTGAATGCTTGGGCTTTGTGGGATTTATTTTTATTATTTTCACCTCTAATGACTGAAATAACTATTTTAAAAACTACCAGTCAGGAGACGGAATGAAATTATAAAAATCTATCCTTCATTTATATCAGCAAAATATCCAAAAGACTCATCACAACATGGAGCAGGTGCGGAGGGCCAAGGGGAGGAAGGCTGCGTCGTGGCCCCGAGATGTCGGAGAGGATCCGTGGACCCCGCGTGGCTGTTTCCTGGTGTTGCTGCAGAGGTTCTTAAACAGGAGAGGGAGTGGAAAAGAACGAAAGGGATGACAGAAATGCTGGGAGAAGATAGGGTACAGGAAAATATATATTTGCAACGTCACATGTGATGTTAGAGTATCATTTTACATCTGAGAAACATCAGAAGCTACTACTGTTCTCATAAAATAAATGACAAAATTTACAGCTCAGGGAAATTTTCGTGAGTTGAGAATTAAGGGGTTAAAATATTGTGGGGAAACCACTTCAGAGACTGTGCGCGCTTAATCAATTAAAGAAATACGTCAATAAATCGTTTGATGAGAATCTTTCATATTTGATTATACTTTCTTCCTATAATTCTTCCGTATATTAGGAAAAGTTATAATGCATCACTTTAAGTATAGCAGTGCTCCAAAGGCTCTGTGACAAGTGCAGCAAGATAAAATGTTTTTATGTAAGAGAAAGGCATTAGGAAGGGAAAAACTAGGTGTAAATGTGTCTTTAGAATTCTCATATACTGAACCCGTGCACCATGCGGCTTGCACTCAGCATAGTGGATGATTGTTGATTATACGAATGTAGCTAATTGAAGGGATGAGAAAGGTATTTGGTAATACCGATTTAGACCGTGTCTGTAAGGCATGTTTATTGAGGTCTAATTTACATAGGTAAAATTCAGTTCTTCTAGAGGCATAGTTCTATGAATTTTGTCAAATGTTTACAGTCATATAAACACTACCCCAGAAGAGATGCAGAATATTTCCGTCACCTCCAGGAGTTTCCTCGTGCCTCTCTGTAATCAATCTACTCCCTCCCGCTCCATTCCTAGAAACCACTAATCTGTTTTCTGTCCCAACAATGCTGCCTTCTCCAGAAAGTCCTGTAAGTGAAATCATGCAGTATGTAGCTTGAGTCTAGCTTCTTTTACCCAGCATAGCATTTTTTTGTACAAAATGCATATTATCGCAGATAGTTTATTCATTTTTATTGCTGAGTATGCAAATGTATGGAGGTACCTCAATAGATTTAATAAAGCTGTGCAAAATATTTGTGTCCAGCTTTTAAAAAAAATGACATATAGTCAACTGCATACATTTAAGAAATACAATTAGATAAGTTTGATATTTGGATACATTGTTGAAAACATCACAAATCAAGATTATGAATACACATGACCCGAAAAATTTCCCTATGCTCCTTTGTAATTCTTCTCCCGCCCTTGCCCCACCTTCAAGCAACAGCTACCTGCTTTCTCTTACTACAAAGACGCCTGCATTTTCAAGAATTTTACATAAACAGAATCGTATAGCATGTAGTCTTTTTGAACTGTCATTTTCATTCAGCATAATTACTTTTAGATTCATCCATGTCATTGCGTATGTAGTTCATTCTTTTTAATTGCACAGTAGAATTCCTATCATTCCATTGTATGGATCTACCAGTTTGCTTATCCATTCACCTGTTAATGCACCTTTAGGATGTTTTGAGTTTTGGGCTATTACAAAAAGAGGTGCTATAACATTCGTGTTAATGTATGTGTATGGACGTTTTGTTTCATTTTGGGGGGGTAAAAACCTAAGAGTAGATTGGCGAGATTATATGGGGGGAGGATATTTAACTTTTAAGAAGCTGCCAGACCGTTTTCCAGAGCGGCGGTGTCGTTTTGCACGTCATCTATCTGTTTGAGAGTTCGAGTTGCTTCACAGCCTTGCGAAAACTAGATATGGAAAATCTTTCAAAGTTTTTCCATACTTACAGGTGGGTAGAAATATCTCATTGCTGTTTTAATTTGCGTTACCCTCATGACTAATGGTGTTAAGCAGCTTTAGACGGGGCTTGTTTGCCATTCATATAACTTCTTTGATTGTCTATCTAAATCTTTTGCTCACTTTTTACATTTATTATTGAACTGTTTGCTGTGGTTCTTATTTTACCATTATTATTGAGATTTGAGAGTTATCTATATATTCTGGGCAAAACTCCTTTATCAGATATATGATTCACAAATATTTTCTCCGAGTCTAGAGCGAGTCTTTTTATTCTCTTAACAGTGTCTTTGTAAAGGCAGAATTTCTTAAATTTGATGAAGTCCAATTTATGTTTTGTTTTCTTTTATGGATCATATTTTTGAGGTTGCATCTAAGAAATCTTTGCCTAACATAAAGTCACACGATTTTCTCTCTTGTTTTACATTTGCACTTACGTCTGTAATCAATTTTGTGTTAATTTTGTCCACAGGGTGAGGTGTGGATCGATATTTTGGTTTGTCTTGTTTTTGGTGTATTTCTATGTGAGTATCCCATTGGCAACAGCAGCATTTGTTGTAAAGACTTCTTCACTGAGTTCCAATTTTGTCTGCATTCCTGAGATAAATCCTTCCCGCTCACACTGTTATCCTTTTTATATATTGCTGGATTTAAATTGGCCAATTTTTGTTGATAATTTTTTCATCTGTATTAACAAGGGATATTGGTCTGCAGTTTTCTTTTCTTTAAATATCTTTGTCTGATTTTGATATTAGAGTAATTCTTGCTTCATAGATAGGTTGAAATATATTCACTCTTCTTTCATTTTCTGGAAGACTTTAAATAAATTTGGACCTCTTTCTTCGATAAGCACTTGATGGAATTTTCGGTGAATGCATCTACATCTACGGTTTTATTTGTGGGAAGGGTTTTAACGCGTCTCCTCTGGGGATTCCAATAACATGGACGTTTCACTGCTGGATGTCCCACAGCTCTCTGATTATCTGTTAAAATTGCTCAGTCTTTTTCTGTTTCATTTGGATAGCTTTTATCACCATGACCTCAAGGTCACTGATCTGTTCTTTTGTAATGGCTAATCTCTTGTTAATTCCGTTTAATGCATTTTTTTGGTCTCAGAAGTTGCGGTTTTTATTTCCAGCAGTTTAACGTTGTCTTTCGCACCTATCTATAACCTTCTATTTAACGTCATTTTCTGGGAGCCATCAGGTAATCCGGTTACGCTTTCTTTCACCCCATCTGACAATCTCTTCCTTTCATTTGAGATATTTAGAGAACTCATGTTTAACTTCATTATCGTTGTCGTTGGATTTAAAGTCGCCGTAGTTGTGTGTACCACTTGTTATTGGTTCCTATCGTCTTCTTTTCCTCTTTGCTTTTGGATTCAAAATTTTTTATGTTTTTATTTTATCTCTACAATTGCTTATTAGTTTTTACTTCTTTTATTTCATTTTCAGTGATTGCTGTAGTATTTACAATATACATTTTTAGTTTATAACCATCTACCTTCAGGTAAAATGATGCCATTTTATGTAAATATAAGAGATTTTCGATACGGTATACCAAATTACAACCTCCTTTTCTTGTACTGTTTTTATATTTTTTACTTTCACGTTACAAACCCCTCAGTTCCTTACTACTAATTTTGCTTTACAGTCAATTATCTTTAAGATTAATTAAAACTAATAAAAATATATCTTATATATTTATATTTAATTTTGTCGCTTCTGGAACACTCCATTTCTTTGCATAGATCTAAATTTCCATTTGGTATCATAAATCTTCTGCCTGAAAACCTTTCTTTAGCATTTCTTATAGCAGGGGTGTGCTGCCCATCACGGTTCCCTGCTTTTGTTTTTCTGAAACAGTCTTTGTTTCACTTTCATTTTTGAAACATATTTTCTCTGAAGACAGACTACTTGGCTGACGGTATTTTTCTTTCTGTGCTTTAAGGCTGTTATTCCACTGTCTTCTGGGTAAATAGTCTTTGATGAGAAGTCTAGTATAATACATATCTTTTAGTCTGCATAATGGTTTTTGGAATGAATATAGAATATTTTAATGGGACAGGCCTAGAAGTAGCAAACATCCGCTTTGCCTAACTTACACTGGGTCATAGTCAGCCACATGACCACACTCATCTGTAAGAGAGACTGGGAAAGATAGTTTTGCTATCTTTCCAGAGAAAGGAGAAAATAAGTTTTGGTGAAAAAATATCGATCCCTGCTACATTATATTTTTCTGATCATCAAATATTCACTTCCTCTCTTATGATATATAAAAATATCCTGTTCATCCTTTTCTAAAGGAGACAGAACAAGTAACTGCTTTGAACTTAAAGTCCAAGATCTCCATTGATGTGTGGTCTTCCGCCATTAGATCCAGTTGTAGCTGCGTATTATCTGGCAACCTATGAAATAAAAAGTTCACTCATTTCACCTCTTTACACACACACATACACCCTGTATGTGGTGGTGGATCTTGGATGACAGCTCTATCTTGGGATAATAGCAATAAATCATCCCATTCAAAAAAAGAGAAGGATGGACAACACACAACATTCAATGGCTCATGGCAATGAAACCAGGCAAAGACTGAGAAGTCATTCATGGGGAGCATAGAGCTTTTTGAATTAGATCTTGATCATTCTGAGCTACATGAATTCCCTTGTCCAGTGTTTGCTATGGCCCCTGGGTCTCACCTCTGAGCAAGAGAATATCAAGCGTCTGCTGTCAACACTTTGCTAATGTGCCATGTAGTCTAACCCAGAGGCAATGGTGGAGAAGACTGAACACAGAAATAAATTGCAGGAGGATGGTTCATTGAGGGTCACCATGGTAGAACGAAACTTCCCTTCAATCATTCACATCCTGAAATGAGGACACCTATTTGAGCTGGAAAGCTGAAATTGTACTCTAAACCCAGCCCCCAATTTTGAACTCATTGTACTCTCCACAACACCAGAATGCTTGAGGTTTCATTAGATAAAAGGGTTTGGAATAAAGGAGTGACTCAAGTTGATGAGCAGTTTTATGACATAGAGGCTTTGCTTTCGTGTTCAATGTGAGCTTTGCTATTTGGTTTATTTTTTATGAAGGCACAAGATATCCTCACAAAAATCTTCATATAAAATCATCCATGGCCTTTACAGAAAAACCAAGAATACTTGGCATTCCATAATTTCAGCTTTGGACCAAGCACGAGGGATCTCAGTCTTTGAATTAGAACCGTATAGATCTTACAGCTTCAACCCAATGCAAAGAGCCTGCTCTTGTCAGCTTTTAGGTTTCATTTTAGAAATTGGTGAGCAAGCCCTTGAATATAAGAACTTTAAAGGGACATTGACGATTATTGATTCCAAACTCCTCATTCTGTGCACATAGATAATTAAGACCAGAGAGATTAAGTAATTTTCCCAGGGTCATGTAATTAATTAATGGTAGAACTTCCAATTTTAGAGTTCTTTCCAGTAAAATGATTATCCGACACAATTCTATTGCCTGTCTCCTCTACGTCAGATTATGCCCCCCTCCCAAACTTTTCTGTCAAGAGAAGGAGCTGGTTTCCTCATCCAGGCAGCATCCTTTCTCATCAAATTGGGAAGAGTATAGTTTTAATACCAAGTAGGGGCACATCTCTCAAAACTCATTACTGCCGTCTTTGTCCTAAATTTTTACACAAAGAAGCATTGTCATGGTTTGACATGATGAAATGTTTTACTTTTAAGATATACTTTGATGGCAGCCAGATTCTCAACATTTTTGTGTGGATAATTTTCCAACTATGCAGGTAATATGGAGTTATTCAGTGTAATATTCATAATATAGTTCGGCGTGGTCAGGCACAGAGAAACTGACCTTGCTGCCTATTGAAGTGTTTTGTATGCATGTCTAAGTAAAATAACTTGCTTTTAGTGTGGGAAAGTGAGAGACTGACTTCTTTGTCTAATTGCATTTTGTTCTTGGATTCTATAGTTGCCTGTATGATAACCTAATGACAGATCTGAATTCATCCAATTATGTAAAAATATGTGTCAAGCAACAACATAAAAGATCATAAAAATGAAACAGTGTTGTTGTCCTTTCTGGTCAATTTCCATGAGAAAAAATATATTCTAGGAAGTGTCCTAGCCATATTCTAAGATTTTAAAAGTTGTGAACAAAATAAGTAAACATGAAATGGCCTTTACCTCCAAAACTCAGAGTGTAGCATGGGGGAGGTATACGCCAGGCACCATAGGAGCAGAGAGCAGGAAGTGAAGCCTGACCTGAGTCTTGAAGAACATGGACAGAAATAGAAGGCATGTTAAAGTAGGAATCGTGTTTTATTCTTCTCAGCTTTCTGAATTCTTTTAGACAAACTGCCGTTTATCTTTTAGATAAATCCTACGAGACGCTCTATACATATTTACCTACATGCTCTGCCTGCTCAATGCTAAAGATGAACTTAATTTTTTTAAACAGCTTAATTAAGGTATCACTGATATGCAAAACATTGCAGATATTTAATGTATACAATTTGATGAGTTTGGACATAAACATACCCCCCGTGAAACTATCACTACAATCAAGGAAATAGACATATCCATCACCTCCAAAAGTCTCCGTGTGTCGTTTTCCTTAAATTTTGTGGTAAGAACACTTAAAATGAGATCTACCCTCCTAACAAATTTTTATGTGCACAACACATAAAACACTAGGTTGTATAGCAGATCTCTAGAACTTATTCAACCTTCATAACCGAAACTTTACACACATTGAATGAACTTTCTCTGCTACAATCTAAAGAAAATCCTTCCATTTTAATACTGGATTCATCCCCTACTCAAGGATGATGAACCAGCAATTATCCTCCCACTCTTTTAATTATCTCTTTCACTCTGTCTACAGGTCATTCTCATCAGCTCACAAATATTACTCTCATTTATGTAGCGCTAAAAAGAATTTTGAGCCAGCCCTGATGACCTAGTGGTTAAAGTTTGGTGCTCTCACCACTTTGGTGGCCCGGGTTCATCACTTGGTCATGGAACCACACCACCTGTCTGTCAGTTGCCATGTTGTGGTGGTGGCTCACATAGAAGAACTAGAAGGACATACAACTAGGATATACAACCAGGTACTGGGGATTTGCGGAGGAAGAAAAACATGGTAAAAAAATTTTAACCTTGTTTTCTGAACATCTTACATCTGATTTCTTTGTTCTTTTTGGAACAAATCTCCTTTATAGAGCTGTCTATACTTTGTGTTCCGTCTCTATTCTCTCATCCCTCTTATACTACTTCCAATTACAGCTCCCTCCCACCAGATACACAAAAAAATGCCCATTTCAAGATCACCAGAGGCATCCAAGATACTAAAACTGATGGTCAATTGTCTGTCTTCCTCTACCTTGACCTATGAATAGTATATGACTTATTCCATTCACTTGTTTTCCAGAACATCAAGCTCTATTTTTCCATACCTCTGTTTATTCCCTTTACATCTTTTTTCTTTCTTTTATTTGTTTGTTATTTTTTAATTTTAGTCTCTTTTCAGCCCAGGGATTAGATTATGAGACAATTCTTCCCTTTATCGCCATTTATTCCTTGTGATAGCCTCTCTCTCAGGGCTTTAAATATCATCTACATGCTGACAATGCCCAAACTTGCCCAGACATCTCCTCTGAACTCCAAACTTGCGTATCCAAATGCCTACTAGTTGTCTCTCCTGGCACATCTAAAGTACATCTCAAACTCAGTGTGATCAGAGCTGAATCTGTCAAGTTCTGAAGCTTTCACCATCTGGGGTGATGTCAGCTCTATCCTTCCAGTTCCTCAGGTCAAAAGCCCTTGATGCATTCCTAGCACCTCTCCTTCACACCCCAAATACAATGCATCAAGAAATCCTCTTGGCTCACCTTCAAAATATATCCAGCATTTGACCGCCTTTCAACAACTGCACAGCTCCCATTCTACTCCAAGCCAACATCATCTCTTTAGTGGAATATTACAATAATTTTGTCTGGCCCTTCCTAGGACATTCCATAAATAACTCAGGACTTTCTCTTTTTCTCAGCACTCATTTACCCAGATACCTATTTTAGGTAACTTCCTCCGGTCTTCTTCACCATCTTCAAGGCTTTGCTTTCAGGACTCCTTCTAAATCAGACCCACACTGAAAAAATCCTATCTGGTTTTTGGATTATACTTTCTTAAGAGCTCTCTATCCATTACTAAATCATGCCTCTCTCCCCCTTCTCTCAAATTTTCTAAACTCATTTTCTAATTTGTCTTATCCATAGCACTTAACATCTAATACATTGGATATCTTAGTATATATTATATTGAATATTAATGAACTCTTGCCATTAATATTGCATAATAGAGTTACCAGATTTAGCAGATAAAAATGCAGACTGCATAGTTAAATTTGAATTTCAGATTTAAAAAAGATGGGTAATTGTGAATATTTATTCATTGCTTATCTAAAATTCAAATTTAATTCACTGTCCTGTGTTCATCTGGCAACCCTGTAGTCATTAGAATGTTAATTAAGAGAGCAGAGATCTTTGTTTATATTTTTTACTAATGTATCTTTAATGACTTGAACAGTGACTGGTACATAGTATTGGCTCAATAAATACATATTAAATTTAATTGAGTTAGTTTTGGTTAAATAACTAGATATCTCATACTTTCAGAGACGATAAACTACATTCCAGCAAAAAAATGTCTTGTTAATTATTGCAAACCAAGAACCTAGCTCAGTTTCTTGTATGTAGACAGTGTTTGATGATAGGTATTAAATAAATGAATGACCTGAGTTAAAAAACTGCATAGATGCCATGTCAAACAGTGGAAAACAGGATCTGACATAGGTAAAGGTATGTGTTTTATATCAGGAGATGCTTGTTAACAAAAAATGAAAATGGTAGCTTATTTCACATCTCGCAGTTCAGATCCACCCCACAACTTGAGGGTCACTGTGTGTTGTGTGTGCTCATTTTCCTAGAGTGGTGCTGTCAGCAGCGCCAGGCATGCAAGAATGAATGCAGACCTCCTTGCATGTGCGTGTGTCCTTCGATGGTGAGTAAACTCCACACATAACAAATGACTCCCAAAAAGGTTTTTTATAGTTTTCTATCACATATAAAATAATGTGAGACTGAAGACACGACACGATAGGCATTCGAATTAGAAAATAGGAAAGAAATGAAAACAGTGTCAATGCAGGTTATAATTATGACGGTTACACATCTTTCTTGATTGATCCAAGCAAGAAGCTGGGATCCTATTGTCTGATTTGCTGTGACTGCTGGGTAACTCCTTAGGGTGCCTTTCACACCTGGGACCAGGAATAATAATATTTAACTCAGTATGGAAAAACAGTATTGCTTTGAGGTATCTGTTTTAGTTTCTATTTGACCTTCAATTTAATGTTTCAAGCAGCTTAAATCCATGTCACTATCCTATAGATTCTGAGTAACAGTGACCAATGACTGTAGCAAGCTTCCCAGAAATGTGCAAAGGTTGTACTGGATGGTCCTCCCACTGTAACACTAGGTCAGTTCTAAAGGTCACTCTTAGATGATTTAACCGTCGTTCCTAATATATGGAGGATAGGAGTTAGGCTGAGGCATTTATCGCAAGCTACTGGCTTCAGCCCTCACCCAGAAAAGTAGGAGTTTTTTTTCTAGTGAGCGCTCTGTCAAGCAACGCAATGGCAGTACAAGTGCATTAATTCAATTCAGATGCCTACTCCTTTATTGTAGGTCCAACACTAATCCAGGCAGTGTAGATTTTACGATGACTAAGATAGTGTTGTTCATTTAAAGGAACTTACTACCTAATGTGAAATAACACAAATAACGCACATTATTTACAGTTATATATAGCAGTAGTATAAGTGTGGTGATATGGGCCTGGTAAAATGCTGAGGGGAGCTTTACTTTCTCTGGGGCAGTGACAGAGGACTTGATACAGGAGGACGAGCATGAATTGGGTCATGAGTATGTGGTTAATTTGACCAAGTTTGTAAAGAATAGAATTGCAGAATAAGCTAGAAGGAGCCTGAAGTTCACTTAATTCAGCTTTTTCATTTTAATGATGATGAAACTGAAGGCCAGAGAGGTTATGGGACCTAGCCAGATTCTCATGAGGATTTTGGGATAGAACCTAGATGGGAACCCCAGAGGTATTCGTGGATGAATCATCTTTCTGTTATAGAATATTGCACTTCTGAGTGTGAAGGAAGGGTGCTGATGGTTTTCTTCTCTAAAATTTTTCAGTAATGACTGTCTACTTTGCTAACAAAATCTGCACTTGTCTTTTCCTGTGTCCACCCCTACCCTAAGCAACAGGGGTGAATCCTGATAAATGGAAATTCGTTTATCCTACATAGCAATTATTTTCAGAAGAGATATCTGATACAATTCTGCTTTATGTGATATGGCAGAAAGACCTCTGGGAGTGGCTGTGTGGTAAGTCTTTTACTCCTGATGAAAAGAGAACCTTGCTGTATCATTTAGAGTTCCATCAGAGGAACAGAGCATATGAGACTGATTGAAAAGAACTGCCTTACACAATTGTGAGGGCTGCCTGGGCAAGTCCGAGGTCCACAGGGCAGGCTGCCGGGAAGGGCAGGCTGGAACGTCTCAGGCAGGAGCTGACGTTGCAGTCCATATGTGGAATTTCTTCCTCCTAAGGGAATTTCCGGGTCTGTTCTTAAGGCCTGTCAACTGACTGGATGAGTTCTACTCAGAGATTATCAAGAATCATATTTTAAAACTTAACTGATTGTAGATGATAATCATGTCGATAAAATACCTTCACAGTAACACCTAGGTTAGCATTTGATTGTAAAACTGGATACTACAGCCTGGCCAAACTGACACATATGGGACTATCACCCGTGGGAGCTAAAAAGGCCTTCTTTTTCTGATGAAAGTCTTCCTACAATGCCTGGAACTTTGCCAGTCATCTTGTAACCATGGTTTGAATTAAACTGACTCACTGAAGGCATCAGAGAAGAAAGAAGAAAAGAACCTGGATCCCATAACGTTGTTAGGCCACTGATTTAACTAACCCTGGAGGCAGTTTTGCAAGATGATAAATCTTCTTTCCTGTTTAAGCCCAGTGAGTTAGAATTTAGGTACAAGCACCCTGTTCTACCTCACTCTGGGTCATCCAGCAGTAACAATCTCAAAAATACATGCTAAAATAGAAACACTAGTAAAATTACAAAGTTCTGACATTGTTTTTTTAAATTTTTTTTCCATGCATTTTACCTATAGCTAATCCCAGGAAAATGAGTGTGGTCTCTGCCTACTTTAAAAAGTCCACTTAACTTTTTGGTGTCAATTGGTTTATTTGTAGAATACCAGCATGCTTTGCAGCAAGCTGTTGGATTAATGAACAATGATTTGAGGTCCCTCATTAGGTACAGTATTTGCCTTTGGGACTATCTCAATGGTTTTTCCTGAAGAGAAGAAGAAATCTGCTGGACCTCAGAAACAGGTTGCCTACAGCCCTGAGGAGAGACAGGAAGAAGAATGCAAGATCAAGGGGCAACTCAGGTAAGTGTGTGGATCGACACAAATTCTGTCAGTACAGGTTTGTTCCTCCAGACACATATCCAGGCTGACGGAGGTTATTGGAAACAGTCACACAAAGTCGTTAGAGTGGATGTCTCTGAATGGGTGGAACTTAATGTCACTTCTTAGTTTCTTCTTTCTACTTGTCCATATTTTCCATAATGCTAATTGCTGTTGTAATGTGTACATGTTATTTAAATTAAAATTCACTATGGAAACTGGTACTCGGCATGGTGGTGATTCCCCAAACACTTCAACAGATGACCGTTGATCCACAGCCCAGATACGGGGCTCAGGGAGGTCTAGATGGCAATCCTGGGTCTGCCACCTGTTAGCTTGGTAACTTTGTGCCAGTTACTAGTCTATGTGTAGTTTTGCCATTTATAAAATGGGGTAATAAGGATACCTTTCTCATATTGACGTAGCGAGATGGAGATAGTGAACAGAAACCACACAGTAAAGGTCTAACACATAGTAGGCATTTTATCACTATTTTTTTATTGAGAGATAATTGAGATAAAACATTGTGCTGGTTTAAGGTGTACAAAGTGTTGATTTGATTCATTTATATCTTACAATATGATTACCACTGTGGTGTTAGCTAACATCTCTATCACATCACATAATTATTCCTTTTTTTGTGTCGAGAATATTTAAGATAGAGTTTCTTAGCAACTTTGAAGTATATAATACAATATCATTGACTGTAATCACTATGCCGTGCATTAGAGCTATAGAACTTATTCACCTCCTAACCACAAGTTTGTGCCCTTTGACCAACATCTCCCCAATTCCCCCACCCCCAGCCCCTCATAACCACCATTCTACTCTCTGTTTCTATGAGTTTGGCTTTTTTAGATTCCACATATAAGTGAGATTATGCAGTATTTGTCTTTCTCTGTCTGACTTATTTTACTTAGCCTTTGAGGTCCATCCATGTTATCACAAATGGCAGGGTTTCCCTCTTGCTCATGGCTAAATAATATTCCTTTTATTGCATCCTCTTTATCCATTCATCCATTGACGGACACTGAGCTTTTTTCCATAGCTTGGCTACTGTGAATAATTCTGCAATAAACATAGGAATACAGATATCTTTTTGATATCCTGTTTCATTTCAATCCCAGAAATGGGATTGCTAGATCATATGGCAGTTCTATTTTAAATTTTTTGAGGACCCTTTATATTTTTTTCATAGTGTTTGTAACAATTTACATTCCCACCAACAGTGCACAAGGGTTCCCATTTCTCCACATCCTCACCAACACTTATTATCTCTTGTCTTTTTGATTCTAGCCGTTCTAACAGGTGTGAGGTAATATCTCATGGTGGTTTTAATTTGCATTTCCCTGATGATTAGTGATGTGGAGCATGCTGTCACTATGGTTGATATCCCATATGTCATGAATGAAGTCGAAGAAGAATAACCAATAACACTCCTGTAAAAACACACACATGATTAAAATCAAGCCTTTTAAGCATTGGAGCAGAACTTTAAACAGCAAGTTTCTAGGGGCACTGAAAGACTCCTATAACACCTGACATCCCTCCTCTATTTGATGTATAACCCTAATTACCATCATAAACATAATCACAAAGCTCCAGTTTCAGTGACTGGGATCGATATCAAGAAGCCTTTCATCTCTGAGCTGTAGCTTATCATTCTCATAATGGGCTACGTGGCCAATATCTCAGATTCTTTGAACATCTGAAGTCTTTATGTCTACAGTTTTGCCTGGTTGAATAAGAAAATAGGAGCAATAACTGCGAAAGGAGGATGAAACTGAAGGTGAGAATCAATAAATATATAAATATTCATTGAGCAGCTGTCATGCAGGAAATATGTACATTATATATATTATAATATATATATATGAAGAGAGTGCATATCACAGTACTCTCTTTCCTATCACAACAGTATAAAATATAAAATTATTCCCTCACTAGCATTATAAACAGAGGCACTTAACTGGAATGATACAAGTTGGCACAGAAATTTTAGTTCTCTTCACAAAATGACACTCATATGACACTTTGGTTTTGTTTTAGTTGTTTTTTTTGTGGCAGGTATAGCAGTGTTTGATCTGTCACAGAGGAAACCGAATTGTGCTTATGTTTCACAGTCTACGTGGCTAATTTCATTGGCTTTATGTTGGTGACAGACGTGGGGGATGGCAGTGCGTCATACCACACTGACACAAAGGCACACCAAGGCGTTCACAAAAGTGTCCAGTAATGCCCCTTCTTGGTTTGACTTGCAGGAAAATTATATGTATATAAATTATGACTAAAAATAGATAAAATAACTTAAAAATAAATATATAAAGATAAATAATAAATAAACATGTTGTGGCACTGTGCAGTAAAAATAAGAGGACAAGAGGCATTTCTTGAGACTCTTAGCCTAGGGTGTAAAACCTGGCTAAGCTTACATGACTTTGATTGAGTGATTTGGCTTTTTGAAGCTGTTTTTTTTTTTTTTTCTTTTGTCACTGTTTCTTGTTTGTTTCTTTCTGTGATGGGTATAATGAGGCCCTACTTTCAAGGCTGTGAAGCTAAAATAAAGGAATATAAAAAAGAGACCCTAATTGTGCAGTGGGGCATTTGGGAGGCAGTAAAAAAAGTTGCCTTTCTTTCCCTTCTCATTTGTTTGCATTACTTCACAGGCTGTGCATCTGCATACACATCCGCAGGATATGCACACACACTCAGACATATAGGCATATTTCTGTATATATTATGCTTTAGGGCTTTTTGTATGGTTATTTAACAACTTTCCAAACAAAGGACTCTCAGATCTTAGGAATACCAAACTGAGGAATGGATAGTAGTAGATGGTGAGTTCAGAGCACCTACGTTTGATTGAAAACATAAGAATCTTCTATTTTTTTATAGGCCAGAAATTGTTGATTATTGGCAGTTCTATATGCTTCAACCTAATGTGTTACATAGCCCATGATACCTTTGTTTGGAGAAAGCCCAGAGAGAAAGAATATGCTCTTCGTGAAGAATGGACAAGTGCTGGATAGACAGCAGATGGGGAGAAAGTCTTCCTAAGGATCAGAATAAAGCCCTGGCCACAGCAAGACTCTAGAGTAGATCAAGCCCAATGCAGCAGGCCTGGTGCTCCCAGTGACAGAGGCAGGCAAGACTCTCCTTGCTCAGCTAATGTAGTCAAATTTAAAGAGAGAAAATGACTTGCTGCTTATCGGTAGGTAGCTGCTTTAATTACTTGTATTCATTATGGCCTACTTGTGATCAAGTCTTTGGGTATTTTTAGAACGGTAAAAAGTCACTGTAATTTTTTTCTCCATGAATAATCTTTCTCTTACCAGGAAAAGATTTTTATAGGGGGATTCTCATTACAGTCCAATGCTTCATTCCAATCAAGTAGTCCATTGCAATTTTCAGGAAATGAGCTGTGCTCGAGCATCAATATAGGGTCATTTGTTGAACCCCTTATGTTGCCACCAGAAGCACACCTATGGGTTTTGTTTGGTACAAAATCTGAATTCCTTGATGCGTTAAGGGCAAATGATGACAAGCTTAAATGCTGTGTCTGACACTTGTAGCTAATGAGGAAACCTGTCAGAAGAAGCTGTGTTTCCATGCTGAGAATGTTCTGTGCTAGAGTAGATATAACAGACCCTTGGCTTTCAGACAATCTAGTGCCAGAACTAGCCTGCTGCTTCCTAGTTCTTGACTTCAGACAATTACCTTAACCTCTTCATGCCTTAATTTCCTCATCTACAAAACGGATGCAATACCTGAGTCTATAGCGAATGAGTTCTTCCTTTTTTTTACAATGTGACAATATACCTAATAGTATCTATAAATGGTAGAGCAAGATCCATATGCTTGTTTTGGTTCAACAAACAGCAATTAGGTGGTTACCATGTTTCAGGCACCGGGCCAACCTCTGGAGAAACACAGATGAATAATGCAGGAGCTGTGCTCTCAAATCTTCCCAGTCTAGTGAGGAAAACAATAAGAAATAATTTCACTTCACCATGGTAAGGGTTGGTGCCACGGGTAACATTTACTGAGCCTTTCCTATGTGTTGGGTCCTCTGCTAATTACTTTATTTGCATAATACCATGTGATTGTCACAACAAGCTGATGATTTAATTATCATTTTAAACTTCACATTGGAGATGAGAATATGGTTTCTTGGAAATGTTAGGTAATTTCCCAAATGAAAGAGAAGGGATTTGAATCTCTTTGCATTAATCTTCCTAGCCCCAGTCTTAACCATCACACTATAGCGCTGGGATAGAGGGATGAGCAGTCTGCCAGTGCAAAGATAGTTCACGTAACACATCCTTGGTGTTGGGGCTCTCTAGAATATATTACTGGAGAAGATAACTGAATTCTATATTAGAAAATGGGTTACTTAGACAATAAAAAAAGAGAAAGAGAGAAAAAATTCCAAACACAGGGAAAGAATTTAGTAAAAGCTCCGAACCTTGACATACGATGGTCTCTGTTAGGAATCCCAATAACTTTTTTGTTACTAGAGCATCCTTTGTGAAAGAGGACTAGCAGTGATAAAGGGAAAGAGAAGCAGGGCCTAAACCATGGAGGCCCCTGTAAGCTATGCTAGAGAACTTCTTTTTGCCCAAAAGGTGATGAGAGACCACTGAAGTGTTGCAAAGTAGGAATGACATGGTCAGATTTCCCTTAGAAGTATGGCATCTCTTAGGGACAGAGAGTCAAAAAAGGGTGTCACAATAGTTTAAGTAGTAGACAGAGGAGGCCCTAAGCTTGGGCCCTGTAAGTGAGGATGATGAAGACAGAAGGCATTTGAGAAATGTTGAAGATGTAAAATCAGCAGGACTTGATGATAGGTTGAATGTATAGGGAGATGCTATATATGAGTCCTAAATTTCTTGCTGGAGTGACATAGCCAGGCTCTATGGTGACACCATTCATTGAGATATGGGGACAGAGAGTGGTCATTATTACCATGACCACTGTTATTGGGAGACCAAATTCTAGAACAAGTGAACAGACTTCATACCTCACTTGGGAAATGCTAAAGCCAGTATAGAAAGATCACATATACGCATTACTTCCTTTTCATCCATATATCCAAATTTACCAATATTTCTTACATATAAAGTTTCAAGAAACAAGGGTTTAGTGTGACAAATTCTATGTTTTTCATAACCACACAGTGCCAAAAGCCTACATAATGAGCTTTATATCTCACTTTTGATATTTGTCAAGTTATATTTTGATTGAATCAATATTATTTGTATAATATTACCTTATTTTTCCCACTAGACATTGAACATCTTAAGAGAAATGACTATCTTACTAATTTCCTTTTGTCTAGTGAGAATTTTAACACTTGTAATAGAACTATTTTCAAATAATTTTTTCTTTGGATTGATTTAAATGGAAAGTCATCCAGATGAATCACTAATTTATTTTTTTATGGATGTGGGGACCTGGAATTGGCCACCCCAAGATATGTCTCTTTGGCATCAGGATTATTTGAGGCTGATTGCTTTTGATAAACTGGGACAGGGAAGGAGGCTCTGAGGAATGAAACTTGCCCTTCCTTAGGACACATTTACATTTGTAAGGTAAATCTCTATCTGTAAAGGTGCCTCCCTCTCTGTACCAGGAAGAAGAAAGGAGATGACCTTCTCTCTAGAAACTCTTAATCAATGCCAAAGGCAAGGACTTAAATCTGCATTTTATTGTGCTAGTCTGGTAACCTCCTGTAACTGACTTCCCTCCCCCTCCCAACTTTGGCATTTCTTTAAGGATTAAGCATCTTTCTTTAGGCTAGGAACTGATTGCTGAGCTCACCTGTGACCACCCAGCTCCAGACAATAGACTTGCCTCTGGCTACGCCCTCTGAGACAGCAGACCACTGCCTGCTGTGTCCATCAAGCGCTGTGCGACAGGGCAATCTTGTGACTATTGTGGGAGGGACATTTCAATCACATGTGAAACACCCTGCTTGGGGGTATATAACCACTCTGTGCACCCTACTTCTTCGGTGCCCTGTCTTCCTTTGGGAAGAAAGGCCCCGGGCCATGGTTCCTCTTAAAGCTCTGTTTAATTTTCTCTTGCTATTCTGTCTCATGTGAATTTAATTCGTTCTCCAGCCAGACGAACCCCCATTTGGGAAGAGGAAATGTCTTCCTCCCCTACATGGGTCATTGAATATTCGGTTTTGTATGTGTATGTTTGGGTTAAAAAGTACTTGAATTAAAAAGAAAAGTATCATAAATGTCTCAACTACTTTTCAATAATCAGCCACTTGGTGATTTTAGGGGGAAAAATCAGCTAATATCCTTAATACCATGTATTTCATCAGCTTTATTCTTTTTCAGTTAATCTCACCCCTACTGGAGCTCTCTGCACTGATATCAATATTGAAAGAAATCCTGGCCGGTTGAGTGGAAGCCCTGGGCTTATGCAGCAACTATAGAAAAGAATTACCTTTATTCCTTTCAAGGAATGGACAGACAGAGTTAGGAAATTTAAATACTATATAACAGATCAATAAGTGGCAAAACAGTAACTAAAGCAGTGTTGATCTTTAATGACTTATTCATCAAGACTCTCACATATTTTTTTATTCATTTCTTCTATAAACTCTAGGAGATATATGGGTCAAAGGCCATTATCATCATCTTAACAATTAGAAAATTTCAGCTTAGAGGGCATCAGGTGCTCCAATTGTGTGTTAATATAGTATTCTTTTGTTTGTGCAAATCACATGTCAATAGAGACTGAATTTATCTGTGCTTGTGCTCAACTATAGTAATCATTTATTTCTTTTCCCTAACCAGTCACATTAGATTGTAGCACTAATTTTAGCTGTGTCAACTATCTACACAAGTCCTTACAAATATACACACCCTAGGAAACGCAGAGTCACTAACCTTCCTTTTGATATCTTTTTTTTCTCTGTGCTACACTCCAGAATTCTAGAACCCACTTCTTAGCAACTGAGCAAGGTTTGTTTGTTCATGCATTGATTTCATTCTCATTTCACAAACTCAACTACTGAACCAAGTGGTAAAGTACGTAAAAATCTCAAGCAGAGAAATATCTAGGGAGTAAAAACAACATGTTCACAAATAAAATAACATAATGTAGGAGAAGTGCAATAAATAAAGTAAACATAAGGTGCCAAGGAAGCAAAGAGGACTGAGCTATGAGCTTTGCCTGGGAGATGAACATTTGATCTAAGTGTCAATTATTACGTTTGAATGCTCACTTTGAGGTTAGAATTTTGGCTGACTCAGGTTAAAGACCTGGCTTCAAGATATCAATCAGAAGAGGTGACCTGAAAACCGTACCATTTACTTTGTTACACACATAAATCCTCATTTAACAAGCAGTCACAGTCAGCAGTTTGGCAAAGAAACAGCCGTGAGCTGACAGAAAGGAAGGTACAAACTACCTGTTCCAGGATTAGTCACTTTACTACTTCTGCCTGCTGTTTACTCCCAAATATTGCATCAAAGTGATTCTTTGCTTGGGTTTGTTCTTTAACTAAACAGTGCAAGGTGTTGGAAAGGACCCCATGCCATTAGCCAAACAGTATGCAGGCAACTCAGGACTCTTCAAAGAGATGGAAAAAAAGACTAACGTTGTTTCCGGATATTCCATATCAGACTCAGTTCTTCATGCTCACTAGGGTCCTGGGCAATTTAGAAGCACCTTATGTTCTATTCACTTAATAGTGTGCATCATCCTTATCAGTACTTTCATATCCTAGTAAACAAGAATGGGACATGTTACTTGTATGCAAATCACGTTTGATAAATACGCATACAATTTCATATTGTTTGCAGTGGAAATGGGCATAGCAGGCAGTTATCTGAGAATGGGCAGCCTAAGCAACCTAATTTACTTTGACTGAAGCAACTTTCATAAACACCATGTGCTTATCTTTTAGCAAAATAGCCTAGTGCACTAGCAACCATGATTAAAAGTTTAAATTAAGAAACGTTTATTTACAAATTGCTTCTTCTACCCACATAAATAATTAAAGGTGAGACAACTTTTACATAACTTATAAATTACACAGAACAAGAGAGGGAGTGTGCAGGTCACAGATGATTCCATAGGGCAGTGGTGAGCTGGAGACAGGGCGAGCTAATGGGTCAGATTTCCTGGATTTCGAGTCTTGTTCTGCCATTTACTTGCCGTAAGTATATTCATAAAGTGTGTAACATGGTAAGTCTAGTTGAAATCAGTTTGTAGAATTGGTTGATGGCTAAAATCCCAAATCACTGGGTTTATGGGACTTAATTAGGTAACATATATATACTATGCGTACATAGGAGACATTCAATATGTAACATTCAAGAGTCTTAAAGAAATCGAGTGACTAAATTAAAATGTCTTTGAGAAAAGAAATGACTTAAAGGAGTTGAAGCCTCTGGAAATACTGCCTCCAGAGTGGCAGTATAATATTAATATTATACTATGAAATAGTATAATATTAATCAGTATAATCAGAAATTATTCAGAGTGCCTTGTTTAATTTTTTTTAAACAATAATATCTAGTGATGATGAAGTTTCAGGAAAATGGAAACTTCTGTGCACTGCTTCTGGGAATGTAAATGATACGAATATTTTGGACAGAAATTACTCAATATGTATTCAAAACCTAAAATTCAGAAGCATCACCTACGTCCTTCCAGATTCCTGGTAGACGACAATAGTATCCACTCTAGCTGATTTGAGCCAAGGAAGATTTATTAAAGAGTATTCATTTACAGATTCTCAGGAAGGGCTGAGGAACCCAGCTTGGATACCACAAATCCTGGCACAACCGATTTGGGAAACATGCCCAACAAGGCTGAAGAGCTGCATGACATGACAAACCACTGCTGCTCCCACGTACCACTCAGTACCTATGACGCCAGGCCCGTAGCCACCACGTCTGCTGCAGATGCTGCAGGAGAACTCAACCCTGCCACCTCTGTGCTCATGGGAGGGCCAGTCTCCTTGCCCATGGCCATGACCTCAGGGTCACACTTAAATCTCCACATCCTATGAAAAGAATTTGACTGGTGGAATCTATGACCCAGTGTGGGATCCTGGAGTCTGGAAAGTGTAGCTTCTCAAAGGCTGTGGTGCTAAAGGAAATCTAGAAGGCGGTGGGAGCCAGTGTTTGGTGAGCCAGTCCGCAGGATCTTTCACATTATTTATAATTCTCTTTTGTATCCTGAGGGAGAAGAAAATAAAGGACTTATACAAAAATGCAGGTAAAAGTCTTTACTCTACCATGGTGAAATGTTTTGAAGTAATCTAAACAAACAACAGTAAGGGTTTGGTTAAAGAAGTTATATTTCATTCCATACGAGGAAATAATATTCCGCCAATTAAGTGATGTTGGTGAAGATCATTTAATGGCATGTATGCGTGTGTGAAATTAATGTGAATTGCTTTATAGAAAACAATATCACTAATAGCACCATAATTAGTTTAACGTTAAAAAAACAATTGTGTGAGGGTCTGGCCCTGTGGCGTGGTGGTTAAGTTCGGGGCACTCGGCTTCTGTGGCCTGTGTTCCTGTGTTTGGATCCTGGGCACAGACCCACACCATTGGTCAATCCTGCTGTGGCAGTGTCCCACATATAAAGTGGAGGAAGACTGGCACAGATGTTAGCTTAGGGCTAATCTTTCTCAGCAAGAAAAAAAAAAAAAAAAGATAGTCTGTGAGATGACATCTGAGTCCACAGCCCCTGTCTGCAAAATGAGGGACTGAGGACAGAGCTCATGGTACCTGCCAAGGGAGAGGCACAGCTGTGACCATCTGACCTGTGACATGACAGTGACGGTCCTTCTGCATCTGTGTGCAAAGTACTGTTAGCAACTTTCTTGCTTCATTTCATTTGTATTGCCTGTAGCCCTGTGCAAGATGATGCTCCTGTCCCTGCTCTGCTCACACTCTGCTTCTCCCCCCTCACTCAGGCCTGACAGCAGCTCCCAGGCCCGAGATGATAGACCTCATCACCCACCTCTATTCCCCCTCTTGTTGAACACACAGTGCTGGGGGTTCCTGTGTCAGGATCGCAGCTCAGGGCCTGTCTAGCCTTGAGTGCCACTGTGACTGCCATCACTGAAGAAGATAGTGAGGTTTTGAGAGGCACACAGCAGGCAAGAACAAAGGCAAGATTGAACTGGGCTCTGCTGACCCTCCAGGAAGGATGCAGGGCAAGGACAGTTAGTTGGGGGACCCATTTAGGGTGGGGGGTTGACCCCAGGCCCCCTGTCAAGGAAGAAAAAAATTAAAAGTCATATTGATTTGGAGTCAAGAATTAAAACTATTTTTTCACAGACAGTGTGCTCTTGTTTGGTGAAAACTTAAAGAATCTAAAAAACAAAACAAATGAACCTAATAACAGAATTATCAAGGTCACAAAATATTAACCCAACATACATTGTTGCCAAACTTGTTTGGACTTGTTCCACAATTCCGCAAGCTCCTAGAATTAGCTGTATGGACTTGACAGTTCCTACAATTCCTACAACCTCAGGTTTGAGTATCATAGACAGCAGTAACCAGGACAAGTCAACACATAAAAATATTCACATGCATACTTTATGGAGTATCACTGTTTATTAATATAATTGGCAAGGACACAAGCCATGATAAAGACCCACAATCGGCAGGACTTCAGGGAAAATAAAACATACACATTGCTATTGCTAATAGTAATGTAACATTACTTTAGTCCATTTGATGAACAATCCTACAATAGATTATAAAGACTAAGACCTCTATATCCTTAAACCTGAGAAATCTAGTCTAGAGTATATGGTCTAAAGAAATTACCACACACATCCCCTGCCACTGCAAAAGCAAAAGACGTCGTAGAGATATGTGCTTGCGCTGCATATTTTCCAGCAGCAAAAGACTGGAAATGATTCCAGGTCTCGATTTTTGATAAATAGTGATGTAAACAATGGATTGTAAATATAGTGGAACTGTATGACTATAAAACATTAAACATTATGGACTCTGTCAGTAACTGGAGAGGATAAAGTAAGTAATTCATTAGGAAATGCAAATAGTGTGGGTACTTTGCCTCCAAGAGTGAAACAGCCAAGGAGGGGATTAACATTTGCTGCACACTTGTTGAACATCCACTGTCCTCACTACATGCTTCGTAGACACGGGTCCCTGTTTTAGTATTAAATCGTGTCTTCCCTCAGGATGACGCAGGTTCGCTTTAATTCTTTATGAACTTGTCATAGAAAACAGTAATAATCCCAAACTATTAATATTTAAGTAAAAATGTGTTACTGACCAAAAGGGTACCATGCAGCCATAGGAAGCCTCCCCGTTTCAGATAAGGATAAGGTCTGAGATGTTTTTCTGCAGCTTTCCAGAGCTTCCTTGAACAGTCTCTCTTCCCTCTCTGCGGCAGAGTTTTCAAAGCTCTGTAGTCTGAGCTCTGGAACGCATCAGGGAATGTGAAATCACAAACCAGCTCTGTGGGTGATTTGATATTACAAACCAGGTTTTCCCAGCTCCAGAGACTCCAACTTATTTCTCCTGTGGATAAGTTTTACAGTTACTGTAGGAATGGACAATGGCCAGTAAATATGCACCCTAGCCATCTATTAATTGAGTGGCCAAAGTATGTACCAAGCATGATAATGCTGATTAACTTCGGAAGGAGGCACAGCCTGACGTGCGTGGAAGCATGGTGGGCATGTAGCTAAGGAGGGAGCCATGGAAACAGCAAGGAGCAGAGATTACTTAGGCCGTCTGGTGAACTGACCTTCTAGGGAGCCAGCGCAACACAGTTTAACAATTTGCCAGGCATGTTCCCAGTAGACTTACGAATCATTTTCTTTATACGAAGGCCTACTTAAATAAAGGACAAGGGAGTCTGCATCCTAGGCATTCAAAAATGACAAATAGAAAACTTCATGTGGATTTTGGTTGGGGGGTGTGGGGAAAGTGAGGGCGTAGCTGTTTGAAATACACTTTAAGAGTTTACTACACTTTGTCTAAATTCATTAAGCATCATGCAACATTTGTTTTTATATCAGCTGGTACATTTACTTGGGTAGGAAACATTTATGTTTGCTTTTATTAATTCAGTTTATATTTTACTGAGCACTGACTATGTACAAACAATAAGCTAGCCTCTGTGAGAGGGAGAGAGAGAGCAAGAGAGGGAGAAAGCATGTAATCGGATAGGCAAAAGCACACATCTTAGGAAGTGCACAGAAGCCTGGGGATTTCGAATTAGTCATTAGTCATTCTTACGACTCATAGGGTAAGAGTAGCAGAAAAGAGGACAGAAACAAAAACGAATAAATAGATAAGGAAATAAAATTGAGACAGATTTTGAAAGTCCGTGCCAAGGCATCCTTAGAAAAAGGTTTGTTTTCTGGTTTGTTGAATAAAAACATAAACTCAAGTTCTGGACATGTATTTATGCCTAGTAGAAAGTAAGGTCTGAATAGTTAAGAATATGGCAGAAATCCTTCAAGGGTAATTTTCATCCTCCTCTAAGGATGAAAAGATATCAAGTCTTTCTCAGGAACTGATCCATGCCTGGGTCTTCCTTTAAACAGTAAAATTAATTATCAAATATATTTATGTCAGTGTTGAGAAAGCTCCTGAAGTCGAGATGACCATGTTATCTTGCACAAGGTCACTTAACCTCTCAGGGGTCATAATATTTGAAATGCAAACTTTGAAAAAGATAAATAACTTGTGTGGTTCTTTCCGATAAAGTGATTCTGTGAAGTCTGAGATGTTCTCTTAAAACTTATTATTGAATCAAAAGGTCTAGAATTGAGATCAGCCTGGGTGGGCTGAGAAGGGGCACAAAGCACTTAAAAGCCATCATGTGCCCCTGATAACCTCACCTGCTCATGGCTTCCTTAGCTTTTGTTAAAGTAAAATTGTTTGGTGCCTAATTCGAATTATTAGCAATGCTCATATTAACTTAGCATATTCAATAGATAAATATTTGCCTGCTATGTGTGCTGGACTAGGTACAAAGGAAGTGGTGGAGTTACTCCTCTTTCAGTGGGAAAAAAATTAAGGGGCACCAAAGTGATCTGGAGATGATGTTGAAATCTTCACAGACGAGATAGGCTAGAAGTGAAACTTAAAAATTAAGTAAGTATTTGGAAGGGTCTCAGAAGCAAGAAAGACCTTCTGGAAAGAGAGAACAACTCATGCAAAGGTAAGGAAGTGTGAGACAAACAGGGAATATTTGGCCAAAATGATTTCATTGTTATATTTCCTTTTTATTTTCTATTTTTACAGTATTCTTGGGAATAGTTGATGAGTAGTGATAAGCAATGATAAAATAAATTTCAGGATGAATAAAATAGCTAAATGTTTAAAGATATTGGAAAAATGATATCACTAAGATCCAACAATATATCTTAGATTTATAAAAGAATTCAAGACTCATATGGTAGTTTCAAGATAGAATGAGTTTTATTATATTTTAAATAAAATTTTTTATTTTTTTCTCGGGAGACCTCTAAGAAATAATGAAAGTCGTAAAATATCAATTCTTATAACAATTTAGAACTGCTCAGAAAAAGAAACTAGGAAGCTAAAAAACTAAAATTGAGTGTAGTGAATCATGATTTTAATCAAGATTGATTTTGACTAAGGTTAAACATACTTTAAGAAGCTTAAATCACTCTCCTCCATTTAATTTAGTAGAATCCAAATATTTTTACTCCAGGAGTCACCATTCCAGGGTTACAAGATATTACCACTGGAAAAAGAACTTAAAAATAAAATGGTCTAAGCACCACAGTTTGCAGAGAAGGAAAAGTCCTGGAGAACAAGGGAACTTGTCTCAGTCATTGTAACTGCCAGCTCACAGCTCAGTCATTGCAACTGTACAGCCTCACAAAATCATCTCTAATTGATGCAGAAAACCTCAATGCAGCTGTGGTAGGTGGAATAATAGACCACCAAAGACGCCCACGTCCTAATCTCTGGAGCCTGTGAATATGTTGCCCTATATAGCAAAGGGACTTTGAAATTGTGATCAGTCTAGACCCTGAATTAGAGAGAACCTGGATGATCTAGCTGTTCCCAGTCTAACCTCATGGGTCCATACCGGTGGAGAGCTTCTCCCGACTGAAGTCAGAGGGAAATGCGACTATGGGAGAATCGTCAGAGAGATGCCACATCCCTGGCTTTGAGAGGAAGGAAGGCAGCAAGATTGAAGGACTGTGGGAAGCCTCTAAAATATGGAAAAAGTAAAGAAATGAATTCTCTCCTACAGCATCCGGAAGGGAACACAGCTCTTACAACATCTTGATTTTAGCCTAGTGAGATCTATGTCAGACTTTCAACCTACCAAACTGTAAGAGAATAAAGTTGTGTTATTTTAAGCTACTAAATTTGTGGTAATTTGTTATAGCAGCAATAGGAAATTAATACAGTAGGTGTGATTAAACACTTTTACAGAAGGAGAACTAAGACATGAACGTTTGAGTAACTTAACCCACATATAGTTAGTAAGTGGCAGGCCAGGATCATGCATGTGTTCCAAAGAATAGGGGAAATGCACCATTCCCAAACAGAGAACTCAACATGCTCACTATCCTGGTGATAGGTCACGTGTTCTTTTCAAATTTGTTTCATATCCCTGAAAACCGAACTGATATTCAAAATTTTAAACACTTCTGGTCTAGATCCTAAAGCTCTGATTGTCTTGTAATCTAGGATGGAAACTAAAGTATTACTTCTACCTTTCATAAGGAATATTTCCCCAAACTATTTGAAATTACACAAAGCATTGGTACTTTAAACGCCATGGACTAAAGAGTATGCTGCCCCAAGAGATTTCACTGAGCTCAGTGGGAACCAAGAGGACCGCAGAATGAACATTTACCATCCAACCTTACTTTGGAAGAGATGATACCGTCTTAAGCTGCTCAAAGCAGTACAGAAAGAAACAAGAATCTTCTAGAAGCCATCAATAAGAGATGTCTTTACTTTCATCTTTTATTTACATGACTCACTGAACTGGAGTGTTTTCGAGGCAAAAATAATTTGTTATTGATCACTTTTTTTTAACTTGTTTATTAGGGACAAATGTCAAGTTACTAAAAAAATATATAATTCAATGTCTTCCAAATGCCTAATGCGAAACTTCTTTGTTATTATCAAGAAAGTTGCAGTTCTTTTATTTCTTTCAGAGTATAACATAGTTTAAAAATTGCTTTCAGAAATAGTAACAGCAACGTCAATTCTAAGAATTAAAAATTGTTGGCTTTTCACACTTTTAAAATTAAATTTTAATAAGTTAGCTTTTTATAATAAAATTATAGCTTATCAATGCTTCCATTTTAATATGCAAATTTTTGTTTTAGGGCTTAATTATGGATAACTTAAAAATTTTCCAGCTTATATGTGAACCTGCATTTTTAAAGTACATGTTCAGTATCCAATTCTCAACCTATGTAATCAACATGGTTCAGTAAAGACAGGTTAGTAATAACCAGTTTTAATCCCAAATATTTTAGCTACCAAAAAGTGTGAAACTCATAATATATTGTGGTAAAAATCTCAACTCTAGAGCGTGCTAAACTGTAACTACCACAAGCCATTTTGGACTCTCTATTGAACATATCATTGTGGTTTTGCATGTCCATAAGGAAGTCAGTTGGAAAAACAAATCACACTTATAAACCCAAAGCCATTTCTACCAAGAAGCTCTAGGGGACCACGTATTCTCCAGGAGAAGAAAAGACAGGCCTTGATTTTATCTCTGCAGGATATTTTATGAAGAAGGCCAGTGATGCTAGTTTTGTTTCTTTGATACACATTTATTAAGAACCTATTGTTTGCCAGAATTTGGCAAAGAAATAAGACCCGGATCAGCTTTCAATAAAGTTTCATAATCCTGTGTAGAAGACAGATATGTAAACAAGTAATTTCACACAGGCGTCAGGCTTATTATACTGTCTACGTAAGATAAAGGAGTAGGAAAAAAGAGGGAGGGAGCAGTTACCCTACTATGGGGCAGGAGGTGGTAATAAAGGTTTACAAGAAGGAAATAGGCAAGTTTTGACTTAAAGTGTAAGTAAGACTTAGCCAAAATATAGAAGTAATAACTGATGCTTTGGACTTCTTAATATATGCTGAGGACTTTATTTGCATAAATTTTCTCATTTGACCTCATCGCAATCTATGATGTAGGTATTATTACTATCTCTATTTTGGAGAAAAGGTGTTGAGGGACAGAGAAATTCAGAACTTTGTCCAAAGATGTCTAGTTAGATAAAAGAGGATGGCATTTGATCCTTGCGGAAGCCCTCCCTGGAACCACCATCCTGTACTGTCGCTCCTGCAGCAGGAGAGAGGGAACTTCCTGATGGAAGTCACATGTGCAAATGCCAGAGGTATGAAATAGCACTGTGCTTTTGGAGAACAATGAATAATTCAGCACAGCTGGGGCAAAGGTTGTGTTTTGGGAGTGGTAGGGTAAAGGGTTGATAGAAGAACCAGGAACCAGACAAAAGGAATTGTATGTGCCATGGATGTGAAGCATGAAATGGAGAAGTGTAAGACAGTAAGTCGAGCAATCAGTGGGAGAAAACCATAATAATCAAGGCAAGAGCACACTGGTAGACTGACTAAGGAGAAATAGTAATCATGAAGAGGCAAGTAGTGCTAGGTATGAAAGTGATGATGGACATGGACAGGGCTTGGAAAAGGAGTGGATGTGGTGGATAAAGGAGAACACTAGCATGACTCCCAGAGTTGCTGCCTAGGCCAAATTAGTAGACGCTAGAGCCAAAAACCAGGAAACAAGGGAGAGAGTTGCATTCTCCGAAGTTGGAATCCGTCGTGCCTTTGGCAGTTCCGTGTGCATCTTTTTGATATGCCTGGTGAACCACTGTGGAAGCAGAAACTATTCATCAGGGATTTATTACCCAGGCAAGTCTCCCTCCTGAAACCACTGCACAACCAGAGCGATGACTTCCCTCTTGCAGGTCAGAAGGGATCTCCCTCATCCCTGATATTCAGAAAGTCACTGAAAGAATCTAGTTTCGTGGGTTTCCTCTTCAGCTTCTGGGTGAGAAAATCCAGCAAGGTGCTTTGGAAACATTTGGCACTTTTTTTGTGAGACATTCAAATTGTTCCATAGACATTATCTCACCAACAGTCATTTCCTCCTGGTGAGGGACGCCAAGGAACAATTTATTCCTATCTTTAAAGGGCACAAAGAGGTTAAATGACTCATCTGTGGAGCTGGAAATAGAAGCTGTCTCCAGAATCAGCTCTGTGTATAAAAGCAACTGCCAGACAACTTCATAAACGAGTGTGAGTTAAAGGTTACTGATATTTCTCAAGACCCACTTGAGTTGCTGGAGTCATCACTTACCGGTAAACAAAGAACTCAGAAGTGGAGGAGGAATTGAAGATTGTTTTTTCAAGTAGGTACGTTTTTGTATTTCTGTGTAAGCTTTCCTCTGACTTACAGTATTCTGTAAAGAAGACTCAAGAAGATTTTCAATATCAATAGAATATCCACAGCACATAGGCAGAAATGTGCCCTGTGTTTAAAGTGCATCCGTGTTATACATCATCCATGCTGCTCCCAGCTATTAGAGGAGGATGGAGCAACACAGATATATTTAATGTGTCATGATTTTATATGACCTAGAGGTTCCTGCCTTGCAAAAGCATCATAAGGACTGGTTCAGTTCCTATATTCTTCACCATACTTTGGTAAAAGCTTGGCTGCAGAACTGTAGCCCCCATTCCTGTGGAAGGAATGGGAAAAGGTGGCAACTGATCGCATTCTCTTGCTTGAAATAATGTTTTTTTTCCACTTGGCTTTCAGGATTCCTCAATCACTCAATTTTCTTTGTATACTTCTGGCCATTCCTTGTTTAGTGTATTGCTCATTCCTCCTCCAACTGCTAAAACCTAAGAACTTGAGCTGTCCTGAGGCTTAGCCCTGGTCGCCTTCTCTCTTGTGTGTGTGCTCAGTGCTAAGTGCTCTCATCTTGTCTCTTGTTTATTCTCCCTCAGGCTCACTCCCTCCTGAGCAGACAGGCTTCCTGCCCTCACCAGGGGAACTCCAGCTTCAGAGCCTTTGCGCTCGCTGTTTCTTCCGTCTGTCCTGGTTTCCAGCGGACAGTCACAGTACCTGTCCCCTCACTTCTTTCCAGCCTCTCCTGTTCCTTGAGAAGGACCCCTTCAAACTGCCTTCCCCGTTACCGCACCCCAGTCCTCTTTTCCTGCTTTATTTTTTCTCCTTTGAAATTATTGCTATTTAACACATGAAGTTTATTTACACTATTTATTTTCCATCTCTCCTCACTACAATGTAAGTTTTGTGAAAGTAAGGACATTGTCTGTCCTGGACTATGCCCTATGCGTGGACAATGTCAGTCATGGCCACAACTCAATAAATATTCATTAGATAAATGAAGGAAAACTGATGTCATGATTAATAGAATGGCCTAAACTTTTACAAAACATGCTGATCTTCATTTGAGCCATCCCATCATGGAAAATGATTGCTGCCTGTCACAGACCCATCAAAACTCTTACGTCTATTTCATCCGTTCAATTGAACCGTATGAAACTGCCCACAATTAGACTCATTTGGCACTAAGAAGACATCGGTTTCCTATGGTTCAACCTAGATGTAAAATGAGATCAGGAAAAAAATGCAAAGCAATCTAGACAAATATCCTATGAATAAAATTGTTCTGTTTCTTCCTCAGTGATGACTGTTTCCTCCTTTGACCTCCTGAGGCTTACAAATATAGTTTTCCAATTATAAAATCTACAAGTCAAATGTTAACTTGCACTAAAAAAATAAAAGGCCTTCCAATTACCCAGAACCCCACTCGCTGTGGCGCAGCCCTACCTCTGTAGTTGC
Source organism: Equus quagga (assembly GCF_021613505.1). Taxonomy (NCBI): domain Eukaryota; kingdom Metazoa; phylum Chordata; class Mammalia; order Perissodactyla; family Equidae; genus Equus; species Equus quagga. Next base: position 7,447,091 of record NC_060280.1, read on the forward strand.
CTGAAGCTTAGAGGCTGACAGTTGCCAAGTGAGGAAAGTCTGTCTCTGGACTCGCATGTGCTTTTTTACACCCTCATGGAAAGATGATTAGTTAACAGCTTTTTATTATTATTATTATTGGAGAAATACAAAGAAAAATAATCAATCAACTCTACCAAAGATTTTGAAATATTTAGTCAAGTTCTCATTTTTTCTGTTACACCTTTCTATTTTTCTTTTAAGTAGTCTTCCTCTGAGGAAATCTATTTCAGATTATGAAAATTTCTGCATCTTTTCTCTTTTTTCAAGAGGAAAAGAGAAAAAGGAAGAAAGAGAAAAGAAAAATGCTTTTATTGCTCTGCCCTTGAATGGAAAATGATCACCAGTGAGTTTGACACACATCAAAAAATAAAAGGTAATACTCATCCCTAAATCTCTTCCATTGTTTCTTCTCCACTGCTTTAACAATGAACTGTGCTGGTCTCAACCGGTCTCTCTCTTCCAGGGGACACAAGCCCTCAAGTATGCTCAAACCAGTGGAATACGGGGTTTCCTCCTATGGTCACAAAAGTTGGCTACAACTTCTTCTGTTAATTGTAATGATAGAAGTTTCTAGACTGAATTGGTTTCGTCATTTCAAGAGGATGTTGCCAAAACAAATTTGCAGGTCACTTTCTCTCAATTTTCAGCTATTTGGGTTTAAAGCTGTCAGACATTTCAAATACATGTATTATCTTTACATGTTTCAACACATGATTGTTTCCAAACCTATTTTTAGAAAATAAATATTAATGTATCCCAGTGCAAATAGATAGATGCCTTACATGTCAAGTATAGCAATAAATATTTAAAAAGCAACTATATGGTTCTGGTATTAAAGTCAGTTCATGAATTGACTATATTATAGCTATTGCCATAAAAATTTAATTTGCTGCTAAAACATGCATGGCTAACTTCTTAAATTAAATATTTTCTTAAAATTAAAGTTGATGTGGTAGGTAGAGTTTTTTAAATGGCCCTAGAAAGATGACCTATCTAGGGTGACGTATCTGATATGAGGACATATCACTCCATAACTATGTTATGTATTATGGCACGGTTGCCCTTAAGATAGGGAGATTATTTGAGATTGCCTAAGTGGACCCAATATAATTACATATGCCCTGTAAAGCAGAGAACTTTGACTGGCAGCAAAAGGAAAAGCCAGAGGGGTTTGAAGCTTGAGAAAGCCCCCATGCATTGTTGTGGATTTGAAGATGGAGGGGCTACATGTGTAGGAGTGAGGGTGGCCTTAAGGAGATAGGCATACCCCCAAGTGAGAGCCAACAAAGAAAGAGAGGCCTCAGTCCCACAACTGCAGGGACCCGAATTCAGCCAACACCTGAATGGGCATGGAAGGCTATTCTTCCCAGAGCCTCCAGGTAAGAGCCCAGCCTGGCTGACACCTTGATTTCAGCCTTGCGATACACTTAGTATGGAACTCATGGGAGCCTGCCCGCACTTCTCACCTATAAACTGTGAGCTAAGAAAGGAGTGTTGTTTAAGCCACATGGCTTCGGATACATTTATGCAGAAAAGCTAATACAGTTGGCAGCTGGAACGTGTGTTCTGTGGATGGCTGGCAAAGCCATAGTTGATGAATGGCGAAGTTCAACAGTCTTTTGAGTGGCGGCAAGGGTGGAACCAATTTATGTGGTAAAGTGTCAAGTCAGTGAGCGGACTAAGTCAATGAATTCCTGCAGCACTCACTAGACAGTAATTCTCTGTGTCATATTTAAGTGAAACAAGATTTGTATAGTATGAATCTTGCATTGTAAAGTTTACCATCTGCAAAGCATAATACAATAATGGAATTTAAAAGAGTCTACATTTATTCTTGTTCTACCACTTTGCAAATTACTGATTCTTGCCGAAAAACCTCTAAAATTTTCTTAACCTCACTTTTATCGGATAAGGAAATATATCTACAGGAACGGTTGCTGCAAGTACTGGAATATTCCAACCTTCACAATCAAGTAGATTGCATAGTGGTTAGAAACAGTATTTTAATACATGCAAAGACCTCAGAGATATAAGTAAAACTTTAACAAAAAATTTACCTTGTCTATTTAAGAAATGCGTTTGGGCTCAGGGACATGGCCACAGTAACAATATGGATACCCTCTGTATTCCAGGAGTAACGAATAATTTGAAATTAAAGATTATTATACATGTGAAAGTGCTTTGAAAACTAAATAGCCGAAACATATACATTGCTGTTTTTATTTCTATTACTGTTGTCATAACTTAAAGTGTCTTAAACTGACTTTGTAAGGTAGCACCCCAACTTCCAGCAAAGTCAGCCCCCTAAGTTTTCCTGGAGTGACATGGGTTCCATGTGATGAATATATTGTTATTTCACTTCTGACCTCACTCAACACTTAGAGTGTACCCGCTGTGACCATTGGCTCCACAGTCTCCTTCCAGTTTCCATACGGTGGAGTGGAAATGGGCCATAAGTAGGGTTTTCCCAGTGTGAAGTGTCCGGATTGTTTCTCTCCCTTTTTTGCCCTTCGCTGTTTCTGACGGATCCTAAATAGTGTTCTTTGAACCTCAAAATGTTTAGTAATCTTTTAAGAGACATACCTATTTTTGTATTTTTCCCTTAACTGGGAATTTTACCACTAAATATCTCTTGCATTATTCCATAGAGACCTTGCAAGAAGCTTCTTCAAACAAGAAAGCTATGCTTTTCAGAATGTCCCCTCTGACTGGTAAACTGTCTTTGCTATTATATTAAAGCTTTTCTTTCTGTTAGGATCAATTTCTTCCCAGGAGCCTGACTCCACACTCAAGTGACTTTATTTGACTTCCCCTACCAGTTTTCTAGAGGCAGCTGATCTCCAGGACTGGAAACAACTTAGGGTCGATACAAATAAAAACAACAAACTGAGAGAAATAATTTCATTGTTTGGATAAGTTTTTTACGTTATAGCCCAATTGTGTGTTGAGGTCAGTTGGTGTGTCTTTCATCATGGTTTTCCTTCACATTGGGCATTTTCATAAGGTATGCCATATAAAACTCTCGTCTGAGAACCACTAGTTTACGGAGAATGTTTTAGAAAGCAATAACTCTACATCAGGCCATTACAACACTAAAATCTTCTAAATCATTTACTCAAGAACTTTGAGAAGGGAAGGAAATTGGTAGAACAAGCACCAGGTTCAACTGGTCAGAAGGCAAGTGTTTGATTTTATTTTCTTTCTTTGCTGAGGAAGATTTGTCCTGAGCTAGCATCCATTACTAATCTTCCTGTTTTGTATGTGAGCCAACACCACACCATGGCCACTGACATACGAGTCGTGCAGATCTGTGCCTGGGAACTGAACCCCGGCCACTGAAGCAGAGCGTGCTGAACTGAACCACTAGGCCACCAGGGCTGGCCCAAGGGTTTGATTGTTGATCTTGAATCTTGGTTCTAAATCTAAGTTATGTCACCAGTTTTAAAAATTGACAACATTTCTAGGCCTCAGCCTCCGCACTTAGTAAGGATAACCCTACATGTATAATCTTCTCATAGGGCTAATAAATAGAAAATAAAGAATTACAAGTTCTCTCTTCATGGGAGGTGGAATTTTCATGATAACAATGGCATAATACAATGGCATTGATATATATTAACTAATATTAGATATCATATTATCTAATGCTTAATACATATTTTATTAAATAATCATAATTTATGTGGTAGTTATAATAAAATGTGTATTTTAGACACACGTTGCTGGAAAATTTTGGTCTCAGAAAATAGAGCCAGATTATTAAAGGTTAAGAGAAGAATCGATGAGCTTGAATGAAGAAGCTAACCACAGGATAGATTTAACAGGAAAGTCCCGTCACGTGTTTTAGAGCCCCATTGCCTTAACTCTCAGCAAATAAACTTATCTCCTCTTTCTACATTCCAGTACTTTTAGTCCTTATGAGCATATTGCTACTTATCTAGATGTAATTTTCCTCATTTCTAAAATAAAAGCAATTGGATTAGATCTTAGAACCCTAAAGTGTTTCTAAGAAATTCTAGTCTTATAATGTGTTTGGGAAATAAAAGGAGTCTTTGTCAAACAGTTTGGGAAACACTCATGGCATGCTCCTACCTTAAAGCTACATGATGTACATTCATATTCACACACTAACAGAATTGAGAAAACCTGGAGTATAAAAACTCACTTATGTTCGCTTAACCTAGCTCTTATCAAAGTGGTGGTTCAAAGCCTTTAACCCCGCCCACATCCCCTTCCTCCTACAATTTTAGTGCAAACCTGCCCAACTCCTATCTGCCAGAACTGCTTTCTTTTGCCTGAGGGCTGTCTCTGTCCCTACTCCTGTGTTTGGCCTGCCCACGAGAGGACCAGAAATGCTGAGGAGGTAGCCCCATCCTTACCTCAGCATCCTCTGCAGGAATTGGTGACCTGTGCACTCTGGTTCCCTAGTACTCCGAGGGGCATATATGACACTGGCTTCCAGTTTTGCCAAGAACCAAGCTCAGCTCACCCTCAGTGGAATCCGTCATCATAGTGGACCATTTCAGGGGACATTCCTTCCTTGTCCTTCTTTCCTGATGTTCACTTTACCTCCCAAACAAAGCATTTCCACTCAGGGTCTGCCTGGGATAAGGAAGGAGTCTAAGTTAAGACACACATTTGGAAATCAGTGGGCTACAATATCTTAATGGCTTCCACCAGCCCCACTTTTCGATGACCCAAATATATTAAGAGATGATTTCTGACAGTTTCAGGACACAAACCTCCAGTACCTGGCTTCTGTGAGTCACTTAATAAATGTTTCCTGAATAAATTCTTTTCTCCAGAGGGCAAAACCACAGATGTTGCAAAGGAAAAAGCGTGAATCCCGAGGACACTACTTTTGAACTTCCCATCTTTGGGGAGACTTAGTGGACGTAAGGGCTGTGTCCTGGCTGTTTTTCTGCCACCTCCTTGATCAGCCTTTTGTCTCTTTGTCCCTCTCGTGGCTTTATCTCCAGTGATACAAAGCATCAATGCTTCTGTCTGCCATCTCCACACCTGGCTTGTCGAATCCATAAGAGATTCTTATTCCCTCTATGTCCTATTCCCTTCCAATTCACCAATCTATATTCTATTCCCTTCCAATTCACCTTCACAGATGGAGGAAAAAGACCTGCTTAAATCCAATAATAAGGCCATTTACTGCGAGTCTACTACGTCTCCATGATGGACTATGTACATAGAATGGATCCATTAACTCTTGATATACATGACTTCGTTAAATCTTCAAAGAAGTCATGAGTAAACATTGTAAGCCCATTTTGCAGATGAAGAAATGGACACAGGGAACTTAAGTCATTCTTTCCAAAGGCATACAGCCATTGAGGGGCAGAGCCAAGTTTCTAAATGAAGCAGAGGATGCCAAAATTCATCTCTTAATTTCTATCTTTGTTTTTCATTTTAAATAACATTTTTTTGTGCTTTTAATAAGAAAATGAACAAAAATGACTCCCATTTCACATTGCCCACAAAACTCCAATTTTCCTTTCTTTTTTTTAAATTCAAGCTTATTGAGGTATAATTACATACAGTAAAATTGCCCCTTTTTAAGTGTACTGTTCAATGAGTTTTGATAAATGGCTTAGATCTTGATTTAAGAAAAGCAGAAGTGGTGTCAAATATCAGTTCTGTCACTTACTAGTCTTGTGACTATGATAAAGTAGCTAAGATATTGTAAGCCTGTTTGCCGATCCTTAGAATGATGTAAATAATAATACACATTTCATAGTCGTTGCTAAGCATGGTTTCTGGCAAAGGGAATTAATTAGGATACCAAAGTAATACTTCTGTAGACGGTTTTTGTGTGTGTGCCCAGAAAGAATTAATAAAAATTTGATGTTCCCCTTACAGACAAGTTTAGGGACTAGGACAACCTTGGTGATTGATAGATTGCTATAGCCAATGTGACTTTTAATTAAAGTGCTTAATTAATTCAGTTAATGAGCCAAACCATGCTGGATGTCACGGAAAGTGAGGCGGGCAGGAGTCCCTAATTTTTAGAGTCCATAGTTCTGCCCCACAGCACCAGGATTTCCTTTTCTTCCCTGTGTCTCACTTTACGTACCTGTCTCGTCTTCTGTTTTCCTCTTCGTTGGAAAGAAAGGACTTTGTCGGAGTTGATATTTTATCAGGGCTGCCACAAAAATATTATTTTCCCAGTTGACAACTACCTTTCACCCCATCCCAACTCCTCTGTGCTTTTCAAACCTCCTTGATGTACCACTGGAGATGTATGGTAATCGTTTTCAAATTTCACTGATAAAAACGGCTACCAGTTATAGCTGCCTTATTTTGGGTCACCAGATAAAGCACAGGACATGTTTCTTTAGTAGGTTTATAAGCATGTCTTATACTTTTGGACATGTTCATGTTAAAAAAAATTATTATCTGAAGTTCAAATTTAACTGTCTATTTTTATTTGTTAAATCTGGCAACTCTTGCCATGTTATGTTCCAGAAATTGTGTCAACCTCTTCAAATGTGTTATTTCTTTTGATCTATGTGATGATATTGTGAGGTCAGTGCAGTTTTCCTCACTTTGTAAATGAGTCTTAGAGATGTTAAGAAAGAGGTTCAGGGTCATACAGCTCTTTCAGAACAGATTGGCCAACACAACACAACACCACTTCGCAAGGAAAGACTGGAAAAGTGCTTCCTGGGACGTCCATCACAGTTACCAACTGTGGGACATTAGGAAACCTTATGTAACTTTTGTTTTTAAAGATATGTGAAGATGTGTGATTGAATGAAAAGAGTCTGTTTTAGAGTGATATGAAGGTTAAATTTCACTTTATAGTTTTTAAAAAATTTATTTGCATTTTTAGCTTTCTCTTTTGAAATAACCTTGACATTAAAAAGTTGCCAAAATAATACAAAGAATTATTGAATTCACCTCACTCACCTTCTCCAAATGTTAATCTTTTATAATTACAGTAAAATTATCAAAACAAGGAAATTAACATTGATATAAATTATTCAGTTTTTGCCAATTGTTCCACCTATGTCCTTTTTTAAATTAAAATTCAGTACAGAGTCACACATATTTAAGCTGTCGTGTCTCCTTAGTCTATCCCAATTTGGAACAGCTCAATTTTTCTTGGTGTTTCATGACCTTGGCACATTTGTAGAATAAAAGTAGTTATTTAACAGAATGTCCATGGAACAAAATAAATATTTATGACCCCATTCTGTTATAAATAAGTATTAGGTAATGCTCTGTTTAATAGTATAATTCCAAATAACAAATATGGAAGAAACGACAGAAATGGAAAATCAATATTTGACTAAAACTGTAGCAATAATTATTTCTGGCCAATAATCATCAATGGATGCTAAAATTAGTGGGTGAAAGTATGATGAGAAACAAGATATTTGTATAGTTTCAAACTTTTTACCACAGATATTTATAAATTTCAAAGGGTAAGAGTCACTTTACAGTGGAGAAACTTCACAGACAACATCTTAACCAAGTGATCGCCAATCATGAGACATAGCGACGCTTATGTCTCCTGGTCCGATGCAGTGAGAAGAGTCCAACCCCAGTTGAGTGGTGCTCTTGTCAAAAATGCACAACCTGAATTTAATCACAAGGAAACATCAGACCAACCCATCTTGAGGAACATTCTACAAAACAACTCATTACTTCACTACATAACATTTTAAACATACAGAAATATAACAGCATGGTTAAACAAATGCAAGCATTTGTCCAATTTGCACCCGCACTTTTGTAATGAAAATAAATGTTTCAAAAAGTGATGAAGCCCCACCTGTCTCTTTCTTTCCTTCCCTCCCCAGATTTTACCATCATCCTAAAGTTGATGTGTATCAGTCTCATGCATATTCTATACTTTTATCACTTGTGTACGTACACATAAACTATACATACTGTGGTAGGCTGACCAATAGTCCCCTAAGTGTGCACAACCTAATCCCCTAGTTTGCATTGTTTGAATTAGAATCTCACCTTACGTGGCAAAAAGAGACTTTGCAGATGTGATTAAATTAAGGATCTTGAGACAGGGAGGTTATCCTGGTGGGCCCAGCATATAATCACAAATGTCCTTACGAGAGAGAGAGGAAAAGGGAGATTTGAATACAGTAGAGGAGAAAGCAATGTGGTCATGGGAGCAGAGACTGAGTGACGGGACTGGAAGGCGAGGAATGCCAGCAGCCTCTAGAAGAGGAAAGACAGAGAACGTGTTCTCTGGAGGGACCAGAAGGAAGAAGCACTGCAGACACTGTGGTTTGAGCCCAGTAAGACTCATTCTGGACTCCTGACCTCCAGAATCTAAGAGAATAAATTTATGTTGTTTTAAGCACTGGAATTTGTGTTAGTTTGTTACAGCAGGAATAGGAAACATCACACATACTATGGATTTGTGTTAATATTTGCATACGTCAAATATGTAAATAATTTTTGCGTACAAAATTAAATTCAACTTTATAATTTTGAGATTTACTAACGTTTATACCCAGTGAATGCTTTCATTGTAACTGTTACATTATCATCCCGGTGAATGAAGCAATCGTCTTCACTAACCCGTTCTCAGGTGACTATGTAGTTCAGGTTCATGTCTGCTTTCCTGGTATATCATCACCCTCTCTTTTCTCCCAAAAAACAAAGTAAGCTTTGCTTTTTTCCCCTGAAATTTCCCCCAAAATTCTCTTTGTCAAAATTACTCTTATAAATTTCCTGTCACACATGATCATCTTTTTTCAAACACTCTTGCTATTACATTTTCTTCTATGTTTTGCTATCACACGAGGAAGCATTGAATATGCTCTCACATGTCCTCTTGTGCACACGTGTAAAACATCTTTCTAGAGTTGACCCAAGAAGTGGAATTCTTGGGTAATATATGGATGGGCATTGCCAGTTTTGCTAGACTTTGCCAAATTGCTCCTCAAAGCGATTGTTCCTGCTCCTTAATATTTCATCCTAGCAGGTGTAATTTTTTTTCCTATCCAATGAATGTAAGTTGGCATCTGTATTACTTAGGGAAAAAAACAAATTTTTCCAACAAAGAGATCAAAAAAATATAGTGGATCAAATAAAATGGAAATTTATTTGTCCCTAGTGTGCTGTTCAAACAGAGTGACCCAGGGCTGAGAGATTGGTGCTGCCAACCTTGACCCGGTACTTAATGGCTCTCTAGTCTGTGCCGTGTCCCGGGTTGAGTGGGTTTGGAGGTCGGGGAGAGAAAGTTCAAGGCAAAGGTTTGCATTTTTAAGATGACTGGAATATTGCACACTTCATTTATTCTCATATCTTGTCAGCACACCCATAGTTTCTCTCCCAACGCCACCAACCCTCTCTTCCCTTCTGGTCTGTTTTCTTCCATAAATACACAATAAAGTCATCACGTCCCAATAACTTTTTTAGTCATAGTTCTTAAAGCGGCAGACTTTCCTCATACTACTTCCTTTTATTTAATTTGAGACTTCTCTGCTCACTTCCTTATTCCTCACTAGTGAGAGCCATCTACAGTAGCGTCCTCTGAAATAAACTGCTTAGGCGAGAAGGCAACCAGCCTAAGACCTGGCTTACATGGTCTAGCTAGAAGCACTAACCAGAGTCCTGTGAGAGAGAGGCTGAGAGCCAATCTTATCTCCTTTCCTTGGGGATAGATGAGCAGTTAACCTTCCCAACCATTGAAGCCCTGAGGGTCAGAATTCTTAGTCAGATAGCCACAGAGTGATCTTTAACCTGTTTCCAAATTTTGTATATCTTTTTCTGATAAAGCTATTATATAAGTAAATTGTGGCCTTAATTAAGAAAGTCATACCATAAGAAAAACTTCTGCTAACAATTAAGTTTTCCAGTGGAAATTGACATGGAATTTGCATATTTAGATGGGGCTTATAGTGCTTCCTACAAGCCCAGCTGGTGAATGGCATCAAGCACTTGGTGAAATTTCTTTCAGCTTCTGCTGACTTCCACTTCTATTGACTATGAAATTTACAACTCTGTAGGGACAGAGATTTACTCGCTGCTTTTTGTCTGTTGAAGATGCAAATAATTTCTGTCCAGTGGAACAGACAATCACAGAGATTGTGCTTCATGACCATACTGGACATTAGACAATTTTGTATCTAACTCAACATTTTTATGTTATATTCTTTTAACTGTTTTATATGCCTAATTCCTTAGGTGGCCTTTAGATTGGCTTAACATCTTAATGGCTCTCATTTATTAATGAATCAACTAAAATCACTTTATGTTTGAGTGAGAGGTATAATTTTACTTTAAAAAAATTACATGTCAAGAGCTTACAATAATCTGTTTATTTACTGGTGCAAATTATTTCCCTCAAATTCTGATACATTGTTCCTGTTCAATATAAATTTTTCCTATTTAGCAACTAATTTTAACTTAATGGAAAATTTAATGAAGATACACTGCAATGTCAAAACTGTGTTCACTTCATGTTGAAACAGAGTGATAGTACTGTTTCTATGAGGATGCAACACTCAAATATTCAGAGCTTTAAAATATATTTAGATCATTTCAACAGTATTAGCATTTTGAAACTATTGGTCTAGATAGAATTCCAGCAGGTTTTAACCCCGTCAAAAACATAAGTACTCTTAGAAAACAGTTATAAAACAAATTTCAGAAAGATAATGTCTAGTTTTTCATTTTGAATAAAGAATGGTATAATATAATAATCTTTTGTTCTTAATGAGAGGTAGAGTTTAAAGCTAACTCTTAATTTTAGACAAATAGTGTTTCATTTAGAACAAGTTAAGCCATAACGATCACGGCAGGTGTGCAATGCGTCCAATGCGCTTGATTCTCTGTAAATGCTCGGCCACGCAGGAGGGCACAGTCGCTTTGGAAGTCTCTGAGGTTTCCTGTTAGAAACAGAGGTTAGGATAGATTTGTCATTTTGTTAACTAGCTTGGGGGGAAAAAAGTACAAATCTCAGAAAAGAGTATTTAAGAACAGAATTGGATCAAAGCAAGTTTCCTTCTTTTTAAAAATTATCCTTTTTATATTTTATAACATCTAACGCCATCTTTAAGTTTCCTCATATTTACCTACGAGTTTACTAAGTACTGTGGATATTTACATTTTTTTGCATAAAACATGAATACTTTTTTTTCTTTTATTGGACAAAAGACATAATCAAATAAAAATAATAAATTCTAAGAAATAATCTAGGAAGGGCTTTAATAACTTTGTCATAAATAGAATTGAAATGTTCTTGTTTAATATTTAGAGTAAAAAGTTGAAATTATTAAATATCTTAGTCATTGAAGAAATGTTCCCCTTTCAACTGAAAAATTAACAATCATGTAAGATAGGAAAAAAGACTTATTCATACATGTGGCATGCGTGCTTCTTATACACCAGACACACCTTTACGTAGTTGGAAAAACTTCTTCAATGAGAAAAACTTCCGCTTTTTAGAAAAGCTGTTAGCATCTTAAGGTGCTGAAATCATGGGTGATTTCTCTTTTCTTTCTTTTCATTTTCATGCTTTTCTGTGCTATCAATCACTCCTTTCATCAGTGGTCTGCAACATGCTGTGTGCATCATTGTTTTTTTCCTCCTGCGTAGTATTCTGTTGCATGACGATGCCAGAGTTGTTTATCCATTTCCTTCTCGATAGACTTTGGGGTTGTTTTCACTTTGGCACACTCATGAAGAAGTTCTTATAAACATTATTGTAGTAAGTCTCTTGTGGACATAACACACTCATTCTCTTGAATGTTTACCTAGGAAAAGCATCTCTTGGTTACTGGAAGCATGTAAGTTTAATACTGTGAACTAAGAATGTCTGAAAAGTTTGCACCATATGTGGAAGATAAAAAAACAAATACATAGATTTGGGGAGCAGATTGGTGGTTACTAGAGGGGAGAGAGAGGGCCAAAGGAGTAAAGTGGGTCATGCATACGGTGATGGATGAAAACTAGACCTTTAGTGGTGAACACGAAGCAGTCTATACAGAAACTGAAATATAATGATGTACACCTGAAATTTACATAATGTTATAAACCAACATGGCATCAATAAAATTCCTATGATCTACTCTTCTCTACTATACCCTCTCTTTTGTTCTTGATATGAATAATTAATACTATTTTCTTTTGTCTTAATTAATCTTGTGAGTTTATCAGTTTCACTATATTACTATAGTTATGTATCTTAATGTTATTTTATAAATTTTGCAACAAATTGCCTTTTTTGTTGTTTAAACAGGCAATAGTCTTTATTTTTTAATATTTGTTTTTCCTCACATATTTTTTATATTCCTGGTAATGTTTATTCCTCCAATAATTCCCTACCTTCATGTAGATTCAGTTCCATCATCCTGAAGAATTCCCCTTAGTATTTCTTGAATAGAAGGAATACTATTGATAAATTCTTTCTGCTGCTTCTCATCATCAAAATATATATTTCCTTCTCAGATGTTACTTTGAATTGATTTTGAATGACCTTCTTAAGAGACATAATTGCTTCCTTGGTTTAATAGAAAAGAGAAAGAAAAGATATGCAATTAATATAATAATGCTGGAAAGCTCTTTCCATTGACAGCATCCCATGGCGTGAAGTCACCAGCTAGAAGAAAAGTGGCTGAAGCCTTGCTAATAGAGCAGCATCTCTGTTCCCCTGTGCTATTCCTGCTTGATTAATTCTCGCTTACTCGGAGCTATGTGGCGTCAAAGATTCTTTGTGAGGACTGAGTCTTTTTCCAAAAATAAAGAAAGAGAAGTTCTCAGTTTGAACTTTAAAGTGGCCTCTCTGACCGGGAACACAGGAAGGAAGCACATGCCGGAAGCACATGCCAGAAGCACACTACCACTTTGGGTAACAATCATCTTAACAAGCCTGGGCTCAGCTTCCCTTGTCGAAAATAAAAGAAAAGAAATCCAAGGAATATTTTTTACTCTACAAGTTTGCCATTTACCAAAATGGCTTCACAAATAATTTCTTTTTTCTTTAACTGTATCACTATTTTTATGACATAACTTGTGTGTCATAATTCTACTGAAAAAGAGAAAAAGCAGCCCTGACTGTTGTCAGCCTGGAGATAATCTGGCTCTACAGACTATGCCGTACCAAACAGAAACCAATTCACAGAGCTGATTGTGATGGCAGGAGACAAAAACAAGACCACTGTAATTATGTCTGAACACAGACAAAAAGAAGAACAAAATCACACATGTGACCAAAATTCCACTTCTTCTCGCAAACATCAGTGATGACTGCATCTATATCAATTATAGCTGTGGCCCTCCTCTTTGCCTCTCAACTGCTAAATAAAAAATTATTTAAGTACCGAATTAAGTAATTTGTCATGTGCTCAATCCTCTAATAAGCTCTCCTTAGACCCTCTGACTGAGACCGCTATCATTTCACTTTAGTGTGCTGTCTCCCTTGTTGCCTCTTTCCGATAAACCCAAGTTTGTCCGTCTGATGGTATGGTTTTGGCCTAGAGGGCATTGACACTACCAATAAGATATCTTTGCTGAAAGATCTGATGGTAGATGAGATCTTTTTCCTTTTGTTTTTCATTTCTGTTTCTTTTTTCTTCAAAAACTTTGAGATTGGTGGAACAAACTCCCTTCAAAAAAGATAGCATAGAAAAATCAGTTAAAAAATTTACAACTCTCCTATTTATGTTAAAATTCCCTCTCTAGTCCCCGAGAGAGAGTTTTGCTTCCAGTGTCATGTAGTAAGCTCCTAACACAGGACTCTCCCAAAAGAAACAACTATAAACTCTGAGGAAAATTACACAGTCCCCGGAGGATGGACAAAAGCTGTCAGATTTTGGCAGTGAGTCAAAACTTGGAAGAGGGACCAGCACTGGGTAAGTTCCCCAGTTTTCCAACTTTAGCTTGAGGGGCAACTGCATGTGCAGTGCAGGGCAGCTGTAACGCTGACTGAAAACTCATCTTTCTGGCCTGACCAACTGGGCTCAGGGCAATGACAATTAACCGTACATAAACGCTAATTCTCTGTATAAACTCTACTGAATTGGCAGAGTTATGTGATTCCTGAAACATGCATATACTCGGCAGTCTCAAAGTGGCTTTCTGCTAAGACCAGAAGAACTACGCAGATTGGAAATGCCGTTCAACACAGACAAGACAGAGCTAGGAGTCTGAGTGTAACCTGATAAAATAAAGCATCAACACTCTTTGGAGAAGAACAACAGAACCCAGAATCTCCACAACGTAGCTTAAAGAATGTCCAGAAATTGTGATGAATATATTGCAGAGACTCTGGACTAAGTTCAAGCTCTCTGAAAAGTTTATATTTGTTTGATAACTCTTTGTTTAGTTGGACTCAAACTGCCATCTCTAGCTCATTTATGCTAGGAGAAATCTAAAATCTTTGCCCAGTTCTTTCAGCTTCCAGCTGCTGTGTTTGCCCAGATCTCTGGAGTATCTTCCATGCATGTGTAGTTTAGTGCTCAGGTAAGCTTTTAGAAAGGATTTATGTACAGGTTCTGAAGCTTTCTCTCCCTGCAGCTCCCTCCTTTCTAAGACTCTATGCTTTTCCTGCTAGTCTGACAGCCCTGAAAATTGTCTTCTGACATATCCAGCCAGTAAATATTAAGCTTTGAATAGCCCACCCTCAGACAAAAAGCCACAGATATTCAAATCTTACCCAGTATCATTCCCATCTTCAAAAGTTGACTTCCTTCTGTTTTCTGCCTACTTTTGCTAAATCTATAGTTCCATTAAATATGTTTTAAAGGATAATATTTTGTCTAAATTTCATAATTTTTATCTATATGAGGGTTAATCAGACCAAGCTACTTTGCAATTGCTGAACACTGAATTCCCATTGCTCCAATGCAGGGCCATTACACATGTTTCATGGCGGTCAGTGTAATTTTGCCTTGCTATGGATGGGAGAAACTTACTGGGGTCTATCTGACTAAAGTATACAGAGGAAAGTACGGTAGAAAACCAGGAGGTCAAGCTACATTCAATAATGTTACTAGAACTTGTTTACTATACATTTATACATTTAGTGACCTTTTTACCTTTCAGATACTTGTTGAAGACAAGAAAGCATCAACAGATTCTTTACATATAGCTTGAACAACACGGAAATTTTTTTCTCTCTTTTTAACTGTTTAACTGTTGCCCTTGATTTCCTGTCTCCATCACTGTGATACATTTCAGAACTTATTTTGGAAAAATAAAAATTTACAATTTCACAGTAGTCACTATGGCAAGCACACCTGGGGATGGGAATTGGGAGGGAGAATAAAAGCAGAGGAGAAGGAAAGGGGCTTCTTAATGCTAGGTTGTAGAAGCTTCTAGCATTACTTTTGGATGCTTCCTTGTGGTTTTCCAAAGACTGTTAAAAAAAGGGGAGAGGGAGGAGGTTTTCTTGGTGAAAAATGGAGGCTCATATTACTTTCGGCTCTATGGACCATGATGTGTTAGCACTCACTCCCAGAAACAGCAAAGTGTTGAAACCACGCTAGCAGCTACGGCTCTAAGAACACAAATAGGAATTTATAACACCTACTGACGCACTTCACTGCCCACTGAGTCAAACTGAATGAGCTGAGTCTTGGCCGTTGTGGATTCAATAGGTGGAGAAACTGCTCTATAAATATCTAAGTCTCCTTTTGTAAGAGAATATAAAAATAGTACCTCTGCTCGCTCCTCGAAGTTTTCCTGTGTTCGCTGTGGGTATGATAACACCTGGACAGCTTAGTTTCTACAGATACAAGGGAAATAAATAGTGGCCCTACATAAACCCAAACATCACACAAATCCTGACCAAAGAAGTCAAAGACGAGTAGCAGCTTGGTGCTTCCTGTGTATTATTTATGCTCAATGCATTAGGTTCAAAGAAATCTGGAATCCATGTTAAAAAAAATGGCCTATAAAGATAGGATAGTAAAACAAATTGTTAATATAATATCTTAATCAGTAAATGTTTATTTCACCTAAAAAAGTCAACACTAGCAGACAATGAATTAAGCAAAAAAGGTCACCGATCCTTTTCTACAGTGGGCAGCCTCTAAAACGACTGCCAATGATCCCCACCTCCTAGCACACATTCCCTGGTGTATATAACCTCCTCACTGTAGGGGCTGGACCTAGTGACTTCCAACCATAGAATACAGCACAAGCAATGAGATGTCACTTCTGTGATTAAATAGCCTTAAAACTGTCGTTTCTTGAGTACAATTCTTTCTCTCTCTGTTCATCTCTCTCAGAATCCTCACTCTGGGAGTAATAAGCTACCACCCTGTTAGCTACGCTAGGGAGAAACCCATGTGACCAGAAACTTACATCTCTAGCCAACAGCCTGTGAAAGCCAAAGGACTGACAAGAGCCAGAAGAGTGTTCTTGGAGATGGACCTTCCCATCATCGCTTCCTGAGTCTCTTGCAGTTGGGCTGACACTGTAACTGCAGCTTTGTGAGTAACCCTGACCCAGAATTACAGCTAAGCCACACCTGGATTCCTGACCCAGAGAAACTTGAGATAATAAATGTTGTTTTCAAGCTACTACATTTTGAGGTATTAGCAATATCTCAGTCGATAACAAATACTCCTATTAAGTATTCTCTAAGAGCTTTTGTAGTTGAACACTATAATTACTTATAACAATCAAGGTAACTTCATTTCTATTATAGTAGAAGTTGAAAATAAGAGAGTATAGCATGGTTTTTAGCTGTAGTAGCTACAACAGGTGAGAGTAGCGATGATAAAAAGAAAACAAACACTTGTTTACTTAACAAACACTTACTAAACAACTATAATTTTCCAAAAGTTATGAAGAGTTCTCCAAAGGCAGAGCACAGGTCATCTTGAACCTTTCAGGCTAATAATGAATTACGACGCCGTGTGATAGGTGTTACAGCAGTGGTGCATGAGGAACCTCTCCCTGCAATGAATGATTGATGAGTTCAAAGTCTATTATCAAGAAACAGCCAATGAAGAGCTGACCAGGTGGTGCAGTAGTAAGCGCGCACGTTCTGCTTCGGTGGCCTGGGGTTGGCTGGTTCGGATCCCGGGTGCGGACATGGCCCCACTTGGCAAGCCATGGTGTGGTAGGCGTCCCACATATAAAGTGGAGGAAGATGGGCACGGACGTTAGCTCAGGGCCAGTCTTCCTCAGCAAAAAGAGGAGGATTGGCAGCAGATGTTAGCTCAGGGCTGATCTTCCTCAAAAAGTAAATAAATAAATAAATAAAATAAAAAGAAACAGCCAATGTAAAAGGGCTCTGCCAATTTGGAAACAAAAACTTGATGTTATAACATGAAGAAAGCCAGAAGTGAGACTAAAGTGAGAAAACAAGTTACCAAACATGGATTTAGAGAACAAAAATGCATAGAGATTATCTGATCTTGGGCCGATCACAAAATATGTGCTTTGCTCTCCACATCTGTGAAATAAGATAATTCTGACCAGCCTGCTTCAAAGGGTTATACGAAGTCTTAAAGAGACCATTGATGTCTAAATATACTTAGCAAAGAGTTGATTACACATATAATTATTACTCTAGAAAGAAATCAAGATATGAAAGTCAAGGACTGCCCTCTTTGAGAAGTGGTCACCAAGAATGACCGATGCAAAGAGCTGCAGCACAGTTGATGAACATTTCCTCAGCAAAGCCCAAGAAAGTGGGGGCATGCTTCTGGGAAATGATCTTGGATTCTTTCAGGATACCGAAGGTTGATATAACGATCACTTAATCAACACAATGCCTACCATGTGCTGTAGAAATGCCACCACTTCTTGGCACTATGGATACAGTGATGATCAAAATATATAATGTCCCTAACCTCAGAGAGCGTACTTTGAAAACTGTTTACAGTGATCTATGAACTTATTCAAATCTGGATTTGAAGTCTAAGGTCATCAATTATTTGTTGTATGACTTTGGGCAATTCACTTGACCAATCCATGTTTTATTTCCTCAGATGTAAAGTGTGTCTAATAACATTTGCTTTGTATTTCTCTTGACAAGATTTGATGAAATAAAATATAAAAAAATGAGTAGCTTGCTCAATGTTTGGCATTCAGTATACATGTAATAAATATAATTTTTATAATTTATTTTATTTTAACATTCCTTAAGGACATATATACCAGACACTTTTCTAGCTCATAGTCAGGTGTGTTGTGCAAGTCTTCCAGCCAATCATAGAGAAACCTAGTGCCTTGAGTTTTTTAAGCATAAATCCCCTTAGAATCACTCCCAGTTACACAGTTTCTCAGAATTCCAGAATGCACTTGCCTTGCTCTGACGTGTTATGTTTCTCAAGACTCTGTGATGTACAGATGCTGGCAACACCCTCCTCGACCTTATTCAACTGGCATATTCTTCACTCAATGTCAAGTTGCTGCCTAATGTGCTACCTGAGGAGCCCATTTCTGTTTACCCTCTTTCCATGCAAACTAGGCCATGTGCCCCCACAACAGTTCTTCCTTCATGCTCCAAACATCCTGCCTTCTCTACTACGTAGATTTCTCTGCCCTTCTGGATGGTGAACAACATTTTCCTCTTAGTCCCATGTTCTCTATACTTTTCCCAAATTCTGGTTCAAAAGCATGGGCTTTGGGTTCAAATCCTGTGTCTGAAAACTGACTCACTCTGTGTTATTGAGAAAATCACTAAACCTTTTCAGACCTCAGTGTGTTCACCTCTAACATGAGGATAACAATAATAGCCTTTCTGTGACCATCACATGTGATTATATGTGTGGAGCGCCTAACACAGGGCCTTGCAGATACTTAATAAATTGAAGACGTCGTCATCACCGTCATCACATGAATGCATAAGATGAACACACGTGAGAATGTGGACAGTGGTTGACAACGGTGACTGTCATGGTTCAATGATAGTTATTGCAGTGGTAAAAATCACAGATCCTGAAGCCAGACTACCCAAGTTTAACTTCTTGCTTATTAACTCTGTGTCATTCAAACAAGTGGCTTATCCAATTTAAGCTTATTTCTTCATCAATAACTTGGAGGAGAGTTATGATAGTATATACCTTTTAATTTTGGCATTAGAGTTCAATGAAATAATGCACAGCCAAGCTCTTAAGGCAATGACAGGACAATAGTAAGTGCTCAAAAAAGAAAAGAATTATTAGTTATTATGAAGGTGATATATTACATCAGATATTTGCTTACTCCTTTTTCTAATCTAAAAACTAGCTATCACAAGCAGCCACTTTCATCATAGTAATATTCCCTTGCATTTTTAGTAAAATCTAGATTAGTTGATGCCTTGACAACAGTGTTTTATTTTTTCCTCCTAAAAATGGTTAAAACCAAGTAGGTTTATAACAAAAAATTCATTTTGCAATAAATCCTTGTAAACCATTGAGCCCATGGTAGCCACCTAATAAAAAAAGATATAATCACCATTTCTGAGGAATTCGTCAAGCTTCACAGCTTTTCTGCAGAATTAAAAAGAAACTGTATCTGCCAGTGTTTCAAAACATATCTGGGATTTTGTTTTTATTCGGGTATGGTTAGGCCAACAGACCAGGAAATGATCTGGCTGAAAGACTTTTTATAACTCACTGTTCCCAAGAGAAAGGGCACTCCACGGCCAGGCGGGGCCACGCAGAACACTGAGGGGAACCGTGGCAGAAAGAGAGGCAGGGGGACTGCAGAAGAGCCTTTGCCGTAGTTTTTGAGGGAAGGAAGTGGGGAGGCAGGGTAAGCGGGCTAAGCAGGCTGTAAAATGGCTAGTTCGAATAATTTCAGTGGCCTCTGGGATGTAGTGACTGTTCCTCTTTGCAGGAGGCCTGGCCCTTGAGAGATTATGGCAGAGGAACAGCATCTGTACTCCTCTGAGAAGAGCAAGTGCAAGAGCCCAGGAAGACAGCAGGGGGTGGAGGGGGAGGTGCTCAGGGCTTCAGATGGATTGGCTGGCATCCTGGGAGAATTGTTTGCAGTCTTTAGGAATCTGCTAACCCTGGAAAAGTCAGTCCCTCCCTACTCAGCAAGACCCCAGATGTCAAAAGATCAGATACAGAAACTAGAAAATGTGATTGATACAGCCAAATGTCATAGCACTACCTGATAAATGCATCCGATTTCCGGCTCCGAGGGCTTCTATTGTAATTCCTTCTTTTCACCTCTCGTGATGTAGGTCTCCGGAACTAATCACGTCTGTTTCTTTTGAGAGGAGCTGGAATGGTTCATTGCCAAGAGCCATGGTATTTCTTTTTGACATTGTAATTTTCCCTGATTAACAGTAATCAGCCAGTAATCAGACTGGTGTTAATTCTTCCAGGTTTCCATTCAATCTCACTAGCAAAGTCATAGAATAAATGGCAAGGCACGTCTTCATTTTCTTCCAATTACACAGTCTCGCTCAGCTCATGCCCCACTTTGTTTCTCTCAAATGTCTGTGACCGTAAGTCCATCTTCAAAGTTATTTTAAATTTTTGCAATTTACCATAATGATGAATATCATTTACTGAGCACATACTATGCACTAACTGCTATTCTTATTACATAAGCACACTCACTCATTTAATCTTTGAAACAACTCTGTGAGGTAAATGCTAACAGTAGCTTTGCTTTACAGTTGAGAAATGTGAAGCACGGAGAGATAAGTAACCCACCTCACATTTCTTGCAAATAAATGATATCTCAGATGTGAACCCAGACAATGCCTATTCTAGCTTGATTTGCTCATTTGACTATATCAAAAGTGAATATAGATGAAATTCATCTAAAAAAGGGGAAATGGATGCCAGATAGTCTCAACTAAGGTAAAGCGGGTGTGATGTGCTGGCCTGATGTCCAGATCACTCCTCTCCAGAGGCACACCAGGAACACTGATGTGAAGCCTAATTTTCCAGCCACGTGAAGATGTCTTTGATAGCAGATTATGCACAAATGAAAGTCCCGTTGGTATATAACATTTTTGGTCGCTCATTATTGTTCCAAAAGGCATGAACTTGATAGTTTCAATGGCAACAATACATGTGGAGGCTTGGTCTGTAGGGGCCAAATTTTGCCAAATGCTTTGTGGTGATCTTAAGTGCTGGTTTGGGGGCTAGTACTGAAGCAAATTAAAAAGCATTGTTAAAGTCTCACTATTAAGAAACAGGCTTGCTAATCTAGCCACATAGTAATGCTAGTGGGAAGTCCCTTCCAGAAGACTGCTTGTGGCTGTAAATCAGTCTGAGAGGATGGCAAAGATATAAGTAACTTGGCTAGTGAAATAATTACTCCAATTGAACACTTTCCCCATCAATAGTGCTGGGAGAGGACTTGTCCTCTAATCAAGGTCAACTTTGGAATCTGAGTCTTTCTTGTCCAGTGATCTTGAGGGCCAGGTGAGGGGTGGTTGTCTATGGGAACATGAGACTATACCTACATTATGACAGGGCATTATTGCACAGTTTGGCCTTTGTCACTGTTCTATAATAGCCCAGTCACCACAGATAAAAAGGAAACTAGTCCAAGATTGGATAAATATATCACCTTTATAAGAGGTAGGTTGACCATGTTACCTAACGATTACTGGGAATACGCATCTGGTCAACACTGTGCTATGATACTTGGGATTTGGCTATGGCCACAAACCAGATGGAATAAGATTTTCCTGAACAATGGCTCTTAGTCACAACTCCAATCACAGGAGCTATGTGGCACAGAGGAAAGAAAAGGTCATTTCTGTTAGGAAGAAATAGAGAATGGTACTGTAATTTCATATGATGGATGATATGTCAAATATTATTTTAATTCTTCTGCTACAGCTCTAAGGTGTATGAAATAATTTGTAAGTTCATTAGTAGAATCAAGTGAAATGAGATTTAAATCAGTGATGATGTCCCAAGATGAGAAAATGAGAAAGGCTGATTTGAAGTCCTCAATTTATGCAATGACAATGAAACTGATTGGCTAGAAAAACAAATAAATTTGGTCTCAAAAATTTACTCTCACACTACGAGGCCAACATCACGCTGATACCAAAGCCTGACAAGGACAGCATGAAAAAGGGGAACTACAGGTCAATATCGCTGATAAACATAGATGCAAAAATTGTCAACAAAATTTTGACAACCCAAATTCAGCAATTCATCAAAAAGATCATACTTCATGATCAAGTGGGATTCATACCAGGGACACAGGGATGGTTCAACATCTGCAAATCAATCAACGTGATACACCACATCCATAAATTGAGGAATGAAAACCACACGATCATCTCAATAGATGAAGAGAAAGCATTTGACAAGATCCTACAGCCATTTATGATAAAACTCTGAACAAAATGGGGATAGAAGAAAATTACCTCAACATAATAAACACTATATATGACAGAGCCACAGCCAACATCATACTCAATGGGCAAAAACTGAGCACCATCCCCCTGAGAACAGGAACAAGACAAGGATGCCCTCTATCACCACTCTTATTCAACATAGTACTGGAGGTTTTGGCCAGAGCAATTAGGCAAGAGAAAAGAATAAAAGGAATCCAAATAGGGAGGGAAGAAGTGAAACTCTTTGTAGATGACATGATCTTATATATAGAAAACCCCAAAGAATCCATTGGAAAACTTTTAGAAATAATCAACAACTATAGCAAAGTTGCACGGTATAAAATCAACTTACATAAATCAGTAGCATTTCTATACTCTAATAACTAACTAACAGAAAAAGAACTCAAGAACACAAAACCATTCACAATCTCAACACAAAGAATAAAATATCTCGGGGTGAATTTAAGGAATTGAAAGACCTATATGATGAAAACTACAAGGCTTTCCTGAAAGAAATGGATGACAACATAAAAAGATGGAAAGACATTCCATGTACATGGATTGGAAGAATAAACATAGTTAAAATGTCCATATTACCTAAAGCAATCTACAGATTCAACACAATCCCAATCAGAATCCCAATGACATTCTTTACAGAAATAGAACAAAGAATCCTAAAATTCATATGGGGCAACAAAAGACCCCGAATTTCTAAAGCAATCCTGAGAAAAAAGAACAAAACGGGAGGCATCACAATCCCTGACTTCAAAACATACTACAAAGCTACAGTAATCAAAACAGCATGGTACTGGTACAAAAACAGGTGCACAGATCAATGGAACAGAATTGAAAGCCCAGAAATAAAACCACACATCTATGGATAGCTAATCTTCAACAAAGGAGCTGAGGGCATAAAATGGAGAAAAGAAAGTCTCTTCAACAAATGGTGCTGGGAAAACTGGAAAGCCACATGTAAAAGAGTGAAAATTGACCATTCTTTTTCACCATTCACAAAAATAAACTCTAAATGGATCAAAGACCTAAAGGTAAGACCTGAAACCATAAGACTTCTAGAAGAAAATGTAGGCAGTACACTCTTTGACATCAGTATTAAAAGGATCTTTTCAGACACCATGTCTTCTCAAACAAGGGAAATAATAGAAAGAATAAACTAATGGGACTTCATCAGACTAAAGAACTTCTTCAAGGCAAAGGAAAACAGGATTGAAACCAAAAAGCAACCCATTAATTGGGAAAAAAATATTTGCAAGTCATATATCTGCCAAAGGCTTAATATCCATAATATATAAAGAACTCACACAACTCAACAACAAAAAATCAAACAACCCAACCAAAAACTGGGCAAGAGACATGAACAGACATTTCTCCAAAGAAGATATATGGATGGCCAATAGGCACATGAAAAGATGTTCATCATCACTGATCATCAGGGAAATGCAAATCAAAACTACACTAAGATATCAACTTACACCCATTAGAATTGCAAAAATAACCAAAACAAAAAGCAACAAATGTTGGAGAGGTTGTGGAGAAAAAGGAACCCTCACACACTGCTGGTGGGAATGCAAACTGGTGCGGCCACTATGGAAAACAGTATGGAGATTTCTCAAAAAATTAAAAATAGAAATACCATATGACCCAGCCATGCCACTACTGTGTATCTATCCAAAGAGCTTGAAGTCAGCAATTCCAAAAGTCCCATGCACCCCTATGTTCATTGCAGTGTTATTTACAGTAGCTGAGACGTGGGAGCAAACTAAGTGCCCATCAACTGATGATTGGATAAAGAAGATATGGTATCTATATACAATGGAATACTACTCAGCCATAAAAAAGGATAAAATCGTCCCATTCACAACAACATGGATGGACCTTGAGGGAATTATGTTAAGTGAAATAAGCCAGATAGAGAAGGACAATCTCTGTATGACTCCACTCATATGAGGAATTTAAACATGTAGACAAAGAGAATAGATTAGTTGCTACCAGGGGAAAGGGGGGATGGAGGGGCACAAAGGGTGAAGGGGTGCACCTACAACACGACTGACAAACAATAATGTACAACTGAAATTTCACAAGATTGTAACCTATCATTAACTCAATTAAAAAAATTACTCTCACAATTAAATGCCTCCATCAACACATATTAAAAGGACAAGTGACTTTAAATGATGAAAGAAAAGAACAATTAAATGGTTAGGAAAAGATAAAAAGATACTGAAGGGATATTGCCAGAGCTGACATGTTTTATAGAGGGAATTTCTGTTCCCTTATTGGGTGATTCAGACCTGCCAGTGATACGAAGTGTTAGCGGGCTTGTTATTATCATTTTTAATGGAAGACTGAAGGAAGGTAAATTATGAAGAAATACTTGAGTAATGTTTGACAAGGATACCTTGACCAGCGGGTTGTAAAGAGCAGGATCTATAAGCAATGTTCATTTTCTGCAATGATGCCCAAGAAAGACAGAAACACGCCTCAACTGTATCACTGTATAAACAGGCTAATCAAAGACTTCCTGGCAGACAAACTAATGATGTTTCGATAGGGAGTGGCCTTATCTATTAAATGGTTTTGGCGTGATGTGCCTCGCTTATTGAAAATAAACTTGGAATGGACGGAATTATGGGGCATAGCTCTTCGGAAAATGTCATGTAAGCTTTATGATTATAGTATAAAAGTGAAATATTCCATCACAAAAAAATCTCTCCTCTTTGTTAATAATGCCTCACATGCATCACTTAGAGTCCTCTTAAGCTAAATTCGGGCCAGTGAGAGTCTGAAGTACAAGGAGCAGCGTTGGCTGTGTCCTACTTCTTGCTCTGCCTGCGTCTGTGAGCCTCTGCATCCTTGAAATTCTTAGTCAAGTTTGATCTTGGGAAAGATCTCTGCTTCCTGTGAGTCTTACAAAAATATTGGACCATTTGTGCCATCTCAAAATGTCTGTATTTAACTGAAAAACAATGATGCCTGAAAATTACTGTCCAAAAACTCTATTATAGTGCACACACAGAGTAGTTGTTGATTAAACTACTATCCACGGACTATTTATGAGACAGTGTCATGTAGTTGAAAACACAAAATAATGGATATTCTTTTGTTGATATGCTTGTTGTGTCTATGTCCTTTTGCCACCACAGGCTCAGGATGTGTATTCAAAATGTGGACACAGAAGAATCAGCTCTGAGTCTCTCCAAAAGGCATTTGAAAATTGTATGTATGTGTGTATTGTTAAAGGAATTAAACAAGGAGGCCGTTAGACCAAGATGGCTCTAACCTACGTAAGCAAACTGAAACCTAAGCCGGAGGCAATTCCTGGAAATGGACTCGTAGACCAGCCAATCACAAACAGCCAACTAGCCTCTCCCAAATGAGACAACTGCTTAAGCTGTAGCCAATCAAATCATTTCCTTGCTTTGCTCTCTAAAAGCCTTTCCTCTAGCTCTTGTTAGTGGAAGACTCCTAACCACTTTTTGCCTTGGTACTGCCTGATTCAAATCAATATTTGCCCAAATAGACTATGGAAAAATTTAATATGCCTGAGTTTATCTTTTAACTATATATATATGTATATATATCTCTATCTTTTAACTACATATATGCTATACATATCTAACTATATATATGCTCATATATATATATATATATATATATTACCCCCAAGATAGCATCAAATGACAGAAAATCAAAATATGTCAAAGGGTAGAACAAAATATCATAATACAGACTTGTTTCAAACATTTTATAAAATTTCTGACTGGTAGTAAAAGAATCATTTATTATGGCACTCATATATAGTAGATATTTTTTCAATTCAATTAATTCTTTTAAAATAGTAAGAGCTGACATTTACTAAGAAGTAACTATGTGCAAAATATATAGTAGAAACTTCACATCTGTTCGGTAATTTAGTTCTCATAATTATCTGAAATGTAAGTGTTGTACCCATTTTACAAAGAGGAAAACGGGTGTTGGTATGTTTAATAACTTCTCCAATGTCACCTAGTTAGTAAATTGTGGAGGTGAAAATCTTCAAATCAAGATTTCATTGGTGCCAACTAAGCACATTATGCTGCTTTCCTGAAATAAAAGAATAAATTTAATAATATTTTCTGAGTTCCTCTTTCTGTGAAGATCTGGGAAAATATAATTATATAAAGTTAGTGAGTGAAAATTTGAGGTGTTACAAACTTCGCATCAAGCAATCTGGTAACACATTTTAAAATTAAAACTATGCATAGCTCCTGGCACCAATCCCACTCATGGGAATCTATCCAATGGAAAGGAGAATACAAGCACTTAAGAAAATAAGGTTATGTCAACACTTTTCAAAGTTATCTTTAATCAAACAGCTTGCAATATAAAGGTAATACAGCACAAACATAGAAATATGGATAACAAAATATAGAAAATGATCAAGTATGGCAATCGGAGAGACGCCTTTCTATTTGAGAGATCATGGATAATTCCATGGAAAAAAATTTACTTGAGATGGGCCTTGAATGATGCACATGAGTATAATGTGTAACAAGAGTAAAAAAGACTTCCAAAAAGGGGAGCATGCTTGAATGTGCGTGTGTGTGTACCAGATACTTATCAGAATTTCTACCAAAATGTACTAAAAAGTAGAAATACTTGAATTATTCTCCCTGTAGCTTGCAAAGATTATTTCAAAGTGTTGATTATTTCTTATTTATTCATTGGCAAGGGAGTGAATATGAGTGACTTTCATTTATTGGTTTGGCCAGGATATTGAAATAGTGACCACATGAGTCCATTTCCTGGGAAATAGTTATAATATCCGCCCTTAATCAAACTCATGATAATGATAAAGTTTCTCTGCCTACCACGAGTCCTGGAAGAAAGGCGAAGGGTCCCTGTTGATAAGCTGTATCTGCAGTTTTTCCTGCAGTTTTTGTGGCGGTCCCAACACTCAAAATGATCGCCAGAATGTTTGCAGTGTTGAAAAGCAAAACATAACAAGCAACTGAAACACTGCATTTTTATTTCAGTGACGGGAAACGTCAACTTAAAAATTGTCCAATATAATTCATAGAAATGTGGTGTATCAACTTCTAAGTTTTCATGAAAAAAATGCCCTGAAAATTTTCTATTTTGGAGACAAAGTTCATCCCTTAGTACAATTAGTGGAAATGTGAGGTTTTGTGGTCCTTGTGGCAAACAATCTAGAACCATTTTTTAAAACTAAAAATACACATTTCCTCTGCAACTAGCCCCACTTCTAGGAATCTATCCAATAGAAATGAGAATACTGGCACCTAAAAAGCTTATAGAACATTTTCACAGTTTCAAAAGCTGGAAATAAAATAAATGTCCAATAATGGGGAAATATCTGAATAAATTATGATACATGCACACCCTAGGATATTATTTTTCTACTAAAAGTTAAGTCTATTAAACTATCTAAATGATTTTGAAGAATGTCAATGAAATACTTCCAAGTCAAAAGAGCAAAACGTGAGAGTATGCTTCACTTACACAAAATTAGCATTGAAGAAAAGTATCTTCTATGTCTATATGTTTATAAAGGCTAATATAAGTAAGTTCAACATTATGGAAGTTTAATGGTTAAAGTGGTGGGGGAATGTTTCAATATGTTCAGAATCTAGTGTAGTGCGGAATGAAACAAGAAACTTGTACCTGGTCACTGTCAGAATCACCACTACCCACACTGTCATCTCTGTTTGATTCCCTGATTGCCATACTTCCAATCAGAAAGTCCCTATTAAAGCTTGCTTTCTAGGTTAGAAATGAGAGAAATGTAAGAAACATAGAAGAAAATGTAGGTAATATCTCTGTGAAAGTTCATTAGATTTGCAATAAGGAAATCTATGTTCTAGACATGCCAAATTTTAAGGATATCATTTTAATTCTGAGATTCATTTTTGATACCTGTGAAATGACATAGTAGGCTATAACTTGAAAGTTGGAAATTTAATGTAAGATAAATTTTATGAAAACGATATAGTGGGAGAGAAATACAGCATAGTTGGATCATAGGTCTAATTATCTTGCTCAGATTCATCATTATGAGCTCAGGGAGAGAAAGTCAAATAGCGCTAGCAAGTATGACTGTCATTTAATAAATATATCCCATGGATAGCGTGAAGTGAGAGAAATTAATTTATAGTTCCTCAGAACATGTCATGGAGATTGTTGTTATGCAAGATCATTGAATAGTAAGTTTCAGGAATTAGTCTCTCCACCAATCAACTAACTGAGCTGGCAGGAACTTGTCAGAATATACTATTTCAAAACTCTGGAGTCCATGGAACACTTTCAACATCCAGGAGAGTGTTTAATGAAAAAAGAAACTGGTGGATTTTGGCATTTTGCGTAGACTCTATCACCCTTTATACCTCCCTTTCTGCAGCAGTAGTCATGGAGATGATGGTCTGCATTGCTGGTGCTGCTTGCTGGTGTCAGTGAGGCCAATAAAGACATTGTCCTCCAAAAATTAGGTTAGTGGGTTTTAATGTGCCTGGCAATTCAATGAGAGACTGGTACAGAAGCCAGACTTGTTTCAATACCTCAGGCTGAAGTGGTTTCTCCAGTGGCATCTGTTAACAGAATTTAAAGGCACAGAAAAGTTTATTTAAAGAAAAAAAAAGCCTTTTTTACTGGATCCAGGCATTTAAGAAAATCTCTGTCAGATAGCTGGATGATCATGGAAATAACAAAACAGAGACTTCAGTAACCACACGTGACAAGGAATATAGTCTTTATAGAAATAGTCTGGAAAAGTTACTAATCAAATGGAAGACTATAGCCTGCAACAAATAACAACAGTAATTCCAAGGGAGCAGAAGAATCTGATTTCCAGAGTAATTATATTACAATATTCAAAATATCCAATTCTCAGCAAAATATAGGAAGACAGAGTCCATTCACAGAAAAAAAAAGAAAGAAAGTGATACAAATGATCTCTGAAGAAACCCAGATAATAGATTTAATATATAAAAGCTTTAAATTAACTTTCTTAAATATTCCCAAGGTACTGAAGAAAACTGTGAATAAGAACAAAAATGTATCAGGAGAATGATGTATGAACAAGTAGGAGATATCACCAAGGAGGTAGAAATTACAAAAAGAACTATTCTATTCTACAAATAGAAATTCTGGAGCTAAAATATATAAAAGCTGAAATGAAAAGAAAAACCACTAGAGGGATTTAACATTTGAGTAAGAAGAAGAAAGAATCAGCAAACTTGAAGACAGTGCAATTGAAATTACGCAGATTTAGGAACAGAAAGAAAAAAGAACAAACAAAATTGAACAGAGCCTAAGGGATCTATGGGACACAATCAAGAATATCAATCTATGCATTATGGGAATTCCAGACTAAGATAAAAGAGAGAAAGGGTGCAAAAAATATCTAAAGAAATAATTACCAAAACTTCCCAAATTTTATGAAAGACAAAAATCTAGACATCTAAGAAGTTCAATGAACTCCAAGTAGAATAAGCTGAAAGATACACACACCAAAACAATGAACTCCAAGCAGAAAAAGCTGAAAGAGACACACACCAGGACACATTATAATCAAGCTGTTGAAAGATGTGGATGAAAAAGGAATACTGAAAGCATCAAGAGAAAAATGACTTGTTATGTACAAAGGATTCTTAATAAGATCAACAGCCAATTTCTCACCAGATATCAAGATGGCCACAAGGCAGTGTGATGATATATTTAAATTGCAAGGAACAAACTGGCAACCGATAATACTACCTTTAAAATGAAGGAGAAATTAAGACATTCCCAGATAAACAAAAGCTAAGGGAGTTTGTCCTTTATGAATATTCACAGCAGCACTACTCACAATTGCCAAAACGTATCCATCAAGGAACGAATGGATATATATATCATGGCATATTTAATGTTATATTATCATGGTGCTATAAGAAAGGAATGAGTTGAATTCTACAACTTGGATGAACTTCAAAAACACTAGTCAAAGTGAAAGAAGCCAGACAAATAGGTCCAATATGATATGATTACTTTTGTATGAAATATCCAAAATAGGCAAATCTGTAGAGACAGAAAACAGATCAGTGGTTGGTTGCTAGTGGATGGAGAACAGGGAGAGTGGGGAGTGATAACTTAATGGACATGAGGTGCTCTTCTGGGGGGATGAAAACATTTTGAAACTAGAGAGAGGCAGATGCTTGTACATTGTGAATGCACAAAACGTCCCTGATGTGTATACTTAAATGGATTGATTGCATGTTATATAAATTTCATTTTAATTAAAAAAAAGTGTCAGGGACTGCATCCTTCTCATAGTGTGAATATCTTGCCAATCTTGACATCCTTGAAGTGATCTTAATATTTAAAAATATATTTCCCCCATCTCTGGCTAATATAACTCATATGTAGAAGCAAATGGATTCACCTGGTGCTGAAAGAAAGAGCAATGTCTTCCAATGATGGAGGAAATGGTAGCCGTATTGGACTAATTGAGAGAATGCACAATTTCCTTATGGGAAACTTAAGGAATTATAGAGTAATTGTTAACTATTTTGAGATAATTTCAGATTTACAGAAGAGTTGCAAACATAATACCAAGATTTCCCATAAACTCTTCACCCCACTTCCTCTAATGTTAGCATCATACATAAGCGTGGTATGTTTGTCACAACTGCAAACTTAACATTGGTTCAATGTTATTAAGCAAGCTACACCTTTATTTGGATTTGATTAATTTTTCACTAATATCCTTTTTCTATTCCAGGATTCTATCCAGAATATAACATTGTATTTCGTTACTATGTCTCTTTACCATTCTCTAGGCTGTCATTTTCTCAGACTTTTCTTATATTTTTAATAACCTTGAAAGTTTTGAAGAATCTTGGTCAGATATTTTGAATAATGTCCCTTAACTTGGGTTTGCCTGATGTTTTCTCAAGATTAGACTGTGGTTATGGGATTTTTGGAAAGAATACCATAGATACGAAGTAGCATTTTCTTCATATTATGTGAGAGGATACATGACTTATTACTGGTGACATTATTGATTATTTGCTGAAATCACATCAGCCGGATCCCTCCAATGTAAAGCTGCTATTCTCTTTCCTACTCTATTCTTTGGAAGTGAGTCACTAAGTCCAGCCCACACTCAAGGGGAGAGAAAGTAGGCTTCGCCATCTGAATGGGTGAGTATCTGCATTTATGCTTTGGGGTTCTTCTGTAAGGAAGATTTGCCACTTCCCCACCCTTTGTGCATTCATTTACTTATTGATATCAATATGGGCTTATACTTATTTTGTTCTTTGTTTATAATCCAATATTGCAGTTATTTATTTTTCATTACTCAAATTGTTCCAATGTTGACTATTGAGAGCTCTTTCAGGTTGACTCTGGGTTCTTTGGCCATGTCCCAATATAAAGTATAATTTTTATTTTACTGACTGTGTGGACTGTATTGCGGCCCCCCCATCCCCAATATTCATATGTTGAAGCCTGAACCTCCAATGTGAGTGTATTTGGAGATAGGAGGGTAATTAAGGTAGAACGAAGTCATAAGTGTGGGGCCCCAATTTGATAGAACTGGTGTTCTTACAAAAAGAGGGAAAGACACCAGAGATCCCTCTTTTCTCCACTGCTGCAGGGAAGAAAGGCCGTGTGAGGACACAGCAAGAAAGTGGCCATCTACGAACCAGAAAGAGAGACCTCGCAAGACACCAACGCTGACAGCACTTTGATCTTGGACTTCTAGCTTCCAAGACTGTGAGAAAATAATTTCTGTTGTTTAAGCGACCCATTCTGTGATATTTTTGTTATGGCAGCCCGTGCAGACAAATACATTTTGACCTTAGAACTTAACTGATTGACTCCACTCTGCGATAACTCAGGAGCAGCGGTTATTAAACTATGAGACTTACAAGCTTCTTTGAGAATCTGATGAAAGTTATGAACATTCTGCTGAGAAGAAAATCGCACTCATGCACATCTAAAATTCACACATCTACAAAAAAACAAAAAGTCACAGATGCCCAAACCCCCTGAAACCTTTCTGTGGTTACTGTGTAGTTAATGTAGGCACCGCTAGCAAACCATAGACTCTTTCTTAAAAACAACAGCAACAAACAAACAAAAACAAAAACAAAACCTGCCCTGTTGGAGTCCTTTGGATATTTGGATTGTTTCTAGCTGGGTCTCACAAAGTAATTCATGATTTGATTCATTTGATAGCTGTCCTAATGGAGGAGGTGTAATTACAGCTGCAGCTTTTATTTACATCTGTATGCTATTTATATATTTAGACATATTTATAACTGTTGACATCAAACACAGTCAGAGAAGAGGAAAAGAGAATGTGGAAAAATTTAGGTCAGATTTCTGTTCAGCAACAAATTGAGTTTCCTGGAGGAGCTCGTGGATTAAACAGCTGCTGTGGTCTGGCCTCTCTCAGCTGCTGGTTTAATTGGATCCTTAGATCATGAGACACTGCAGTAACCACATGGCAGTCTGATCTCTAGTTAAATACTCTCACCTTGGGAAGTAATACAAATTCCCTCCTCTGGCGAGAGCATTTGCTTTGCCCCCAGGTTGACTATAATTGTCATTTGCTAGGACCACACCCACTTAACATTTTAATAGGCCACTGTCAGTGTCTTCAAGTACAACTGTGAGGGTCAGTGGGATGGCATTTCTGAACCACTCTGAGCTCCTGAAATGAAAGGCTGTATATAAATGAAGGGTGATGATTTCATTGCTGTAAAGGTGCCTTTGGAGATTTGCACATGTACAAGCAGAGAGATCCTGCAGGCCTTGTGGCTTTTCATCCTCTCATTGTAGAGTCGTTTCCTAACTGGGTACAATGTACAGAATGACAGATTCGAAAGCCAGACGACACGCCAGGATTGCCAAACCAATCCAGCTCCATCTCTTAGATACATTGTACCCAGAAGGTTTATTTCATAAACCAAACAGTCATAGAAACCTCCTCTACTAGTGAATGTGTTTTTTATGTGGACACACGAAGTTAATCAGAAGGCAAGACATTGATCAGATATTGACCGGGTCATTTTTTCTGTGGTTATTCTCACACTCTACGCTGTAGCAGCCTTTCTGAAATTTTCTACTACCTCAAGACATTCTTTGGGCTTTTTTCTCTTTCCAGAGCACTCTTTTTCTTTCATCTCCCTAAATAAGAAAACCAGCATGACTGAATAAGTGCTCATAAGGAGAGTTTACAAATATCATATTTCACGTAGTCTCCGGGATTTTGGCTTTGCCATATTCAGATGGCTTTTAAATTTTCTCTGATCACTGATGAAGCCGTCTTCACCCCAGTGAATAGTACCACAAGGCTGTGCCAAGAAGGCCGACTGGCCATTGACTATTAGGAGCTACAAATTTGTTTAGAATTTAGTGTATTAAAATACATTTTATTTGTTTTCTCCTTTGACTATGAAATACTCTTTATTCTTCTTCCTTTTGTTCTCTCCCATGCAAGTGACTTCCATGTTTCTGGCACTATGACAGATTCTGGAATAGAAAAAGAAGCAAGCATCCTGCAAATAGAGATACCTCCATTATAGTTTATACATTGGCCATATAACTAACAAGCTTTGGGGATACAAGAAAGGATATTGTATATGTCATTGCATCTCCTGTAAATAGGGTAATTCTTGGCACCTAAAAGATTTTTACATCAAATATTTACATCAAAGATTTTTACATCAAATATTGATTCCTGCAAAATACCAACAAAATGACCTGACATAGAGCAAAGCTGATTTTATATTTTACTGCCATAAAGAAGACCAATGTAGATGGGCTCGTAGTAGCATCTCAGAGTGAGGAGGAAAAAAATGGGTATCATGATGATTTTGGAGTATGGTTTAGGTGGACCTTTCAATGAGGGAGTGGGCTGAGGGGTTTGATAAGGATTGGGCAAAGTTCATGACGTAATAATTTTGAACCATGAACACAGCGAGGTGAGGATTTCTAAGCAAGCCTTCAAGAGCAAACAGTCATTTGATGAACTATCTATTGTCCCAAGAAGGAGGAATTTACTTATTGAGTTGCCTATTGTTCAGATAAATTAGTTTTACATAAATTCCTGAAATAAATAATAAAATTATTTGTAAGTTAACTTCTTATTTTCTAGACTATTAAAACCCTGTTAATGTAGGGGCCGGCCCCTTGGCTGAGTGGTTAAGTTCATGTGCTCCGCTTTGGCAGCCCAGGATTTCACTGGTTTGGATCCTGGGAGTGGATATGGCACTGATCATCAGGCCACGCTGAGGCAGCATCCCACATGCTACAACTAGAAGGACCTACAACTAAAATATACAACTGTGTACTGGGGGGATTTGGGGAGAAAAAGCAAAACAAAAAAGAGATTGGCAATAGCTATTAGCCCAGGTGCCAAAAAAAAAAACCATGTTACTGGAGATAATAAGCTGTGTGGGTATAAATAGACTCAGTTCTCATAGGAAGTACGTAGCCAGCAGAGTTGAACCTAAATTGCAAGATTTTCAAGGTCAGTTGTATGATGTGATATGTAAGAGGCAATTGTGAAAAGTGTGAAAAGATGACATAGAAATTGTGGTAGGAAATAAAATTTAGTGGATTTAAGAAAGGTTTAAAGCACTACACACAAAATCGTCACTGCTTATCTGGCTTTTGAGCAGAAATTGTGTTTTCTTAGAGCCTTTTCTTCTTGTTTTGCCAAATCATGTCCAGCATTCGTTGCTTTTATTGGCCTCAGTGTCCCCTCATCTCCCTAGAACTTGCTACCACCTTGGCCACCAAGAAGCTTTCCTGAACTCCAGGTGCTGTCATTAAATCTGCTTGTTTTGCCTGTTGCACTAAACGCTGGCTTTGTCCTGAAAGATTAAATGTAATTTATACAAAAAAAAAAATAGCATCAACTAAAAACAAAGAAAAAGTTAAGGACAAGGGCTCATATTAACAGGCATACTGCTGAAAACACAAACTCTGACTGCCAGCAGCTGTCTGACTTGGATGAGCTAACTGCTCTCTGAGCCTCAGTTTTCTTATTTTAAAAGTGAGGATGGCAACACCTGTTTTTGGATAAAGGATACTGTTTTTGTTTTTCCTGAGGAAAGTCCAGCCTGAGCTAACATCTGCTGCCAGTCTTCCTCTTTTTGTATGTGAGCTGCTGCCACAGCATGGCCACTGACACATGAGTGGTGCAGGTCCACACTCCCCAGGAGCCAAACCAGGCCACCGAAGCCGAGCACGTGGAACTTAACCAGTAGCCACCAGGGCTGGCCCAAGGTTACATTTTCAATGAAAAATCCCTTTTAGATAAAGATTTTGTGTTTGCTCTTTTGCTTGGTAAAATACATTGGTCATTTTAGTGTAAAAATATAGGTTTAAGATCAAGTGGAAGATGATGAATAAATAAATGGATGGCTGGTTTGACCTGTGAAAGAAGTAACAGGAATTGTATTTTTGTGAGGGAAGACAGGAGAGGTGAGGAGTGCCTTGAAGAGGTAGTGTTGGGAGGGGTGGAAAGAAGAGAGAAGGAAAAAATGAAGAGATGTAAGGGAGGCGAGAGAGAATTCAACAAGTGTCAGAAGGGCAGGGACTAGATAGAAAACTTGGGCTGTGGGAAATTGCCAGAAAGAGGAATTTCCAGTAAACTTTCAAGAACGAAGATGTCTTATAAGTTATTAAATTTTACATCAACTTTTGAGCTGTGCTGTGCCCTAATTATCCAACATTTTCAGTAATTATCCTGTGTCTGTTGGATGTTAGGAGCCATTAGGGGAAAGGGAGAGCTTCATTCTACTCGGGGATCCATATGGGATATAAATTAGAGAATAGACAAAGTAACCAAAGAAGAGAAATGCAGCACAGTTTGAAGTATGAAACCTTAGCAAGAGTTTCTTGGGAGAGAAGGAAGATCCCAGAAAATTCTTAACAATACTCATAAGAGGGCACTGGATTTCCATCTTCATGTAGCATGGGGTTGGGGAACCAGACAGTTTTTAAAATAAATTTAAAAAAACAGGAGAAAATTGGAACTCTTGGGGATACTCAAGCCAGTGATATTTCTCTTAAAGAGATCATGTAAGTGGCAATCACTTTGCATTCACTAAACGTTATTTCACCTTTTTCTATTTGTCCCTCTCAACATATAAAAATATGTGGCAATTAAAAAATTATTATAATCATTTCATCATCAACATCACCATCATATCATTTTAACAAAAAAAATTGTTGATAACAGACAACAGAGACATAAAGCTTACGGTAGAGTTTTGGGGGCCTCAAAATATGTCTGTTTCTTCACGCATCTGTAGAGGATGTGTCAAGAACAATTCACTCCATAGCTCACAAGGAAAAATTCTCCATTCTTCTAGGAGGTAATCTCACCCTGAGGGTTACATGCTCTGGTTTAACTGTCACTCAGCACTTTCTAAAAAGGCAATCAGCAGCTTCAGGACAATTTTTTTTTTTAGCATTGTTAACACATCTTTCACTTTAAAAAAATTTGGAATGTAAACAAGACAGTTGGTCATATTCCCATTTAATATGTCATATTCACTTGGAATTATGAATCAATATTATGAATTACTGAATATACGTTTGCACTGATTACATCAATAGCCGCATTAAAAACATAGAGTGCCCTTTTTCAATGGTCCCAGTGGCATAGCAAACACCCATTAATCAAGGTGAGCAGTAGTGGCAATTGGCATTATTCCAATCAGCAGAGGCTACCTGCAACATTTTACTTATAATTGTTTACTATCAGTCCCCAACTTACTGTTTTAAAAATGAGCAATTCACATGCTATCTTGTTGTCACCATGCTGCTCCTTTCAAATGGTTTCCAACAGGCACAGCTGTTTCTTTTGGCCAGTCACAATGAACACACATTGAAGAATTGACTTTCCGAAGATATTGAAACCCAGAGCTTCCTAAATTGTTTAGCTTTGTATCTTCGGAAAACACTCTACCTAGTCCTGGATTTTCTAAATTTGTAAATTGGCCTGTTAGAGTTCAAATCCAGATTGCCTTTTTCTTCCAGCAGATAATGAAATTTTAGCTATGAAGAGATGCTTGGAGAATGTTTGGAAAAATAAAACATGACTAAAATCTCTTCTACAAATCCTCTTAAGATATTTTTTCTCCTTAGTCTTTTCTTGCATCATCTCCTCCTCTGTTTTCTTATATCTTAGGAATAAGTACAATCTGCTTTAACTACAACGGGTTAGATAGAAGAAAATACACTAAAAACAACCTCATAGAGTTTGAAAGTAAGCATTGTCCTTGAATATTAGAGATCAGATGCATGGTCTAGGACCCAGCTGATTTCCCTTTTTCCTTCATAGAAGGAAGAAATAAAGAACCTGGCGCTTTCTGAATACACAGTTATAATTTTTAAGGTTTATAATTCAAATAAAACCATGAGAGCTGCTCTGTCAGAATAATTACCTACATGTGGGATTACTGTAGTACAGGGCTACTCATTTAAAATTTGATATATACTGCCAAACTACCCCTCTAAATTTTGTATTACATTACCAGAAAACCAATAGTGTTTGCAAGTTCCTATTTCCCCTCCTCTTAGCCACGACTGGCTACCAATCTTCTTAAATTTAGCTTATCTGATTAATTAAAAAAAGCATACATAATTGATGTTTGATTTTATATTTATAATAACCAGTGAGTATGAGTATTTTTATATTTTTATTGCCAGTTTGCGTTTAATTTAATTTTATATTTACACATGTATAGCTAATGTTTGCCCTAGAATTTAATTGAAAAGTTAAGGTTTCTTTTGTCTCTGTTTTGTTATGTTACAAGGCAAAGTATCTTATAAATATAGTATATGAAAAACACGCATTTAGTAAAACAGCAAATAAATGGAAATTCTTTTTTTTTTCTTCTTTTGGTGAGGAAGATTGGCCCTGAGCTTATATCTGTTGCCAATCTTCCTCTCTTTGCTTGAGCTAGATTGGGCCTGAGCTAACCTCTAAGCCAGTCTTCCTCTATTTTGTATGTGGGATGCTGCCACAGCATGGCTTGACTAGAACTGTGTAGGTCCACACCCAGGATCCAAGCCTGCGAACCCTGGGCTGCCAATGTGGAACGTGTGAACCTAACCAGTAGGTCACTGGGCTGGCCCCTGGAAATTCTATTATTAGTTTAATTCAAAATTATCTCTAGATTGTATGGTAAGCACTGTCCTTCAACTTTCATATTACAAGAAAAATGCATATAATTTGTGAATTTCATCAATATAAAATTTAATTTTTTTTCATACCAAGCAATGATCATGTGCTTTATTTAAGATTAAACATACTATGCAGTAAAATATAGTGTAGACAATAAGACTCTGGCATCAAGAAGTTCGCATTTTTTGTGGGGAGGGGATGGGTAAAGAATGGTACAGTGGATGTAAAAGTCAAATTTCTGCTTGTGTTTTCTCCTTCATTTTCATGGTGAAGCCCAACACAAAGCATCAAAAATCAGTCAAGACAATAAAACGCTTAAAGCCAATTATAGTGCTTTGTACTTCTGCTGAGAGCCTTAATGAGATGGGACTAATGTGGGTAGCTTGTACGGTGTGGAGTAAAAATTATTGTGCCACAACTAAAAATTTTCTAATATTTTGAAGAATATTGGATTGTCCTGAGATTCCATGAATTCCAAAAGAAGCTACTGAAAAAATGTTTGGATTTAAGTAAATATAGAGACAATAGGAGAAAACAAAAGTCTTTTGAAATAGGTATATATGACCATAAAGTTTTTTAAAATGACCTGATTAAAACAATTTTCCTGAAAATGTCAGAAGGTGTAGCATATTATTTTTGCCTAAATATAAGCATTTTATAATTCGTGTGATAGGAGAATTCTCCTTCTATAGTCCATCCTTGAAATCAACCTTTGAATCCTCAGTTAGTAGTAGTGCACACCACACACTGTAGACATGCTTCCTAAGATGACAGGGACAATCTTAATCAGAAGAAAGCGTCACGTGGTTGGCTGAATTTCACTGAGTTTTATTGGTCCATGGAACATCTCATGCCTTTGAGAACAAGTTATGTGTCACTCTAAGCCTCACACAGAGAGAGATTTTCCAACAAGTTTATAAGCTCTAAACTTAGAACAGTTTCCTAAGTCTCCATCCACCGTTTCCAAGGAGTTCTCCCACACAGCTGAAGACTGTCCGCTTTTATCTAAGAAGACATCGCACTCTCCCATATTTCCATAGTGGCAAAGCACTTTCGTGCCCCGTGCTAATCCCCAAGAGATCAATTTACGTGCTTTATCCTTCCATCTTTTGCTTTTAGGAGCAGATCCAGGTTTATAGATCTGAGGCTTTTACAACTTCTTATTCTGTTTTTAAGAAAAAGAATACACTATTGTGAATACAAAAGAAGATGTAAAAATAATTGTGCAAAATTAAAAGATTAAAAACAAATTATTCCACAACTAGAAGGATCCACAACTAAAATATACAACTGTGTACTGGGGGGATTTGGGGAGAAAAAGCAAAAAAAAAAAAAAAAGATTGGCAACAGTTGTTAGCTCAGGTGCCAATCTTTAAAAAAAAATTATTAATTTAAAAAATCTGAGAATTGACAAAACTATTAAAATATTTAGAAAAACATGACATAATATTTTATTAATAAATTACCTGCCACACCCCTTGCACTATTCACATTGACTCATTGATGGACATGCAGAGGAGATTCTCCTGCAACGCTTCACTCCACTTTAGTTCATTTCGCTGCACCATGGTCATTTGCCTGCCTTTTATCTAGAGTCACTCAACTTCATAAGGATAA
This sequence comes from Equus quagga, assembly GCF_021613505.1. Lineage (NCBI taxonomy): Eukaryota > Metazoa > Chordata > Mammalia > Perissodactyla > Equidae > Equus > Equus quagga. The sequence goes on from NC_060280.1 coordinate 7,487,185, forward strand.
GAGGCGTCAGTTACTGTAAGATATGAGCCCACTCATTGGGGTGGATAACACATGAGTTCACACACAGATGAAGATGTTTTGTGTTGCAAGAAAGATAGGAATTCTGATTAATTCCATTTCATGATATTTCCATCAGAACAAAAGTATAGTATGTTTATAATTGTATATGCTTCATCATTAGTATAATCTTAGCAGAAGTGAACTTCTATGTTGACTGGGTCACCATGTGAATTGAATCCTCTGCTTCTAAGTATACACTCTGGATGCTTATGGAATTTTCCATGAGCCAGCTTCTTTTTCTGTACATTTCAAACATTATTTCTCCTTCACTGTCTTCATATTCGTGGTGCTCAGAGTACACACTTGTGTCTCGGCCAGACCTCTGAAACCGCACCTTTAGGTCCGGACCAGGTGAGTTGACACAGTGGGTGGTGAAGTTCTGGTCCTGGTTTATCCTTATCTCCATTTCTCACCTCAGACCAGTCTGGCAGCTTCCCTGTGTCTCCAGTTATTTATGCATAGGATTAAAAGTCTAGACTAAATGTTCTTTAGTACCAGTCACTCTGCTAACTATAAAAGTTCCTAAAATATTGGGAAGAAAGTGATTAGGGAAACAGGAAGCAAATATTTGTTTAAATTAGATACAGAGACAGAGAGAAAGAAAATGGTTAGGTAAAAAGAGAAAGTATTATGCAAAGGAAGTGCATGTATACAACTGAACAAAATCTGGGGTAGAGGCATGAGATCATTTCCAATGACTCAAAGATAAAGGATATCTAAACATGTAACATTTAAAAAGTTAGTAATTTCAAAGAGAAACATAATTGATGGCAATGGGATACAGCAGATGAGAAGGCTTGGGATCTCTAATACATCTGGCAGTCAGAATAGACAATATGCCCCAGAATGAGTGGCAAGAATACTTCTCATATCAGGAAGGGAAGCCAAGGTTAACAAATAGAGCATGGCACCCAGAAGGTATGACAGCAGATGAAAGCCCAGTAGCATTGCTGGCACTGAGGGCTTCCATTTGTGTCCATGGGTTTTTGATGAACAATCAGAACATGAGCACAAAGAAGCCAAGGCCAAGTTGTATACAGTGATCGATGCTGTAGTCAGCATTGGAAAAATCTGTCGGCAGACAAGCTGAGGATTATAAACAAGATTTCAGTCCTTGGAAAAACGAATGCAAAATGCAATTGGCCCCAGTACTATAGAGCCAGGTATTATCTAGAGACAGAGTCTCAAGGGCCCCGTTATTAAAACTATTAAGAAAGGTGCAAACCAACCAAATGACGTTAGACATTCTCATGGAACATAGTGATTATGATGTCCAACTGCCTGACTTTAAGTCCACATTATGTATTTTATTAACTGGGTGACATGGGGTGAGACACTAACTCCTCTGTGCCTCTTTTCCCCATTGCAAAATTGGGGATCATAATAGTGAATTGATTGTGACGCTTAAATGTGAGAGTTCACACGGGCCCACTTATAGAGAGAATTCTGTGCTTTAGAAACTGTCCTATTAGCTCCAAATACATTTATTCCTTCATGCCACCTCTGGGTATTGGTATTCGTATTCTAGGTAACGTATTTCATAGGAAGCCAAGCATCAGAGAGGTTGCGTAGCTTGCCTATAAATGAAGAATATATGGCGGCACATGGATCAAGAGATCCCATGACACAAGGACCAGTGGAGTAAATCAAGAGAGTCAGCTGAGCGAATAAACCAGGCTCCAAGAGGATGGTGTGGAATTTAACAGTGACGAAAGTTAGCATAAAGGTTTAAAGGCACACATGGCACAAACCCCTTTGGCCCAAAGCCTGTCACTAGCATTTATTGTCCCTGTGACTTTAGGGAAGTTATAAAACTCCTCTGAGCCTCAGTATCTTCATCTATAAAATGGACCTAAAAAATAGCATCTCACAGAGATATTGCAAGAACTAGAAGAGGTTATGTGTGTAAAGTGCTAGAGAGTGTGCAAAATATAGTAAACATTAGCTTACTTAGGGACGCACTGCTGCTTTTTATAGCGATTCTCAAGCTTTTGAATTTCTCAGACAAGTAAATATCACCAAAGTATGTTTTGGGGAAGAAAAATAAGTTTTGAAAATTTTGATTTTTCCAAGTGAGGACAATTTAAAGTAATAAACTCCCATCTACTGTCATAATCATTTTGGAGAACAAAGGGTATTTGTAACAAAAAGAATTGAGGAGAAGACAATATCTCAAAATGAGAGCATCCATTAAATTGACCAAATTGGCTTAATGGAAAACGCTGGGGTGCAGTGTTTTTATTTTCTTTTGCTCAGACTCGTGAAACGCTCATCATTGACCGGTTTTTGAGGCACAGCTCAGTGGATCCTTTGGCCATACAAGTGGTAATAAAACTTCTTCTGTGAAGATCCAAATGTAGGCCTCCACGTCAAGGTCCTTGCTGTCTCTGTGGAGGACAGAAGGAGCAGCAAGATCAGGGTCAGGCCTTCAGCAGAAAACATCAAGGGCTCCAGCTGTGAGGGAAGGAAGTTGAGGCCCAGATATACTGGAAGAATTCAAAAATGTCCACCTAAAGGTAGCAGAATTTTGGATGTCACTGTGCTCGTAAGCACAGGACCCTATTATTTCCTAAAGAGCTACAGGCAGCATTGGGGAAGCCAAACTCCTAAGAAGCGTTGGATTGTTTCCTACAGACAGTAGATGAGAGGCCATCTGGATGAGTCTCAGAAAACAAATTCAAGGGGAGTAAAATGCAAATGTATTTTGGACAGATGTACTTAGATCTCTGAGCGGGAGAATGATTTTATAAAGCATATTTGCTGGGATGCTTAACAAAGGAGAAAAGGCCTTCATAGGACATACTAAAACTCCTTTTCCAGTATATTCTGTAACTAGCTTGGGAACATTCCGAAGTTGCCTTTGAATTGTTTATGTTGAGAAAACGTCTAGGGAGCAACTGTTGCAAGCACCAAATGATCCCGCAGTTAAGCAGAGAATGTGGCTTAGTGAAGGGAAATTAAAAGCTGCAACAATGATCTATACAAAGACAAAGAAAGCAACTGAGTGAATTGTCACTGTGTAAACCACATGTTTGCATTTCTGAATATTGCTAAAAACCTGACTATCAACGTTTTATAAGGAAACTTTCCACACTTCCTCATTTCCTAGCGAAAACATAAGATGATGTTTGCCAACCTAAGTAATTACTAATATTATTGGTTTACCTACTATTTCAGTATTATGAGGTACAATTTTTTAAAACTACATTAGGAATAAATAAAATATATTTGTTAGCATCAATCAAACAGGAGAGAATAAGTCCTCACATCCAGTCCAAGTATAAAGTGGTATGGCATAATACATGCCTTAATGCTCTTTCAAAAATATTTGGGAACAGGTCACCAAAGTGCGTTAGGTGATCCCATCTTACAGGCAAATCAAAACTCTGCTAACAATCCATTCATTCAGAGACATTTATTGATTGTCTGTTCTCTGCTGGGTAGGAATTGAGGAGTCACATCAATGAAAAAACATAATTTCAGCAATCAGGGACAATCACAGTCTACATTATTTAACAGAATTATAAGCAAGGAGATATTAATTAGGATTGATGCATGATCAGGGAACTCGGGTACAGAGAGGACAGATAGTAAACCAGAGTCAGAATGGGTGGGCGATCAGGAAAGTCTTCGAGGAGATGACGTCTGATCTGGTCACAATATGAGAGGCGAAACTGCATAGCCAGTTATGGGCAGAAGGCACGCAAAGGAACAGAGGAAAGAAAGCGTGGTGCTTTCACAAAAATGCCGGCATTTTAGTATTCACTGAGGGCAGGGCATATGAGGGGGATGGTAAGAGAAAAAAGCATTGATAGCTAGGTAGATGCCAGATCATGAAGGGCTGGGGAACCTGAACTCTATTCTGAGGATGATGGGTACCTGCTCGCCATGCCCACTGGCCCTGTCTGAGCACCAGCCTGGGAAGGCTAAACGTAGACTTGGAAGAAAATGTGAGGAATTTTATTTTTGAGCAGGTGGGCAAGGCTTAGGGAACAGAGATGTAAGGTTAACTTAGTCAAGGGTCTCAGAAATGCAGCAGGAAGCCAGGCTACTCGGAACAAAGGTGCCCAACAAGTTATTCCTCGTGTCTAGAAAAGCCCAAGACAATTTGATACATGTCTCAGTCCATTCAGGCTGCTATAACAAAACACCACAGACTAGGTAGCTTATAAATGACAAAAATTTATTTCTCACTGTTCTGGAAGCTGGGAAGGTGTCACCATGGTCAGATTCTGGTGAGGGTTCTCTTCCGGGTTCATGGTCAGGGCCTGCTCACTGTCGCTACATGCTGAAAGGGGACTAGAGAGCTCTGTGGGCCCTCTTTTATAAGAACACTAATCCCATTCATGAGGGCTGCACTCTCAAGGCCTAAGCACCTCCCAAAGACCCCACATCCTGATACCATCACGTTGGGCATTAAGATTCCAACGTGGATTTCGGGGGGACACAAATCTTCAGACCAAAGCAATATGTTATGCTGTTAAATAGACCGTCATTTCTTGCTTCAGTAATCTTTAGCAAACTTCAGTGACATAGCTTTACAGGAGTGGAACTTTGGGGAAGTGATAGTTAAGATGAAAGTGACTGTGTTTGATTTGGTTTAACCTGGGCCTGAGAAAAGAGAGCAGCTGAGTAAAAGGATGAGACAAGAGAGCAAGGTGACTAAGAAAACATAAGCTCATAAGAATCTGGGAAACATTAATGGGAGACGGTGGTTAGGATTCAAGTACAAGGTTGTAGAATATTTCTTGCTTGGTTTCTCTTTCCTTTAGGCAACAGCGAGAAAATGAAAGGATATGAACAAAAGTAGCTTCAGAAAGATGAGTTTGGCAATCACTGTAGGATGGATTGAAAACGGAAAAAAATAGAGACTAGAACGAGAGTTAGGAGGCAATTACAAAAACCACAGAGAAAAGTTTTAACGATTTGCTTTAGAGAAAAATCAGTGAAAGAGAAGAGAAGAGAAAAGAGAGGAAAGAAGAGGAGAGGAGAGGAGAGAAGAAGAGAAGAGAAATATTATGGAGGAAGAATTTCCAGGACTTGAAGTTTGGCTATATAAGGCATGACAAAAAATGGGGTCAGACATGGCTTTGGAATGTTACTGTCAGTTGAAATCAAGAATTTAGGACACTGATCTTGGCATAGAGAGGAGGTGATGATAAAAGGATGCTAGGTTCTCTTTTGGGTAAATCGACTTTTAAATGTCAGTTGGAAATCCAGAAAAGGAACACGCATGCCAAGGAAGATCAAATTTCACATGGGTTAAGGTGGATCGATGTAGACCTATTGAAAGAGATGACGTGGTTCATCTGCAGGAGAATGGTGAGTAAACCAGGCAGGCTGGGAGGGTGGGGCATGTGTCTGAGGAAAGTAGATGCCAATGGGGAAGAAGGCGTAAGATGTAAATAAGAGAAGATAAACCATTCTCTTCCTAAGCAGAGGCAACGGTACACATTGTGCAGTGCTGAGCGATGAAGCCCAGCTCCGGGGAAATACACTCTCTTACAGAAAGACATCTGACAGGACGACAGGGCGGTTCACTTCATGACTCATATAGATGGGCATCTTTGAGCATTACTAACAATAGATAATCATTACATAACGGTTGACTCGAAGTAGATATACAAGGAGAAAGGGAAAGGAAAGGAAAAAACAAGGAAAAGAAGAGAAGGCAGAAAAGAAGTAAAATGGTGCCAGATAAAATTCTCCCCTGCAGGCACACAAAAGGGAGGTGAAGATTCCCGGATACCTTTATGGCAGAAAAGAAGCAGGCTCATTATTTTTACAATTTCTAAAGCTGCTCCCAGCTTCCCTGCGCTGCTTGGTTAGCAGCACAAAACTTGCTTAGAAGGCAAACATATTAGGTTTTTAAATCTTAAGAAAAAATAGCACCCCAGGGCCTCCCCTCCACACAGCAAGATTTAGCGACGCACTGAGCGTGCTTCCTCAGTAAGATGCAGCTCCCCTACCACCCAGACTCTCCACGCCCCGCCGTCCTTTTACCCCTCATCTTGTACAGGAGGAGGCTAGTGGTCATGAGGCAAAGACAGTATCTCCAGAACCAATCTCTAGCACCGTCACTACTTTCCGCTGCAGGATCCTGGGGTTAGAATGATCCATTGTACTTTGAGATCAGTAACTGAAAAAGCCCTGCTGTGAGGCCTATGACCACGCACCTCTCTCATCAAGACACTGAGAATGACTCTGGGCCATAAAAATGACATGTAATAGTTACAAAATGCGCGTCACATGTGTACAATTATGAAAATGATACTATCCTCAATTGAATTATCCTCCATTAATAAAAAAGAAAATTGATATGCAATCTGTACAAAAACTGATAAATAATAATGTACAACTGAAATGACACAATTTTATAAACCATTGTGACCTCAATAAAATAATTGGGGGAAAAAAAGAAAATTGAAGCTTGGAGACTAAATTCACGTTGAAGCTGACTCTGAATTCTCTATGCATCCTATACACCTGCCCTGCTTACTGAGCCATGAAACATTTGCCATTTATGATGAGGGGCTTAAATTTGATGAACACTCTCTAACTCTATGGCTGCGTTACTTTTCTAAAAGACCGTGCTTCTAAGATTTTATTATCTTAGAAGCCTTCTCAAGCATTCATTAATGTAGCGGCTTAAAAGTTTGGCATCCTTTGAAAGACGAAAGACTCAGACGGCCAGTAGGTCTGCAGTTTGGCAGGAGACATGAGTACGTCTTCCTCTGAGTTTGCTGGAGTTAAAGAGAGAATATTCTCATTGTTTTACAGCCTCTGTGGCTTTTATTTACTAAGTCCTGACTCTTACTACCTACCCACATGCATATATAGTAGTAGGAGTATAGTAGACATATGTATTGATGAATTATTGTGCTAAAGTGTTGCAGGATGGTCTGCCAATGAATCATTCCTCCCTCTCCCCATGCCCTTGGGTAGTCCCCAGCCACACTGGTCTTGGGCTCATCATATGACTTGTTATAGCCAATAGGACATCAGCAAATATGACATAAGCAGACGCGTGAACAGCATTTGCACCTTGAGCTTGCCTCCTTGGGACACTGCCAACATGCGAGAAAGCCAAGCTAGGACTGATTTGCCGGAGACAAATGGTCCAACCTACTGCTATTACAAACATGTGAGCGAGGCTGCTTTCGATATCTAGCCCAGTCAGATTGTTAGATTACTACAGCCACATGGGTGACCCAAGCACTCTGCCAAGCAGAGCAACAGAATTTGGGGTAAACTAATGGTCCTTATTCTAAGCTGCTGAGTTTTGGGGTGATTTCTCAGGCACCACTAGTTTATTGCTACAATTACATAGTCCTATATGGCTGTACCATGTTATTCTTGCTTGGTTTTCCCCCTTCACCCTAAAGAAGTAAACCACATTCCATACAATAATACCTATTAGCCTTATTGTTAACAATTTTTAACTGTTAGCACATGTGCAGCTTCTTAAAACATAAAATAGATTTATTTTTTATTTTACCACCACCAGTAACCTCTAATCTATTTCAATTTATTTAAATTATACACTATTTACATTAGTTTGCCATGTCTAATAAAGTGTAGTCAGCATGGTTTGATGTGCATTTTCCTTGGAATAAGTTGAATGTTTCAATTGAAAATATCACATTATGTTAATAGGCACTTTTAGTTAAAATGCAGATCATCCAAATGCAAACAGAAACATTTGTAATTTCCTTTTGGTCAGAAAGGCTTGATTCTGCACTGTTCGACACTGTTTTCTTGGATTTTCCTTATCTGAGTGACATTTTAAAAGTCTATCTCAGAAGACCACAAAGTTAATATTGAGATGATGACGATAGGATTTGTTTGTAAAATATTCCAAATCTAATAGATTGCACTGGGACAGCCATGGGGACTATATGAATAATATGTTATATATTAAAAATAAAGGAAAAGAGAGATCAACATTTATATTCAATAGTTTGTGACATATTTTTATATAATTTATGAAAAATAATTATTATATGCTATGCCTATACATGATAAGAACTTACAGGAAAACCAAGAATACACTCTATGTCCACCTCTGCAGTAGACAGTGTACATTATTGAAGACTTTCTAAGCACTTTGGTTTCCCTCCTTTTGGGCCTGTCTTTGCTCAGTTCCGTGTACCTGTGAGAGTGTAAGCACGCTTGGCAAGGAGGAGAGATGAAGCTCGTGTTGCTCCCCTTTACTATCTTCCCTAGTAGGTGTCCAATATTTCTTAGGAAAAGATAACTGAAAAACTTCAATGTTCTTAAGGGATTCTTTGGGAGTTGACATTGTCACATTATTTCTGTCACACACCAGCAGGTTCCATTGAAGGTCACCTTTTCTGATTTCAAAGAGTTTGGTTAACTGAGACTATTGATTTCCTAAAATCCCTAGAAAATATGACAATCTACTCAACACAGGTTGTACCCATTGCTCTTTAATTTCTTATATTTCCTTCTACTTAGATTTAGTTCAAGTGAATTTAAATGTCATCAGATCCCTGAATTTGCAAATGTTCTTCTTCTTTTCCTCTTACGTCAGTCTTTCACGATCAAGGTGAACGGTCAGCCCATGTCTGAAACAATGGTGCTGTTCTTGGAGGGATTCCCTCACTCGTTCGTTCTCTCCTGAGCGTCCATCGCGTGCGCTGTGGTAGTAATGGAAGGGCGAATGTAAGACGCAGCCCCTACATATAAGAAGCTTACACTCAAGCAGAGCTGGCCATTGTCATCTACTATAATCCACTCTAAGGGGGAATTGTATGAACGTCTGAGCATATTGGACAGACAGCGATCTGCCACATCCATATCCCATGACTTGCAGAGGACAGCTCCAAAAGCCATTCTACCTTAAACAGTCTAAGAGAAATAGGAATAAAAACTGTCATCATTTTTTATTCAAAAAACAAAGCATATCTTTTAACTGAACAATGGAGGAAATTTGAAGACTGAAGCAATAACAAGCCCAGAGTGTAAGCTCTCTGAGGTCAGGAAGCCCAGCCATTTTATTTGCCAGTGTCTACCCAGCACTTGACATATTGCCTGGCACATAGTAGGTGCTCATGTAATGCTTTATGTTAGAGAGAGAGAATTAATGAATAAAAAATAGTGACATTTTCCTATTTGTATGGTCTTCCATGGAGTGGAACTAGTCTACATATTTATAATTATTGTTACTTACAGCTGTTCTTTATAGAAACCTACTCAGGCTCTTTATATATAATAATTATAGATAATATTCTTAAGTGCTTCTTATATGCTTTATGTTTTAAAGAATTTATTATTTCCCTGTTGCAAATACATGAGGAAGAACCAACATTACATATGAGGACACTGAGGCCTACTGAGGTTAAATAGTTGCCAAACATCACATATATAGTAAAACTCAGAGCTGGTATATAAAACAATGTTTGATTTTGAGAGCCACTGCCTCTCTGCTAAACTGAAGTCCATTCACAAAGAGAAAGAACTTAACTGACCTGTATATTATTTCAGTATCCTATAAATATAAAGGTTATTATCATTGCCTGTGAAAACGTTTAAAAGATCAGAAGTTAGAAATGAAAAATATCTCTTATACCCTTCCTAGCTAGATTACATAGCACTTAGTCCAAAGATCAAAAATAGTTCTTTTGCATAGTGGGCTGAACATTGGAAGTAACACTGTATCTTAATTTGCAGAAAGGAACCTCTCAAAAACAAATGTATCTTCATGAATATATGAACTCTCCCACAAATAAATTCACCTCTCAGTTGTTTTTCCTAAGTTAACAAATTGAATATCTGCTATACTTTCTAGAGAGATTGAAAATCATGCACTTAAGCCAACTTTGCTCTTTTTGGATATATTTCAAAGCCAGTAAATATTTATTATCAGCAAGAATCAAGTCAACAAAATGAAAGCGGCATTGAGGAGTCCTGAAGGATCAGAGGAAACCAGGGTTGCCAAGAGCAGGAAGTTTGGCATTCCACATAAAGAAACAGGATGTGCTGATTCACAGGAGAAAGTCCCAAAGGTTAATAGTTACTGGAAGTTTATAAGCTCTTTCACCATAGGAGCAACCACAGAAAAAGTGGCTAGCTACCTAGACCAGCCTAAAAGTCCAATTAGTCATTACATGTCAGATAAATAAGCAATATTTATACATAAAAGAGAATTCAGACTGTCAAATTAGAATGCCTGTTACCCAAATTTCTGCATTGCCCCCAAACTCCATTCTATCTGTGAAATAATTACACCAGAGAAACCCCACTGGAACTTGTGGCCTGGAGCTGGTAAGGGTTGGAGGGATGGGCACAAGGGGTGAGATGAGGCAGGGGGAGGCTGTAGAGAAGGAAAAGAAATGTAAGAAAGGGAAGGTACTATTCTGAGTCAAGCTATGGAGATTTATTTTTGAACTTGCCCAAGGGACATAGAATTTGATGATGAAAATAAACAAAATAAAGCTTTGATAATAACATTCGGACAAAGATTGCCCATGAACAAATAGAAGCCAACGTGTAGACACACAGATTTGCATCCATACACACATGACATTCCCATATACACTCACATATGCTTGTGTTCACTAAAATAAAATGAAAGCAATAGAGGCCATGTAAATACCACTTTGTGCATCCTAAATTTGCACAAAGAAAACTTTGTCTTCTACCAACATTTCCCACTAGTCATTGCATTGTATATTTAAATGGAGAATCAGATGCACCCAAATCATATATAAATATGAGCATTACCTATAATAAAAGCAAGCTGGGAAGACTTTTGCCTAGTGAAAGGGGAAACACAGAGACTAAATGTTGGTTTTTACTTAATAAAAATTCCATCTATTTAAGTTGTATAACATTAAGATTTGATACACTTATATGTAGTGAAATGATTACTGTAGTAAAGCTAATTGGCATATCCACGTGCTCACAGAGTTATCTTTGTGTGTGTGTATGTGGTGAGAGCTCCTGAATCTATTCTCTTAGCAAATTTTCAGTATCCAAAACAGTATTATTAACTAATGTCATCACGCTATACATTAGATCTCTAGACTTATTCATTCTACCTAACTGCAACTGTGACCAGCATCTCCCCATTTCCTCCCTCAGGCTTATTTCATTTAGCCTAATGTCCTCCAGATTCGTCTAGGTTGTTGCAAATGGCAAGATCTCCTGCTTTGAGATAAATGTATTTTGAAGAAACACTTGGCATGAACAAATGACTGTTGTCCTCTTATAATTCACTTTTCACAGAGAAGCCAGGAAAAACTTACAGTAAATTTAGTTACTCACCTGAGATCATAAACCACAGTATTTTAAGAACTTAAAAAGCTATCTTACCTCACCTGTTTATAGTTATTTTTATTGCTCCTGCTTTTGATGTTATGCAGACTGTTACTGTCTCCTTGTGATTTATAGAGAAACTGAAAAAACAAAAAGGGTCTGGCACTTGTCTTTGGGAACATCAGAAAGGGACAGAGTTGGGGACTGTACTCCACTCTGTGATGCTGCAGTCAGGGCACATGCTAAGACATGTTGCAAAGATGGAGACATTGGTAGCTACCAAGAGAAGAAGGATGCCTGTCAAATCCTTGGGACCGATTGGGAAGGAAGAGTAGAGACAAATAAATCTTGACCCAGCCTATGACCCCAGGACCAAAGTCATAGGAAAATGATGAGAATCTGGGTTTTCAAGAAGAATACATTGGTCAGCAGTGTCAAGGAGGACTAATGATTCAATGCCAAAGAGATATTCTGAGGAACAAATCATAACAACAATGTGCCTAGTCCATAGTTGTAGTTTAAGCTACTTCCCCTTAAGTAAAAGGTTAATTTATAATGTGTGACTATTCATAAACTATCTCAAAGTGGAGGGTACTCAGCAGTGTCAGATGCATCAGAATTTAAGAAAAAGACAGAAGCATCCAATAGATTTAGCAATTAGAAGTTTAATGGCATTATTAATAAGAAATTTCATAACCAAGATAGTAGTAGAAGCTCAGCTGAAGTGAATTGATAAGTGAATGTATTTGTGTATATATAACACGTATTATATATTATTATAGTATATATATTTACTTATATAATTATATAAACGTATATAAATAAATGTATATAGAATCATATACGTATATGCAGAAAGAAAATCCTAGAACTCAGGAGCTTGACTTTGAAATGAATAAACTAGACATAAGCATAAGATCATGGGAGAGTTTGCTGAATTTAAGCTGGAGGTAAAAAACAAAACATGAATATGTTCACATGCTGAGAGAAAAGAGTCCGTGGAAAGAGTAGAGTTAAAGACAAAGAAGAAATAACGTCTACTTGTGCAAAGAAGACCTCAGCAAAGGCAGGATGTGGGATCAAAGCGGAGATTCTTTGGTGTAGACTATCCCTCAGGAGGATGACCAAAGATGGATGGAAGCTGGAGTGGCATCTAACGCTACGTTGGGACTTGTGAAAACAAGAAATAGGCAATTCCCAAGGAAACAGATAAGAAAATATGGGCCCTTAGGGAACCGTGCAGAGTTTCTACATGGTTAAGGTAATGCTTTTCCCATGAAGGAAGATTCAGACCAGTGGTCTAGAAGTAAGAGTGTGCAGATGGGAAGACAATGAAAGGCAGACCTTGACTGCTTTTAAAAGTGAGAAAATCTTTTTTATGTATTTGTGATTATGATAGCTGTACATTATTTTTACTATGTTGTTTTTTAAGCACTTTCATTCTGCCGGGTGTTTGTGTGTGTACATAAAGCTCATAAGTCCCCATACAGATACAACTCAAAGAGAACTTCCCTAAGACACATTATAATAAAACCGTCAAAACTCAAAGATAAACAGAGAATTGTGAAATCAGGAAAAAAAAAGAAACTAAGCTCGTACAAGGGAACCTCCGCAAGGCTACTGGCAGATTCCTGAGCAGAAACCTTGCAGGCCAGGACAGAGTGGGATGATATAGTCAAAGTGCTATAAGAAAAAATCTGCCAGCCAAGAATACTTTACCCTGCAAAGCTGTCCTTCAAAAATGAAGGAGAGACAACGATTTTCCCACATAAATAAAATCAGAAGGATTCACCACCACTAGACCTGCCTTATAAAATGCTGAAGGGGGTTCTTCAAGCTAAAAGGAATGGACACTAGGTAGTAACATGAAAATGTATGAAAGCATAAAACTCCTTGATAAAAACATGTATATACACAAATTCAGAATACTCTGATACCATAAAGGTGTGTTAAATCACCGAACTCTAGTATCTGGGTTAAAAGACAAAAATATTAAAAATAACTATAGCTACAATAATTTGTTAATAGGTACACAATATAAAAAGATATAGCTTGTGACAACAAAAACATAAAACTTGGAGGGTAGAAAGGGTAAAGATTTTGTATGTGATCAAAGTTAAGTGCTTATCAGCTTAAAATAAATTGTTACAATTGAAGACTCTTTATGCAAGCTTCACAGTAACCACAAAGCAAAAAAAAATAGTAGATACACAAAAGATAAATAGAGAGGAATCAAAGGATAGTACAAGGAAAATCATTCAGTCACAAAGGAAGACAGCAAGAGGAAGAAAGGAACAATCGAAATACAAAACATCCAGAAAACAATTAACAAGATGGCAATAGGAAGTCCTTACTTATCAATAATTACTTTAAATGCAAATGGATTAAATCACCCAATCAAAAAAACATAAGGTGACTGAATGTATAGAAAAACAAGACCCAATTATATGCTGCCCACAAGAGACTCACTTTAGCTTTTAGGACACACACAAGCTGAAAGTGAAGAGGTGGAAAGAGATATTCCATACTGGAAACCAAAAGAAAACAGAGACAGCTAGACCCACATCAGACAAAATAAACTGTAACTCAAAAATTATAATAGACAAAGTCATCACATAATGACAAAAGGTCAATTCATCAAGAGGATATACCAATTGTAAATATGCATGAACTCAGCATCGGAGTACCACATTTATTAAGCAAATGTGAACAGACATGAAGAGAGAAACAAATAGCAATGCAATAATAGAAGGAGACGTCAATATCCCACTTTCAACAAGGTAGATAATTCAGACGGAAAATCAATAAAGAAGTATTTGGAGAAAATATTTTCAAATCATGTATCTGAGAAATGGTTAATATTTAGACTATATAAGATACTCATACAACTCTATAGCAAAAAAAATGCATAATCCAATTTAAATATCAGGAGAGGACTTGAACAGAAGTTTTTCTAAAGAAGGTATATAAATGGTCAACAACTACATGACAAAATATTCAATATCACTAATCACCAAGAAGGAGGTGCAAATCAAAATCACTATGAGATATTACCTCATACCTGTTAGGATGGCTATTATGAAAAAGACAATAAATAACAAATGTTGGTGAGGATGCTGAGAAAAGGGAACCCTTGCTCATTGTTGGTGGGAATGTAAATTTGTACAGCCATTATTCAAGACAATGTGGAGATTTCTCAAAAAAATTAAAACTAGAACTACCAAAAGATCCAGCAATCCCACTTCTGGGTAAATATGTCAGAGAGACATCTGCACTCCCACGTTCACTCCAGTATTATTCACAACAGCCAAGCTATGGAAACAACCTAAATAAACTTATAGAAACAGATAGAAGAATCGTGGTTGCCAGCAGTTGGGGAATTGGGGAAAAGAGGGGATGTTGGTCAAAGAGTACAACTTTTAGTTATAAGATGAATAAGTTCTGAGCATTTAATACCTCATAGTGGTTACACTTAATAATACTGTATTTTACACCTGAAATTTTCTAGGCAGTTCTTAAGCATTCTCACCAAAGGGGGGAAAAATGGAACTATGCGATTTGATGGAAGTCTTAACTAACTTGATTGTGGTAATCATTTCAGTGAATACATATATCAAATAATCACATTGTACACTTTAAATATGTGTAATTTTGTCAGTAATACTTCATGAAGCTGGAAAAATAAATAAATGCATAAGCTGCTAGTCTATAAATTGCTCATTAACTGATCTTGAGCAACTTACTTAGTGACTCTGGACTTAACTACCCATGTCTATTTGGAAGATTAGATGAAAATGCCTACGCTAAATGCATTTAGTAGTTGTATAATACATATTATTTTCCTTTAAGATAGACATTAATGAATCCATCTGTTTTTACTCAAAATCATAAATAAATTGGAAGAAATAAAGTAAATTATGATTTAAACACAGTTCTCGTAATTTTTACTGCATTTGTCTTGGGGAGATTAATTCCACCACCCACCCACCGTTTCTGGTAAATTTGTAATAATTCTCCAGCTGACCCAAGCCTTCAGCAGAAGGGTTGCCTCAGTAAGCAAGAATATGTTGAGCTCATGATACAGCTCAGAATATATAATAGTATAATTTCCTCCTGGCATTATATGAGTATATGTGTGAATTCAACACTGCCCCAAACTGAATTGCACAATATTTAATACGTGACACACCAGGAGAGGCACCTTTCAATTGCACAGGCAAGTGTCCCACACTATATTTTGCCAAAGAATCCATTCCTTTAGAACATATTTTGCCAGTCTATTAATAAACATTACCTGTACAGAATTAAATATGTGTTTGTGAGTGTGCGTGTTTGTGTGCATGTGTGTGTGCAGTCCTGCTAACTAAAATGGGGGGACAGCTTTTCTTTTCTTTTTCAAAAGCTGAATTGAAGCAATCAGTCCTTACTCATTCATCCTCTTGATCATAGCAATTCCCGTGATGTCTTAAATCATCAATAACCTTAAAGACCTTTAACGCTGCCTAAGATTTGCAAACAAATTTTTGATAAGGTGAATCTAATGTTCAGGAAATAGGATCTCCTTAGACTGATCTGTACGAAACAAACAACAACATAAAAGCCACCTCTCTTGTCTACTGGTTAAAATTTTTCCTATGATGAAAATAGCATCCATGGAAATCAATTAAACTCCTTGTTCTGAATTTCCTTTGAGAAAAAATTCTTAGATGAAAGACTAGTTTGGTCAAGAAGACAAAGAGGAATTTAATATGTTTAAGTGGCTTAGCAACCTTTATTAGAGAATGTTCATGAATTAAGAATATGTAATTAAATTCAAAATTTAACAATAAATTCTAATATAGTGTTTTAAGTTTTAACAAGATTAGAGTATTAAATTTTATTTAATTAATTAATAATGTGATTATTACTAGCATTTTCCTATGTGCCAAGTACTATGCTGTTTTTACATTGTTTTTACCCTCCACCACCATTTGAGGGAGGTATCTACATTCTAAACATGAAAACGATTGATTTTAATCAGCAAGGTAGTTTATTCCAGACCATTAGAACACTCAAAACTGGGACAGTTTCAATTCAAATTTTATATGTATATATTTTTTCATCTGTTGCCAATCTTCTTTTTTTTTGTCTTGAGGAAGATTAGCCCTGAGCTAACACACCTGTGCCAGTCTTCCTCTATTTTGTATTTGGGTCGTCAGCACAGCATGGCTTGACAAGTGGTGTAGATCTGTGCCCAGCGTCCAAACCCACAGACCCGGGCTCATGAAGGGGAGTGCGCCCGACTTAACGACTGCTCCATGGTGTTGGTCCCTTCAAATTTTATATTTTAATAAGCATTTCCCATTGTCATCCAAGCAAAATGATTATCTGTCATCAAGGCCTCATATCAAACAATAATATTTATCATTTGCTTAGCACTGGATTTTTTATAAGTCATTTGAATATTTCATTTTGCCAGAGGGTAATATTAGATTCATAATAAAGACTAAGAAAATTGCTGAAGTGGAAGGGCAGGGCTTTGTGATTCTAGGACACAACCGCATCTGCTTAGTTTGTCAGTCCAGAGCGTCTGGTCTAACTTCACTGATAAATTTTTCAAATCTTAGTCCCAACACAAGAATCGAGTTCAGTCTGGTTTCCAGTGGAAAATCAAATGCGGGAATAGAAAAGGAGCTTAGGGGTTGTTTTATACCTCTGCTCTAAAGAGTCTAGACGTGAAATAGAAATTCCAGATGCGAACACCCAGAGGCAAGTGCTGACCAAGAGGAGGGGCCAATTTCAGACCTTTAGGAAAAAAATAATGTCAGCAATAAATATTTTCCCAACTCCAGCCTGAAGTTGTGTCTAGAAACAAAATAACATTGGATAGTTTATCCGTCAACAACTTCAAATTCAAATTTTTCTACACTAAAATAAAAGTTTTATATATAGTTACAAAATATTAGAATAACATGAGTATTCAGTAATAAAACAAGAGTTAAGGGAATTCAGATATATCAGACAGGTATATGATCTGCAGCACAGGAGTAATAATTTGTGCATATTTAACATGAAAATACAAAGTATTACATCTAGAAAGAAATAAAACAAAAAATGTAAGTATCTATATGAAGAAAATAATGAAAATCCTATAAAGGATATCATAAAAGTCTAGAATAAAACAGATATATATCTTGTTTTTTTGAAAAGGAATACTCTGTATAGTATTTCAGTTACTTGAATAAGCAGTCTAGTGGCTAAGTTTGGCACACTCTGCTTCAGCAGCCTGGGTTCAGTTCCCAGGCACAGATCTATACCACTCATTAGTCAGTGGCCGTGCTGTGGTGGCAGCTTTCATATAAAAAAGAGGAAGATTGGCAGTGGACGTTAGCTCAGGGTGAATCTTCCACAGCAAAATAAATAAATAAATAAATAAATAAATTTCTTAACTGAATACAATGTTAATCAAAATATCAGCAGAATGTTTTTAAATTATTTAAAAATAAGTCTGGAAGAAACATTTTAAAATAACCTGGTTAAATAATTAGATGAAATTAGTTTTTGAAAATAAAAATATTTTAAAAATTCAGTTTTATAGTAAGACAATAACAGCTCCATGGAATATATTGGAAAAAACATACAAAACCTCAGACATATGAGAATTCAGTATATGATAAAAGGGTTATTTCAAAACAGTAGGGAAGAGTTGAATAATTCAACTCTTTTAAGCCATTTCTAAAAAAATGTAAAGTTGGATCTCTCCTTTACATAAATCAAAGTCGATTATCATAGGGTGAATATAAGTGCAATAAAAACTAAAACTTATTTTAGAAGGATAGATTTAAAAGTAATTTTGAAGTAGAAGCATTTTCTCTAAACTTAATCAAAACGAATATACGTTTTTTATTAGAACTGGATACTTGCCACATAGCAGGCGCTCTGATCCACTGTGGAAATGCAAAGATGAAAAAGATAGTGTAGCTATACTGCTATTGCATGAGTTAATCTGAGAGATATTGAAGAATGCGAGTGACCTAAACTGCCTAGATATGACATGAGAGGAGAGAGAGACGAGAGAGAGAGTTGTCCTAGAGGTTGAACATGAAGCATAAACATCTATTGATGTTTGTTGCCTTCTTCCTAGAGAAAATAATTTGGTTCACAGTTTACAGATATTTTAAAAATATATAAATGGACGTACAGCTACTTTTTAAATACACGGTTTTATGTAGGTCTATCAATAGAGAATATACTTAAGAAAGGATGTTTCATGATTAGCCTGATCACAGAATGAATATCAAACTGAGAAACTAGACTAAGATTAAGAGGTCATACTCTTCACATTGAATATTTGGTCATACTAATGTCATACTCTGAAATTATGTTTTTATATTAAACAATGTAATATCCAAAGAGAATTAAATAAAGCAAAATTGGCCCCCAGATGAATAGCATTTGTGTTTTCAATTGCTCTGTGTTTCTGACTCCAAACCCAAAGCTGCTTCCAGAACAAGTAACAATTTCAGCCACAAAAATAAAAATACACATTCAGGTTCTCAAAGGAACAATTACTTGATTATATTTTACTACTTCAATTTTAATTCATAACCAAATTTGCAACCAAAGTATTCATTGAAAATGAACTGATATTGATAAAATGTTTTATTAATATTTTATTAAATTCTAGAATACAACAAGCTAAAAGTTGAATCTGTTGCTGTCTCTAGATGCTTAGGATCTAATTCTTTGATATTAGACATTTAAAGTTTGCTGTACATGGCCAGTGATCTCTAATTAGTAAGGAAGATCATCAACTGAATATTTTTCCTTCTCTCTTCGAATGTGAGATTCAATGACTTCACTGGGACAGAAATTTTCAGTTTGTAAGGATCTGTGACAAAAGAATCCTTATTATTTAAAGGGCTGGGAACAGATCAGCTGCACATTTTGCATAGCACTAGCAAAATTTGTCATGAACTATTAAGCATTATACCAATAAAACCAAAGAGATTTTGTTATTGAGAGACATTATAAAATGTATGATCTTAAAATAAAATGAAATATCCTCCCTCTCTGCTGCAAATCTAAATATATATGTAATATATATATAAATATTTATATATAAAACTATATCAAAATTATATAATATAGAAGATGCATTTATATGTCAATATACAAGCATATGTATTTATATATAAATATATAAATATCATATATTTATAACATAAAATATATTCAAATAACATATAAGTATATGTATACCTAAGTGTATATATATATACACTTACAAATTTGTTTATATTTGTAATTTAATAATTGATTATAAAATTTAGAACTATATATTATTGTATAATTTTGTTTATATTACGTCTACATTAAATATATATATTATATATATTATACCATCCACTTTCTCATCACAAGGCTTGGGTTTAGAAACAAACAAACAAGGGGTGGTTGTAGTGGTTAAGTTCACACACATCTGAGGCCGGGGTTCGCCAGTTCGGATCCTGGGCATGGGCACGTGCACCACTTATCAAGCCATGCTGTGGCATGTGTCCCACACATAAAGTGGAGGAAGATGGGCACAGAGGTTAGCTCAGCACCAATCTTCCTCAAAAAAAAAAAGAGTGAAAAATTAATAGGTATTTTCTTCTAAGAGTTTAAAAAAACCAAGAACACAACATTAATTGTAATTGCCAAATGTTACCTCCCTAAGAAAAGCAAAGCTCATTTAAAAGCAAGCCATTGATAAATATTTACAGGAAAACATTTACAATAGAGCAGCTCCAAGCAGAATTCATCTTTGATCCAGACAGGAGTGAAAAATACTGGGAAATAAAGTATGCTTAAATAAAATCAAACACAACTGAACACTTAAAGATAAATATCTTCAAAGAGGCAGGTAGTTTATGGCTGGGAAACAAAAAGGAAAATATGCATTTTTTGGTTCTAGGTAAGACCCGACCCACATATTATTTTTGCTGGCTTCCTTGTTTTAGGGGTTAGAACCCTGAAGCCTGAGAGACTGTCAAAGGCTGCACAACTGGTTAGCCTCAGACGTGGGAACTGAACTCAGGTCTCTGATTCCTTGGTCTAGCGTGCTGCCCTGCTCTCTGTCAAGCACAAGTAAGAGGTTCTAGTTCACTAGGTACTTAGACTCAGTTTTCCAGGATAGAAAAGAGCAGGTTAATGAGATCCCATAAAGAGGCTCAAATTATAGGGTAGCCAAGTTATGCAAAGAGTATCTGGAATGCTTGTTTTGAAAATATTTAATATTTAAAAGGATAAGTGTCCTGGCACGTCTGGTTTATACTCCATTTCACCAGTACTCAAATGATATTTTAACACGTATCTTCCTTTCCTGTCTTTCTGTCTTTATCTATGTCATTACTCTTAAGAGAATTAAGATTGAGTTCAGCCATCCATAAAGTGTTATTTTAAAATTATCGAGCTTGAGGGTAGACAGTATAAGAGATATCTGTTTTGTTTTTTTCCCTACCCTCCATCCATTCCACCTTTTGGAATGAGCTCCTTATTTTTTCTGGGGGAGCCGTTCTGTCCTACCAGGGGTATATGACACAAGTCTGGCCAGATTATTCTATATGCATTTGACTGTATTATTGCTTTCAGAATGAACACTTGAACCCTAATCAGTCCAATCATGGTGAATTCTAGAACTTATGCCAGGGATACTAGGGAAAAGTAGAAAAATCTTTTCCTACTGAGGCTACTAAATTGTGAGGACTCTGTATTTTGCAGCAGCCAGTTTGTCCCTGCAGGGGAGGAAGAACTCCTCTACCCTCTGGTCCTTCTGGATGGTCTAAGAATTAAACTGATATGAGACAGAATAACAGGAGAGAATCAAACAAGTTTAATAACATGTATATATGGGGGAAACCCAGCAAAACTGAGTAACTCACCAAAACGGCCAAAGGCACCGCCTTAAATATCATCTTCTGCTAAAGACAAAGGAGGATGTTGGGGGTAGTAGTTTGGGACTTCAAAGGAGAGGAAAGCAATTCACATGGAGAAGAAAAAGCAAATGTTTGCTACACAAATGTTTGCTACGTCTTGCAAAAATAATGAGATGATGAGAGGACTTTGATCAAATGGGCCTTGCCAGGTTCCTCCCTGTCTGTCCCACCTAGTTCATATTACGTTATAGTTACCTCTGGTATTAGCTCCTTCTGAAACAGGTCTTCCCATCTTAAATTCTTTTAGGCAGCTAAGGAGAAAGTCAAAATTTCTTCCTGCGTCTTTTTTTCTTGAAAATAGTCAAGCCAAAGAGACACATTTCAGGGTGGCAAATTCTGCTCCCCTACATTACATCATGGAGAGAGCCTGCCTGTGAATGAAGCTGACAGAGAGAGAAGACGGGAGATGAAGAAACAGAGACTGGATACTGGGGATACTCCTGAACCATGCCTTAAGACAGCTAGACTTGCCCTTTCCAACAGTGAGGGCTGAGAATTTCCCTCAAACCTGGCTGATTTGACTTGGAATTCTGTTATTTGCTAATGAAAGACTCCTAAAAAATTGAAACCAGCGATTAAGGGGGAAGTAAAACCCCTGTGGTTTCCCTTTAATAATAGAACTACTCCTGTATCATGAGACTCCCACTAGGGCAGAGGTCATTCTCCATTCAGCCCTCACAGCACATAGTTACATTTCTTGTCTTGTGCTAGGCACTCTCGTCACTTTAGTCTTTTAGTGGTTCTGCAGTATTTTTCAATTTTTCCCAATCTGCTTCTGTGATTCTGGCATCAGTTTCCTCCAATTTGTATGGCATGATCAGGATTGCTTTTTGGTATTGATGTTGCTATTGTTTATTATTTTTGTTTTATAACATATTTTTCCTCTTCTGTTATTACTTTCTGTTTTTATTAGTTATTAGTGCTTTGCAGATGTCCTTTAAACTCATAAACCCTCTTTTTTGTTAACCAGAGTTGCTAGATGGGAGCATCACAGCTTGAAAACCCTGAAGGGTACCAGAAGACTTCAGATTTAGGGCTGATGAGTTGCCAAAAGGCCAATTCTAGTCTGCCAAGTCACTTGGAAAAATTTTCAAAGTCATTGGTGGTATACAGGATCACAAAATCTGGACTACTCTTATGGTATACTTTATAATTTTGACTAAATCTATTCCTCTTCTGCTATGTTTGCTCACTTGCCTCCAAGAAAGTCCTTGGCTTCGTGGGGTTAATTGTTCCTGGGCCCCTGGACTGCAGGGGAGGGAGCAAATCAAGAAATCAGGTGACTGCAATCGAACTCTTTAAAGATACATACTCTCTGTGTCTTCTCAGCTTCACTGATCCCCTGACACATGCACACACAGAGTGCCCACTATAATGTCTTTAACTTAGTAGCCATTCAATAAATGCACTTGATTTTTTCATCCAAGCAGCACTTACATATTTTGAGGGGCTGAGATACCTGTTTATTTTGGAAAAAAACATATGAATAAATACAGACAGTCCCCGACTTACAAGGGTTTGACTTATGATTCTTCTACTTTATTATGGTGCAAAAGGAATATGCATTCAGTAGAAACCATACTCCAAGTGTTAAAATTTGATCTTTTCCTGGGCTAGCAATATGCAGGGGCAGCAAGGCCAGCTCCCAGTCAACCACACGATCACAAGGGCAAATGTCCCATATGCTTACAACCATTCTGTATCCACCCAACTATTCTGTACCCATCCAACCATTCTGGTTTTCATTTTCAGTACAGTATTCAACCAATTACATGAGATATTCAACACTTTATTACAAAATAGGCCTTGTATTAGAAGATTTTGCCCAGTTGTAGCCTAATGTAAGTGTTCTGAGAGTGTTTAAGATAGGCCCGACTAAGCTGTGATCTTTGGTAGGTTATATGTGTTAAATGCATTCTTAAATTACGATATTTTCAACTTATGATGGGTTTATTGAGACACAACCCCATCATAAATCGAGGAGGAGCTGTAGTAAGAAACTCCTCTTGGTCAATATTCATGATAACATTCAGTATACTTATGGCACCTTGCAGTTTTCAAAGCAGATTTCCATACATTATCTCTTTTCATTCCTGCAAAAACTCCCTATAAAGCTAGATAATGGAACTCAAAAGAGAGGCTAAGTGATTTTTATAAAGCCAAACATCAAGTGAGTATTGGAGCATGGGTTAGAAGGACTGTCTTAAAATAGCTCGTATATTTTTTCTACTGTGTTCTGCTCCATCCCAAATTTCTTAACAGGATCCTTTTGGCTTCTTAGTTAAATTTTTTTTCATCAATTACTCAAGAATTATACTAACAAGCATTTTGACTTTCAAACCCACAGGGCAAGAGAATCTTTTGAAAATGAGTCCTTCTCATACGTCTACTTCACTTCCCGTTATTCAAATAGGAATGGATCTTTGAGAGAAAACTCTCTTCCAGATCATGATTACAGAAATCATTATATAATTTCTTCCTTATCTCATAATATTTGTTTATAATGTTGGAAATTAAATCTTCTCAGAAAGGCAACAGCATTCATTTTAACCTCACGTTTGACTATAAAATATAGGGATTGATTTCAGGGTGTTTTCAGCTATTCCTATCTTTCCTTCTTTGCCTGAAGAGAAAACAACTAACACAAAAAAAGTTTTTCATTTGCAAATTTACATATCTCTGAAATAACTTTGCTCTTGAATTGCTCATGCTTTTCATAGCTTTTTTCTTTTTTTTTGAGGAAGATTAGCCCTGAGCTAACATCTGCTGCCAATCCTCCTCTTTTTGCTGAGGAAGACTGGCCCTGAGTGAACATCCATGCCCATCTTCCTCTACTTTATACATGGGATGCCTACCACAGCATGGTGTGCCAAGCAGTGCCATGTCTGCACCTGGGATCCAAGCCGGCGAACCCCAGGCCACCAAAGCGGAATGTGCACACTTAACTGCTGTGCCACTGGGCTGGCCCCAATAAGCTTTTTTTAACTAGAAAAATGATAAAGTTGACTTGGTGCTAGTGAGTTTGAGCCCATAGACACTCATGGGTGGAAACAACGCTTATGGAGATCGTCTTGCTCCCTAGAGCTCCAACCTCCATGTTAGGACCCCTCCTTTGATGATATCACTGATAGATTTGAAAGAAGTATATAATGAGCTCTTGAAAGCCCTTTATCTATTATTAATATTTGCCTCATTGGGAATTATTTTTCATGAACTCCATTTCTGAGATGTGTAAGTACAGAGTCCCAGGACAGTGTGAACCAAAGCCTCGTCAGTCCAAGAGCGTAGCCTTGATGATCTGCTCATCTGGTGAGCCTTCAATGCCAAAGAACACTGAGCTCAGGGGAATCGTCAACACTGTAACCTCAAACACTGTGTACTGAAAGGGAGACAAGGAGAAAAGAATGGAGCAGAAAGGTGTGATGACTCAGCAGCCCCAGCTGTGCAAGGTGACATCTGATCCAAGCATCTGTCTGCAGTACATTGAGCAGGGCCCACAGGAACCCAAGAAATGATGCAAATTATTTCCAAAAGGCAGCAGGTGTTGCTTCTAAGTTGCAACAATCCTCAGGAAGTTTCATTTAAATGCATATGCGAACATTTGCAAGATAAATCTCCTAATAGGCAATCACATGACAGTGAAGCAGAGTAGCTCAAGCTGAAATCTTCCCGGGATTCAATATTCAATATTGCCTACAGATTGGTGGCAATTGCTGAAAAACTAAGATAATAAAGAATATTGCATTTTTAATGTATCACAGCATCAAGTTCTTTCTGCTATGTCACTCAAAAATCTGACAAAAAATGAAGTCAATTTTTACTGTTTTATAACATATAAAAATATGGCTTGATGATTAAAATCTGTGCTGTCTCAGAGTCATATTTTCTCTCTTGAGGAATTATAAATTCAATGCTTTAGTTAAACTATGGGATTGTAAACAATAAACTATGTATGAGAAAAACAATGCAAGTATAATCTATGAAAAAAGTTTTTATTTGTCATAACATAAAAGAGTATAGAACTTATATAACATAAAAGAGTATAGAAATTACTAGGAATATATGTAGATTTCTGATAAAATTTTCTATTGATATCTCCTGATAAATTAGGTTCTTCCACCCAATTCTACTATGTGTGTGGGGGGCGCGGGGGGTCAGGTTCCTTACACCAACAATAAGCAATTCTCAGGACACCAGCAGTGTGTCCAAAGATTCAACTCAGTTCTGACAGTGTCTCTCCAGAGATAGCGTCAGATTCCACAGGTTCAGGGTTCAGTCTCACAGACTGCCCCCACCCCTTCAGATACCAGTAACAAGCCCAGCTTAACACCTCTGCTTCCGACTCACCAGCTATAAATTGGACGTTCCCGAGACTACTTCCAACCCAAAGTGCCAATTACCAGTTCAGGGTGTTACTTGTACTTCTGACCAGAGTTTCCCGACCCCCTCTGATACCGACCCTGATATCAGTTTCCCCACATTAAACCCAGCATATACAGGGTTAAAACCAAAACACTCATTCCCTACTTACTCTCTGGCTTCCTGACTCCAGAATCCACTATCCTCCGTGGAGACAGACACCATCAAGGACAAGCACTTGGATTATCTCCTCCCTGCAAAGAGAAACAGGCTGGTGGGCAAACTGCCGATGAGCAAGGTCATGGGCTCCATCCTCTCTGCAAGTGTCTCAAGGCCAAAGACAGGCTGGTGGGAAAGCTCCGACCAGCAAGGCCATATGCTCCCCCTCCCCTACCTAAAACCCCAAATAAAAATCCTTCGTTTTAGCTTTTTGGGGAGTTTGGGATTTCAGTGGTAGCTGCCCTCTCCCCTTGCTCAGCGCTGTGCAAAAATAAAATTCCTACTTGCTTCTACCCCACCTGGTGTCAGAGATTGGCTTGCTGCACAACGGGTGAGCGAACTCACTTCAGGTTCGGTATCACCTCCTTGGGGTCAATTAATTTGCCAGAGCAGCCCACAGAACTCAGAGAAATATTTTAGTTACCAGATTACTTGTTTAATATTTTACTTACTAGATTATTGGTTTATTATAAGAGGATATATATAATTCAGGAAGAACAAGATGACAAGATACATAGGGCAAGGTGTGGGGAAAGGGCATGGAGCTTCCATGCTGTTTTCAAGCATGCCACTCTCCCTAAATCTCCACGCAGTCACCAACCAGGAACCTCTCCCATGCCCCTCATCCTTTGGGATTTAATGGAGGCTTCATTACACAGGCATGACTGATTAAATCATTGGCCATTGGTGATTGATTGGACCTCCAGCCCTTCCCTCCTCGAAGGAAATCAAGAGGTGGGACTGAAAGTTCCCTCCCTCTGTTCATGGTTGGTTCCCCTGGCAACCAGCACCCAATCCTTAGATGTTTTCCAAAAGTCACCTCGTTAACTTAAACCCAGTTGTGGTGGAAAGGGGCTTGTTATGAATAACAAGACACCCATTTCACCTTTAAGAATCTGAAGCATTTTCAGGAATGGAGGACTAGAGACCAAATATTATAACAAAAGATACTCCCATTGCTCTTAGCACTCATGCAATTCTGGGGGTTTTGGAAGCTGTGAGCCAGAAACCAATTAGGAAGCCCAAATATATATATGAGGAATATATATTTCAAATATGTATTTCTTATAAATCACAATATTGCAACTTCATTTTAGTATATTTGATGTTTTTAATATTGTATATTGCAACTATTCAATAATATTCTGAGAAGAATCCATGGGCTTTATTAAACTGACAAAGTGGTCCATAGCACGAAAATTTAAGATCCCCAATCCCCTTCAAAACTTTTCTCCTTCTCTTACTCCACATTCAACAGCAGCTTGACCTTTCCCCTCTACCTTCAGAATAAATCTCAAATCCAATAACTTGTCATGGTCCTACTGCTACTGTCTTAGATCGAGCCAGAATCTTACTGACACAGCTGAAATGGACTTCCTGCTCGTCTTCTCTCCGTTCTTCATCCCCACAGTAGTGCATCTCAGCTGAAAGTGATTGTGCCCTGATACTTGCCGAGGACATTTGGTAAAGTCTGTAGACATTTTTAGTTGCCACAACTTCAGGTGTGCCACTAGTACCTACTGGGCAGAATGCAGACATGCTGCTAAAACCCACAGTGCTTAGGACAGCACTCTGCAACAAAAATTTACCTTTCTCAAAATGTCAATAGCCCCTAGGTCGAGGAATCCTGCTCTATAGTCTTTTTCCACGTACTGGTCATATAATATTCTTAAAAGAATGCAAAGCAAATCAGGTTCCAAGGGATGGAACCTCCCAGCTTCCCATCACATTTAGAAGAAAGCCCAATACTCCTAATTGTGCCCTACAAAGCCTCATATGGCTTGGCCCTGACTATGTCTGCAAAATCTTCTCCTCCTTCATTCTGACCCAGCCACGTTAGCCTTCTTGCTGACTTTAAGAGATCTCATGCTTTTTTCCTGATTTAAGAGCCTTGTATCTCTAAATTTTAGAATTTAAAATGTTCTGTTTCAAGATATTTGCTTGACTTCCTCACTTCATTCTCATATCAAAAGTTACCTCCCCTAACTAAAATAGCATCTTATCTACTCAATTATGTACCAGTACAACTATTATTTCAATCAGGAACTGATCAACATGTGCAACTCTATGTCTCATAACTCTAATATCTGTAACCCCTTCTGGGTCAAATCCTCCTTTTTTATTTTCCATGTTGGTTTTCACTGAGGTGGTATTATCTCCTCTGCATGGATGTCTTTTACTCTGTGCGGGCCATTGTATATGTAATAATTGCTCATAGAACATTGAGACCTAGGATGATATTATCATCTTCCAGATAAAACTTCCGTCTCCTTCTATAAACACTTTTAATCAAAGATCATCTTCACCCAACTTCAGAGACTGAAACAATTTGAAGCTGAGGTAAAGTTCTTGATAGATTCCTTCTAGTTCATGCCTGTGTGGGGGAAGAAAAGTTTTCATTCTACCCTTCTAGGTTCTTTGGCTGGTCTAATAATCAAATTGACATAAGGCAGATTAACAGGAGAAAAATGAATTTAATTACATAATATGGAAGCCCCACAAAGACATGAGACTTCCTGACAGTCAGGCACTTGAGGCTTGCATGCCATCTGGAGCTAAGGAGAAGAGGGTAGGTGTCTGGGACTCCAAAAGGGAGGAAGACAATTCACAGGAAGATGGGAAGAGCAAATGTTTGGTAAACAAACGTTTGTCATGCCCTGCAGAGACAAAGGGACAGAGAAAGGATTCAAACATGCAGGCCTTGCTAGGCTCTCCCAGCCTATACGCCCAACTCGTATTCTTTGTAGATATCTCTGGTGATAGCTCTTTTCCTGGAACAGGCCCTTTATCTAAATTCTTTCAGCAGTTAAGGGGGACGTAGAAAGAAACTTTCTGAGTCTTTTCCTTTTTAAAAATAATCAGCCTAAAATAATCCTCATGCCAAAGAAACACATTTTGAAGTAGCAAATTTTGCTCCCCTACACATGCTCCTAGGGACAGCATTTTGGGAGCACAACCCAAATTAAGTATGGCTCGTCAAGACTTTCCCTACCTGAATGGCACGGTCCAATATGGCTGTTAAAAAGCCCGGCTCAAGACTGAGAAAGACAAACACCAGATGATTTCACTCATATGTGGAATATAAACAAACACATGGACAAAGAAAACAAATCAGTGGTTATCAGAGGAAGGGGGTTTGGGGTTGGGCAGAAGGGGTGAAGGGGAGCACTTATATGGTGACAGACAAGAAATGTACAACTGAAATTTCACAATGATGTAAACTACTAGGGACTCAATTGAAAAAAATGATTATCCCTAAAAAAAAAAAAAAAAATGCCGGGCTCAATCTTTTAAGCTTCCCTCAGCTGTCCCATCTTGAAGAAATTATTCTCTGGCTTAACTCTTCAGGATTGATAATAAATAGAAAAGCCTGAAGTGGAGGGGGAAAAGCCAGCTATAAAGCTCAGAGTGTAATCTAAGCATTCTCTGACAAAACTAGACAAGAATAGCGGCCAGGGTAATAAGAATGAGTAATTTTTTTTTTAACAGAACACTGACTGACTGTTTATATGTGAATAAAAGAGATGAATGAGTCAAAGATCACTGTGAGTGATTAGACTTGAAAGACGTACATATAGCATAACAAAGTGGAAACATTCACAGAGAGGGTATTTTTTTTTTTCCTAGGGAAATAGGTTCGACCTGTTCATTTAGACATAATTCATTAAATCAGTGTGTGTGTGTGTGTATTTAATATCTGCTATATGCCAGGCCCTATATCAATGTGGTCGACGAAAATAATCCATATCCAATCTATAAATGAAAATTTGGGTGAGTTTATTCTGAGCTTAAATCTGAGGATTATAACCTGGGAGAGTCTTTCCACAAAGGAAGAGAGCACTCCAAAGAAGTAGGGATATAAGGGTGGTTATATACCCTCAAAGAGGATGTTTCACATAGGATTGAAATGTCCCTTTTACAATAGTCGCGAGACTGCTCTGTCGGCACAGCGATTGATGGAAATAGCAGGTAGGTCTTCTGTCTCTGTGAACACAGCAGGGTGGCAGTCTGTTGTCAGCTGGGTGGTCACAGGTGAGCTGGGAGGTGAGTGCAGCAATCAGTTCCTAGCCTAAAGAAAAATGCTAATGCTGGGGGGAAGTTGCATCTTTATCTCAAGGGCCTTTGTTCTGGCCAAAGGAAATGTCTAAGCAGATATGCAATGCGTGCTTAATAGCCAGTCAGGCCCTTTAGGAGGAAAAAAAAAGAGAAGTCAGGCCGAATTAGGTTTATACCAAATGGCTTCCTCATATACTCCAATATATCCTATTGCTTGCCATTTTTATTTGTCAATGTAGATTATCAATGTAGATTACAATCTTGATGAAGTTATCACAGACTAATTGCCCCAAGGAACTCAGGGGAACGCATTTAACTATTTAAGAGAGGCAATCACCAACCACCCTGAACCGGAACAAGCCTCACCACAAGACCAAGGCCTATGACCTTTGCCTCATTTTTCATGCTAAGATCTCCTCTCTGGGAGGGGCTTGGGCCTTGTTACCATAACCTGCAGTGTACAGGAAGCATGTTTTCCAGCTGAGCTTATGCAAGTGAATACTCACCCCTCCCGTTTGCATTTTCATTCCCTATCCAAAATAAAAGGCCCCTGCTTCCCTTTGATTGGGGACAGCCACAACTTTGGAAACAATTCCGAGTGGGCTCCCATTTGCTGTCAATAAGTTCTACACTGTGTGGCAACTACTTTTGGTTAAGAATCTGATTGTAACTCTGCCAGGAGGTCAACTCTCTTTTGGTTCAGTAACACAGGGATGTTCCTGCCCTTCAAGGATGCGAATTCTGTTGGGAAAGGCAGAAGTTAACAGAAAATTAGAATACAATGTATTAAATGGTACAATAGGGGTGAGTGGAATGTTATCACAGAGGAGGGGTGATTATCTTAGGAAGAACAAAACTGAAACAGGAGGAGAAGTTAACCAGGAGCCGATGGGCAGATGCTTGGTGCTTGGAGAGAAGGAAGTGCTTAGCCCTAGGGATCAGAAAATATTGGTGAGATCATGATTGTTCGAGTAAGGACAAGCCCACCCAGCATGTATGGAACTATGGCATGAGGTAGAAGTGAAGGAAGAATGCAGGTTAAAAATTATGCTGGCAAGGCTGGCCCGGTGGCTCAGCAGTTAAGTGTGCACTTTCCGCTCAGGTGGCCTGGGGCCTGCCGGTTCAGATTCTGGGTGTGGACATGGCACCGCTTGTCAAGCCATGCTGTGGTAGGCATCCCACATATAAAGAGGAGGAAGATGGGCATGGATGTTAGCTCAGGGACAGTCTTCCTCAGCAAAAAGAGGAGGATTGGCAGCAGATGTTAGTTCAGGGCTAATCTTCTTCAAAAAAGAAGTCATGCTGGCACTTTATTTTGATGACAATGGTACATGCCATTACCTGATCAGCAGTAGACGCAAAGTGTAATTGCCCTTCAAAGGCAAGACATCTCTTTAGTAATTGCATGTTGCTCATATGAATGGGTTTATCATTCTCGTTTTGACATGAACTATTTAAACTTGAAATCTGAATAGAAACTTTTAAATAATTATAACAAGTTCTTGGGTGTTTGCCTTTATGACTTAGCAAAATGAGCATGGGCTTTGGAATCCAACAAATCTTTGCTCAAATCTCTGCCCTGCTCTTCCTGTATTGTGGATGTGTGCGAACCATTTAGTCTTCCAGACTGGGGTGTAATTTCTAGCTAGACTACCTGACTAATGGTTCTATCATACAAAGAGCTAACCTAGAGGGTGCCTGACAACTAGGAGACACAAAAAACTCAGCAGTCTGCTCTGAGACTTCTAAGAAAACAAATGAAACAAATTTTTAAAAGTTACAAGGGGAAAAAGCATTTGGAAGAGCAATGGTAGTCACTACATTTCACACACTGAGTCTTTCATTTTGACATTGCAGACTGTTCACACTTCCTCTTGGGATTTCCACATGACCTACAAACTGAGCAAGAGATCACTCAACTCTGCACCATCCATCTTACGATCCATCTTTGAAAGTCCAATATTTTACCTTTCATATCACCCATTTCTATGCTATTGCCTTTTACAACGCCCTGTTAGGTACCTTCGGTCTAGGGAGATTATGATCTCTGGGTCCTGAATGCTCACCACCACCTTGCAATCCATCCATCGCTCTCAATTTGCTACCGAACCAAAGTGGGTTCCCTCCTGTCCAGTTAAATCAGACTCTCCACCAGAAGCAGTTGTCTCACAAAGTAAGGTATATTTGCAGCAAATGGGAGACCACGAGGAATCATTTCCAAAGTCATGGCTCCCTGAACAAAGGGAAACAGAGGTCTTTTATTTCAGATGGGAGATGAATATTCAAAAGGGAGAGGTGGGTCTCTGCTCATTCAGGCTCAGTGGGAAAACATGCTTCCACATACACCATACACTGCAGGTTATGGTAATAAGGCCTAAGCTTCTCCTGGGGAGATCTTAGCATTAAAAATAAGGCAAAGGTCATAGGCAGAGCTCTCCTGCTGAGGCTTCTCTGGTTCAGGGTGGTTGGTGATTGCATCTCCTTAACATAAAAAAGGGAAAAGAACAATTTAGAAAAGTTAAAATAGCCAAACTCACCCTTGAGTTCCTTGAGGTAACTAGTCAGTGACAAATTCATTTGCAGATCGTAATCCAGAATAGTCTCTGGGCCTCTAACTATTCAGAAAACTAGAAAAGGAAAGAGCTATAATATGGATATCATTATTTCCAAACCCTCACAGACTGCCATTTCCCAAGCCCCTTGTCCAGGTGCCTGTACCCAAGCATAATGAGAACCCTCACTATGTGCATATATTTCACCAAACATCAATGTTTTACTTTCTGATTAAGGTCCCTGTTGACATAACTGAACTCGATAGCTTAATTATAGCAGTGCATAAATTGAAGCAGAGATGGCAAAACCTTAACAAACAAAGCCGAAGTATTCTTTCCATGATACATTGCTACTGCTCTCAGAATGAAGCAAGTTCAAATGAATTGCAAAGCATAGCTTATTTTAATTTTTTTTGCAATACATTAGCTTTTTATACAATTAGAGCATCTAGGACTTTTTTATTGAACTGTTTCATTTCATTAGAGAATAAATAAAAAGGAAGTGTCGACGAAAATAATCCATAACCAATCTATAAATGAAAATTTGGGTGAGTTTATTCTGAGCTGAAATCTGAGGACCATGGCCTGGGGTCTTTCTTCCTGAAGGAAGAAAGGGCACCGAAGAAGTGAGGTATACAGAGTGGTTATATAGCCCCATATAGGACGTTTCACATACGATTGGAAGGTCCCTCCCACAATAGTCCCAAGATTGCCCTGTCAGCACAGCCCTTGATGGACACAGCAGGTAGTGGGTCTGCTATCTCAGAGGGCGTAGCAGGAGGCAAGTCTATTGTCTCCAGCTGGGTGGTCACAGTTGAGCCCAGCAATCAGTTCCTAGCCTAAGGAAAGATGCTTAATCCTTAAGGGAATGCCAATTTTGGGAGGGGGAGGGAAGTTGCACCTTCATCTCAAGGGCCTTTGCTCTTGCCATAGGGAATCTCTAAAGCAGATATACAATGCATGCTCAACGGCCAAGTCAGGCCCTTTTGGAAAGACAAGGTCAGGCCAAATTAGGTTTACACCAAATGGCTTCCTCACATACTCCAATATATCCTATTGCTTGCCATTTAATAAAATGTTAGTTTACCTTGAAGAAATAATTAGAAGGATATTGAACACTGCAATGCTTACAACAGTGAAATTAAGAAATTAGTTAAATAAAACGTTAGGCTTTCATAAAATGAAAGATGATTATCAGCCACTGAAATTAAAATGGAAAATTCCGCAGTTCTCCAGAAAGCCTTAAAATCCCCTGAAAAGATATAAAGTAGGCATCAGAAACAAAAAACTATAAGAGGAAGGATATAATCGCTGAAGTTTAAGGATTTCTTCGACATTCTGAACCCCTTACACAAGTGAATTATCTTGTTCCTGAGAAGCGAGGTACATACAATGATCTGGGTGGGCTATCTCCTAAAACCTAGAAAATACCACCTGAGACTTAAGATATATGTTGGGAAAGGCTGTGAGGGAGGTCTTTTGCCTACAATGAAAGTGACCTTCTATGGAATATGCACCTGTCCTGGGAGAATGTTCCCATGAATATTGGGAGGGCCACTGATGTGGGCTCGGTGAGTAGAGGAGTCAAAAGAAAGATCTCTTGGACTCTCAGGGTCTGGCAGTAGTGCTCTTTTATTCAGAGAATAGCATGCAGTAGCATGGGGACAGGACCCTTGGGCAGTAAGAGCTACTAGCATGGGTTGAGGGTAGGGCTAA
Source organism: Equus quagga (assembly GCF_021613505.1). Lineage (NCBI taxonomy): Eukaryota > Metazoa > Chordata > Mammalia > Perissodactyla > Equidae > Equus > Equus quagga. Next base: position 7,521,383 of record NC_060280.1, read on the forward strand.
ATTTAAGGCATAGGTATGTGAGTTATCTCTTTACAAGACAAAGGAAATAATATGTAAAAAATGTTGTTAAGGTGGTGTCAGTGCAGGTGGGTTCTGGTTGTCGGGTAGTCCTATAACTTTAGATAAGAATCAGACCGGATTAAGTCAGGAAGTCCTATGATTCCCAGAGGATGATATAGATCAATATGTAGGGCAGGTCACCTTGGGCTTCTCTCCCTGGGGCAGCCTTGATCCTCATCAGCCACTACCAAAATAGTGCATAAATTGAAATTATTTATAGTCAAAACATGCAAGTGACTTTTGGAAAGCCTAAGGTTCCAGCCTTCAAGGCTTTGGTGACTTTAGAAATAATCATGCTTCAGTGACAGGGACTTTAGGGATAAAGAAACTATGGCTGGGGAGTCAGGTTGAGGAATCAGCCCAAAGGCCATTTAAAATCGGAAATTTAATCCTCACATGGATGCATTTAAGCCAAAGTCATTCCCTGCTACCTGTTCGGTTGTGGGAGACCTATCCAGATCTATTAAATGATGCAAATGAACTGTGATTGAGTCAGTGTTTATAGAAAGGATAATCCTCGAATTGAAGTTGTGTCTCCAAGGGAACAGGCAAGAAATTTCCCTGGTATGAGTACTCAGAGTGCCCTAACACAGCAATTTGGGAGCATGGAAAAAATAATACCTACTCAGCTAGACTGCCATTTCTGTGAAACTGACTTTTCTGCAGAATCTGCCTCCATCCATGAACTCATGCCCTAATCCTATGGGAGGAATTATGGCACCAGGCTAGGAAATGCATTTTCTTTGCAGGATATAAAGCTTTAGTAGAAATAGACACAGTAAGGTATTAAATTAGGTTTGTACTTTCTACATTTTCCCTGCTCTAATTTTAAAAGGAAAGACAAATTTTGGCCTCCTTTGACTTAGGGAATATTTTTTGCAAAGTAGAGAGCAGAGCCTTCATGGTCATCAGTTGTTGCCCAGAGTATGCTCTTAGTCCCCAGAATTCTGCAGACATAATTAAGGATGTAGACCTTAAAAATAGATTGTCAGGGTGTGTTCAATCTAATTACATGGAATGTTAATGACAGAGAATCTTCTCTGGCTGCCAGCAGCAGAGACGAGATGGAAGAGGAATCTGGAGAGATGAGGCAGAGGGGAAGATCAGAAAGATGTGAAGTAGAAAAGACCTTGCCCCACAAGGCCAGCTTTGAAGATGAAGGGGGCCTTCAGCCAGGGATGCAGAGAGCCTCTAGCAGCTGAGGATGACTGCTGGCTGCTACCCACCAAGCAAACCGGGACGTCAGTCCTACAACCCCAAAGAACGGAGGTCAGCAGCAACCCAAATGAGCTTGGAAGCAGAATCTTTTAAGAGTCTCCCAGTAAGAACCCAGCTGGTCCACACTTTGATTTTGGCCTTGTGAAACTTGCAGCAAACCAGTCAGAACTGTGAGCTAATAAATGTGTGCTGTTTTATGATGCTAAATCTGTGGTAATTTCTTAGAGTAGAGATGTATTGAAAACTAATGCAATGTCTAAAACCATATGTTGACACGGCTCATATTGAACAATCTCCATGTAGATAAATATATGAACATTGTTACTAGTGGGTGGGAGGGAGAGAAAGTGCTACAAAGACTCAGATAAATTTCAGAGCCACTACAGCCAGTAACTCCTATATCATATATTATACCGATTGGACAAAAAGAGCTGGAAGACCAAGTGATTATTTTATGTCATTTAAATTGTCTGATAAGAGGAAGAAAAGATGATAATTTTGACAAAATTAGACAGGAGACTATGAATTTCAAGGATAATATATACAAAGATATAATTTGTTTTCAGAGTGGATAAAAGGGATGAAAGGGTAAAAACTACCAGTTTTCCTTCCTGAGTAAGTAGAGAGTGGCAATGCAATTGAAACAAATATGGAAATGAGAGTGTTGTGGGCTTACAAAGGTTAGTTATCTTCAGCCTTGGGTGTGCTGAATTGAAGTTAACAGACTTGTAACCAAGTCCTTGAGTCAGAGGTGAATACAGATTTGGAGCTCAGTAAGAGTTCAGGGCTGGGATAGAGATTTCAAGGTTATTATCTTAGAGGAGGTGAGGGGAACTCTGGGACTTATACTGAGCGAATAGCACATCCAAGAATAGATTCTTGGAGGAGGAAAAAGGCTGGCACAAAATGTAAAAAACAAATGATTAAAAGCAATCAGACGTCGGGTGGTGAACATGATATAGTCTACACAGAAGTGAAAATATAGTGATGTACACTTGAAATTTATATAATGTTGTAAGTCAACGTTACTTCAATAAAAAGAAAAAGAAAATTTTGGAAACTACTGTACACTCAACAATAGGAAGTAAATTATGATATATTGCATTACGTCGAATCTAAAACACCACTGATGCACCATAATTTTATGTAATACTAAAATAAAAAAACTCTGGGACTTACACTATGACATGTTACCAATTGTAAGAGGCATCCTGGATTCAGAGATGTTAAAATAATTTTTAATATAATTTTAATATTTATATTATTTTATCACAGTTATTTTGGTTCATAAGAAAATATATATAAAATATGTCCAAGAAAATTCTGCAAAAAGTATAGCCCTACCAGATATTAAATATATAGACTAACTCAAATATTTTAGGTCAGTGCTGTCTGATAGAAGTATAATGTGAGAAACATATGTAATTTTAGACTTTCTAGGAACCACATTTTAACAGTGTAAAAAATGAGGTGAAATTAATTTTAATATGTACTGTATTTAATCCAATATATCCAAAAACTATCATTTCAATATTTAATCAATGTAAAAATGTTTAATGAGATGTTTTTCATTCTTTTTCATGTAAGGCTTTGAAGTCTAGTGTGTATTTTACATTTAGTACATTTTACATTTAGTAGACATCTCATTTCAGACCAGCCCCATTTATTAATTAATGGTAGCCACATGTGATACCATACTGGACAGTGCAGATTTTGATAATTATTTATTTCCAATACGATATTTTAGTTTGAATTGACCATTCTGTAATGTAAGATTTTGAAGAACTTTAAGAAAAGTCACAATTAACTATGTGATTCAACATTAGAATGTTTTAACTCTGTGCTATAAGAATTCTCACTTTATTCTCTTTCTTTCTCTCAGCCTCCATTTGAGTCATTCTATTCTTTCAAATTATCAAGATTTAGATCATTCAGATTTTTTTCTATAAACATAATTCTCCAACAACGTTTTTTCTTAGTTTCATGTGTAAATGGATTCAATGCTCACACAATTCTTTATAAACCATTTTCTCCAAACTATGTACTTTAGCTTAACGTAGTGTTCTCTGGACTTAACCACAGCCCACATCCTCAGCGGCCATGGAGAAGGGCACACAGGAGCTTCAGGCCTTTAATTATCACATTCCTTCCACTTGATCAACTATAGCAGGTACAAAATTTGGGGGCCACATTTTCCCTCAGAAATGAGATATTGCTTCTCTCACTTCTCCACTGAGGATTGTTAGATCTTTGATTATAACTCTTCACTGCCTGGATTTTGTCATCAAGTCAATTCTGGAGATTATTTTCAAATCTACTAATGCTGATCTCTTGTCTTTATATAAGAACAACTACTCAACTTGGTGTAATACTATTAGGATGCTCTTTTTGCCCCACTGAGAATGCTGTAGACATATATAATCTCTGTAGACATACCATGCTGCTGTTTAGACGTGAGGGGCCAGCCATGTTTTCTACCTCATTAAAATTGTATGACTTTGGTTCTTTTTCTTTTTTTCTTTTATATTTGACACTCAATAATGTAACAAGATGTAGCTTGATTTTTTCGTTCTGGATCTTTTTTTTTCCCTTGAAAACACAGGTGGCTCTTAAATATGCAGATCCTATTCTTGTTTCAGGAAACATTTTTTAATCATAATATCTTTTTTATCTTTTTAATATTAATTTTATTAATTATATTTCTGTGGAAACATTTTGGACATATGTATCTTTCATTCTCTTTGCCATTGCTGTAAGTGAAATTTTCTCTTCATTTAATAAAATATCAATCTTTTCTTCCATGGAAGAAACCTGATTTTGAATCATGAATTATCTGATCCATTTATAGTCTAAGTTATATATTAGTTTTTGATGGATTTATTTTGAGCATTAATTTGTTTCTTTAGCTATGCAATCTCCATTTTTATCTTCCTGTTGTTTTATCCTCATATATTTGAGATCTTGTCATATTGAATTAATTATCTCAGCAAATTTTCCAATAGTAGCTTTTCTATGCATTTTTTATTTTTCTTAGAACAAAATTTTTTGTCTTCGTATTTTTCACCTATCTTCTGCATGTAAACTCTATTCCTCTTACTTTTTCCTAATTTTCTTCAATAGATAATGTCTATTTTTAAAAGAGATTTAATGTCACTGATTCTCTTTACTACATTATGTGGGAATCCTTCATCACTAGTTTTACTTTACCTGAAGCCTGCTTACCTTCTTCACTGAACTCCAATCTAAGTTTCCTTTGTTTTTATACCTGGATGTAACCAGAGAGAGGGAAAGCTCAGTAGGAACTCTGTGAGTACTTTATTGGAGAGAATAATTCTATTTCTTTTTTCCTATGAGATTTTGGTAAATGTCTTGTTAAACATTCTCCGTCAGATAGGAGTTCTACATCCCGCTGCCATGTGGGCATTGTTGGCGTTGGCCTTCCTCTCCCAGTTCAGCTTGGAGGACTAGGGCAGCTGCTTTCATAAGAAGCAGGCAGAATGAGATATTCATTTCTAAAATTTTATCCTGATAGTAGCTATAAATAGAAAGCATCACAAAAAAATAAATGAAAGCATTAAGCAAACTATTTTTATACAGGCGTAATTATTCTTCCAATATATATTGCTCAAGTCTACAAGGTCAACTTTTACAATGACTTTGCAAAATAATCATATGATCCTTGCCAAATGACATTATATTGAAACAAAACTTAATAAGCATAAAATAATTCTTGTTGCTTTCAGCCTAAATTCAATTACTCTGTTATAAGAATAATAATGCAAACGAAATTTAATCTTATAAATGCACATATGCAATGAGGAGACACATCTTCAGGGAGAAATATTGACTAGATGACTAGACTGTATGATGCTGATGTTATTTACAAGTGTTATAGATAAGGAAATCACTATTAAAATCCAATTAATGTCATTTAGTTCAAAGAAGAAATCGGGAATATACCTTCATTAATCCTTTCAAAAATATCTTTATTGAGGGGCCTGCCTGGTGGTGCAGCGGTTAAGTTTGCGCACTCTGCTTCAGTGGCCTGGGGTTTGCCAGTTCGGATCCAGGTGCAGACCTACGCCCTGCTTGGCAAGCCGTGCTGTGGCGGGCATCCCACATATAAGTGGAGGAAGATGGACATGGATGTCAGCTCAGGGCTAATCTTCCTCAAAAAAAAAAGGACAAAAAGAATATATATATATTTATTGAGTACCTATTATGAGTACAGCAATTTTCTAGATTCAAAGTATACAGCAGAAAGTAAGACACACAGAGTCTTGCACACTACAGGGTGAGATAGACAATATATAAGTAGACAAAGAAAAATGCAATCTAATTAGAGACTCCATGAAGAAGAATGAGGCAGGACAAAGGAAAGAGAGATATAGTTGGCTAGCTGGGTGTGTTGCATTTCAAAAGGACCTAAATGAAATGATTTATGCATCTAATATATTTGATGAAATAGTTTGGAGAATCTAGTTTGTGCAAAATATTTTTAGTTCATTTGCATGAGTTCAGATGTTTTCTTTCTCCTCAGAGGATATAGCAGTTATACAACAAGACCTCATAGGCTATAGCAGTTATACAACAAGAAAAAATATCTCTGTGGATTTAGATCAATTTTAATATTGACAAAATCATAGGACAATTGTATTGATGGTGTAAAAACAATGGCAGAAAATTAAAAGGTTACCAACTCATGTTAAATCTGCTATTGAAATGTGTTCAGACAGTCATGGGACATTAGGAAATTAAGCATTGGTAACGTAGGTGATGACAGTGTTAACAAAAGAACGTTAAATGATGTATAAATGTAAATTCATTGTTTTTAAATTGCTGGCATTTCAATTTTATTTTTAGTGAAACAGGAAGCAATTTTTAAAATGTCCTTTTTATACTGAAGTTCACTGGCTGTCCCAAGGGAAGGTGCTGGTAGGAATCTTTCTAACCAGAGGAAACATCACTACTTTTTCACGACAAAGAAAATCCATTATTGCAATACTTATCGGATACAACATGATTATACCAATTTCCATGCTTTGCTGTTTTTAACAAGCAAAAAACACTTGATTTGATGATTCAGTGTTGCAAAGATACCACCTTGATGAAAGATTCAAAATTTGATGAGAAAATTCAAACAAAGTTTGTGCTCATTTAGCAATTTGACTTTTATAATTTTGAGTGAATTAATTTAAAAGATGAGCGATGCAATATCTGAGATTTTTTTAAATGGTATTCTTGGGAATGTAAACATGTTATATGATATATTTGGAGATATACATCCAAGCCAAAAAATCAACTAAACTGCTGAGAATCTGTTCATCAACTCCTTCTAAATAAAAAATTTACTAATTCAGAAAAGTGAGTATTTTATACCTGAACTTTGAAAATAAAGTGGCATTTTATTTCTATTTTCAAACTTCTGGCCCAAGTAACTTGAGCATTGCAAGTTTAGAAATTACATAAGTATTAGATTCACGATTAATGATTAGAATACATTTCAGTATCCCGTTTTACAATAAGAATATGATTCACAGTGGCTGGCAATCAAGGTTTGCTTGACAGTATATATGTAAATTAAAGTGGAGCAATAAATTGATATAAAAATGCAACTGTTATCTAGAGTAGCCAGTTTTACAACATTATTAAAATAAAAATAATTTAAAAATAAATTAGAACTGGTTTTATAAAGCAAATGTTAACATTTTATGATATATAAACATTTAATTACATAGAAATATGTCATTTCGTTAAGTATTGGAGTTTCACATATAACTTATGTCAATAATTGATTCCTCAGCTAGAAAGTTTGGAAATCACTTTTATGGAAAATATGGAACCATTAAAGGGTTTTATGAAGGACCATATTTGAATTTAAATAGCTCCTTAAGGCGGCAGAGTGAAAAATCGAACAAGCTCAGTAAGATGGGAAGCAGGGAGAACAGGCAGAACTCTATTATAAGTTAAAAAGTAATTATAAGTAATGAAAATCTAAACTATGAGCAGTAGTAGTAGAGATTGAGAAGAGGGAAATGACTCAGATGCATTCAGAATTATTTCAAGAACGAAATGAAGATGTTTTTGCTAATTGGAAATGAGGAACAAAAATATATAATCTATAATGTTAAGGCATCATTATTGCCAAGACTGGTCATATGATTAACCATCGGAAGAACCAGGACTAGGAATGTATTCTTCCCACTAAACCAAACCACGCAGCTGTGGGTCCTCGGTGATTGCAACAAAGCTTGTGTTGATAATCTTACCGGCCTCAGGGCGGGTTTTGCTGTCACCTAAAATCCTTCTTCTACCTCATGACAAATACGAAGAGCCTACTCAACATCCCATTGAACTAGGAATATACGTGGACTAATCAAAAACAAGGTGAGTCCAGTGGTCCTGAACCCTGAGGACTTGCTGTAAGGCAAGCGGAAGGAGGCAGACGGGCGCGTTGTCCTGACTTCATCGATAGTTGGCTGATTAACGACTCTCATTACTGGAAAATACCCATCTAAGACTGAGCATCCTCCAATCATTTTTATTGGTAGCCTCTTCTTGAACACTTCCAGTGAAGGAGAATTCTCTGTCTCCTGTAGCTTCACAATTTAATTTGAAATAATGCTGAATGTTAGAATGCTCTCTTTTAATTCAAACTGGAACTGCCTTCCTTCTCAACAAGTAATACTGGGTTTACCTGTAATCTGGAGCCACACGGAACAAATTCTAATTTCTCTTTGATTTAATACTGCTTCCAAATATGCAGGCAATTTTCATACTTACCATCCCTAATAATGGCTTCTGTAGATTAAATACGCTTACTCCTGAATCCCTGCGCCGATTTCTCAGGTGATATGGTTCCAACCCTGGCTATTGTCCCTTGAATGTGCTACAATGTGTCTGCAACTCACCTAGCATTTTACAAAAAACTCAGACTGTCCATCCAGCAGTCCCATTGTGCTGCTAGAACAGGTGTTCCTTGGCTCTGCCTTGGTTTTCTGCCATGTCACTTGCTGGCAGCTGGGCACGCTTGTACACAACCATGTTGAAAGCGTTAGATGAAGGCAGTAAGGACAGCATGATAGGAGTCACCGACAGTCTGCTTCCCTGCCAGCCTCACGAGAACCCACGCGATGCTGCATGCAATTGTGCACTGAAGGGTCAGTGCCTCATCCCTGCCCTCCTCCTGTTCATGCTGCATCCAGAAGACTGAACCACCCTCCCTCCCTCACTTACAACCTTCCTTTTATGCACAGCTACCCAAACCATATGGGAAAAACTGGAGCAAGTAGCTAAAATAGTAGCATGTTTATTTGTAAACCAAGCACTCAATCAAGGTTGGATATGCAACACTATCGCTCGTGCCAGGTTTCAAGACAGACAAATCAACAAGCTCTAGAACACAGAAAACTAACTCAGAAAGGAAAACAGGGGGGATTCTTGGCTGGATTATGTCAACACATGCATTTCTTGATAATTGTTTTTCATTAGAGAAGCACTAGGATGGTGTTTATTATGAAACAGTGAGCACCAGGAAGCAGACTTGGAAATTCCCTGTATTATCTGTGCCTTAAAAGCTGATAGTCTTGGGGCCAGCCTGCTGGTGCAGCGGTTAAGTTTGCATGTTCCACTTCAGCAGCCTGGGGTTCGCCGGTTCCGATCCCGGGTGTGCACATGGCACTGTTTGGCAAGCCATGCTGTGGTAGGTATCCCACATATAAAGTAGAGGAAGATGGGCTTGGATGTTAGCTCAGGGCCAGTCTTCCTCAGCAAAAAGAGGAGGATTGGCAACAGTTAGCTCAGGGCTAATCTTCCTCCAAAAAAAAAAAATTTCTCAAATTCCTTAAATCATTGACAGAGCAATACCTAATACTCAAGAAATGTGTTTTGATTTGTTTTCTGGGAAAGGCTCACTTAGATGGAAGAAACACATTTATCGAATACCCACAAGTACCAAATACTATATTAATACCTTGGCTATATTCAAGAATTTTAGCAATTTTTCTTGAATATATATTTTTTTGTGTTCTAATTTATTTCTCAATAGTATTTTGTAGGTACCATTACCATAGTCTTTAGGTAGTAGAAACTAGGGCCGAGAAAGTCAAGCAATCTGCTCACAGTGAGAAAAGCAACCTTGGTCGCACAGGGATTTGAATCTCATCCAACTTAAAGTCCAAGTCAGTGTTCTTGTCCTCTTGTCCACTCTATTGTGACTGATTTCACAATACCTCCCGTCAAAACCCACTTTTCAGCAGGTGAAAGCTTACACCAATTTAATGGGACACGTGTTTCTCTGCACATTTCTAAGTATACACACAGATAATAAGTATTCAAGATAAAATACTAAATTATCCAGTATTAAAAAAAATTAAGAGTTTTGCTCTTAAATAAGAGAACCATCTGCCATGCTACAATGGCTTCCCTTTTCTATTTTTATCTAATTAAACCCTACACAACTCTGAGGTCAATGTTAACTTGCCTCTGGGTCTTGAATACCTACTCCATCTTTGGTTAGCACCAAGCAATTTAGTGCTAATGGTAACTGATGTTCCGTTTTGCTTTGTTCATTTAGCTTTTACTCTATGATGTTGTTTCTCTGTGAAAAGTTATAGAAAACACATCTTCCTCTTCGATAGCTGATCAAACAGGAACTCAAAGGACACTATCTGATCAAGGAAAAAATAATCCAATTTCTAGTAAATTAGCGTGTTCCTTAATGTTCATAAAAACAAATTTTGCAATATTCAAATATTTTAAGACTGCTATGAGGCACTGACGTCAACAGCACCTAAGTTGAATTTTGTCTTCAACATTTTCTGCTTGTATAACCTTGAGAAAATATTTAAACATATACTCATATTCTATCATCTGTAAATAGAGTTTCTTTACATCATGAAGTTGAGTTGAAGACAAATGTGACGACAATATGAAAATAACTAGTGTCACCTCTTATTTGGTTCATTTTTGCCAGAAGTAAGAGGAATGAATAACCCCACCAGTAAAAACTGCAGATGTGGTCAAAGAACTTCTAAATAGAAGCAAAGCCATTCTTAACACACAAACAAACGGAATTCAGCTTCTACCTACTCTCATTGGGCTGAAGATTTAGGGATGATAAATATTTAATGAAAGTCAATTTTCATGCTCTTAATTCTAATGACTTTTCTATTCTCTCTCCCTTCCCTGAGTATTTTTTTTTGGTCTAACTCTGCTTACAAAAGTGTTTTCACATTTCATCCCTCTCTAGGTATAATACCAGCTTCTCTGGAGTATAATAACGATTCGTATTCTCAGTTTATTAATTGCCTGTCTATTGTCAATTTTATAATGAAATAAGAAAACATGTTTTCAAAGACAGAAAGAGAGACGGGGGGGTGGGCAGATGGCAAAAAGTACACAAGAAAGTTCTCTTGAATATATTGAAAGCCAATTAAGTCATTTATATAAAGATCTCTTATTATCAAATTGTTATTTGCGTAATTGTAAGGAGTTGAGCTAGTGGGGGGACTGTAGCCACTGGCATTTCTTTGAAATGCAGATTAGTCTTGGATTCTGAAATACACAAAATTGTGAAATTAGGCCGCAGCCCCAGGAGTGGGGAAGCTGAGGGTAGTGGGAGCTCTAACTCAAGAAGAATATTTGACTGCTGCTGTAGTTGTGTTCAAACGTTTCCACAAAAATCAGTTTTCAAAACAAACAGTGTTCAATAAATCTAATTAGCTGAGTGCTCAGTAATTGGCCTCTTAACAACTTGTTAGTATTTTCCTTGAAGTAGCCTTCCAAAAAGTTTAAAATATTCATTACTTGGCCATTTTCAATTTCATTAGAGCTAAATTTTGGCACTTTGGTTTCAACTATTTCCTGAAATAGTATAAAGTAACCATCAACTTTTTAGCTGGGAAAATTGTTACCTCCAACAAAATAAAGCTTTTGTTCACAGGAAAGATGGGAGAGAGCAGACACCGGGTGACTATTTTAGTGTCTGCCATAGTAGTCAACAGTGGAAAGGTCAGAATGGTATTAGACTTGCATATATTCATTTAGTGGTTTGGTAATTATCATTCTAATATTTCAGTAATGTCAGTGCAAATGAAGAAGTGAGAAATTCTTCTCCATAAAAAGGAACAAAGAACTGGCATAAACTGTCAGAATCAACTGCTGTGGAACTCTAATCAACAAAAGGTTTGCAGCAACCTGAGGAGCACTTATTAAGAAAAATAAACTAACTTTCTCTAAGAACAGCACATTTTCTGTCATTGTGAATTACCCCAGGCCCATCTCCCACCCTCCAGCTCAGTGTGCCGTTGAAAATAATAGCCCTCATTGCCAATACCAGAGGGTTCAGAACAAACTTCATTTGCAAAGAACCATAGTTATTTGTCTGGCCTGTCTGGTGGCTCTCAGGAAGACTGGCTCTGGAAGTTGTCTTTATTTTAAGTAAGTCAGTGCTGGCTTGTGCTAAAGCTGCTTTGGGGATGAGGGAAGATGTCATTACAAACTAATGTTTTTGGCATTGTTGTCTAGAGCAATAGATAACACTTGAGGAAAACAATAGACCTGCTAGGCTAGGGATTTTCACATCCAAAATTTCTAATGCCCACTGAATTCTGCTGGGTAGATAGCCTCAAGCCTATTTAATGTAGTCATGTAGTCGATACCAGTCAGAGTGCCTGATCCTCCCACCATCTCCACTGATTAGAAGCTTTCCAGGAGCCAGGATCCTACCCCACTCCAGCTTCCGGCCAAAGTAGATTAGATAAATGGAGGACACAGAGCTCAACCATAGCCAAACCTTAGGATAATCAATAAGGGTTGACAAAAATAATCCATAACTAATCTATAAATGAAAATTTGGGAGAGTTTATTCTGAGCTAAAATGTGAGGACCATGGCCCGGGGCCTTTCTTCCTGAAGGAAGAAAGGGCACTGAAGAAGTGGGGTGCACAGAGTGGTTATATACCCCCAAACAGGATGTTTCACATAGGATTGAAATGTCCCTTTTACAATAGTCGTGAGACTGCTCTGTCAGCACAGCGATTGACGGAAACAGCAGGTAGGTCTGCTGTCTCGGTGAACACAGCAGGGTGTCAGGTCTGCTGTCTAGAGCTGGGTGGTCACAGGTGAGCTGGGTGGTCAAAGGTGAGCACAGCAATCAGTTCCTAGCCTAAGGAAAGATGCTTATCCTTAAGGAAATGCCAATGTGGGGGGTAGTTGCACCTTTATCTTAAGGCCATTTGTTCTTGCCATAGGAAATTTTTAAAGCAGATATACAATGCATGCTCAACTGCCACAGTCAGGCCCTTTTGGAAAAAACGAAGTCAGGCTGAATTAGGTTCACACCAAATGGCTTCCTCATGTATTCTAATATATCCTATGGCTTGCCATTTCAATTTGTAATTTCCCCTTTTGATTGACAATCTTTCGATAGAAAGCATTGATGATCAAAATATTGTCCCTCGGTGCCAGGGTGGTTGCTGCCTGCCCTGGGTCCATCATGTCCCTTGGTGCTAGGCTTTTATCTCATGTATTTGCCCAGTTGTCCACGTTGGGGGGAAATAGCAGACAAGCATAGAGGTATGTATATTAACAGAGGAAGCATCTCATATGTTATATAGTTTTCAATTAATTTTAGATTGTTGCACAAACATGGTTTATGTGCTTTTCTATGACACTTCACATTTACACTGCATATGATCATAGAAGAAGTACAGTAACAATAATTTAACATATTTGAAAACATTAGTTTAAAATGAGATCTTAGGTAAAGTCTTTATCAGAAAAGGAAATTTGTCCAGGGTTATAAGATAGATGGACCATTTTAAGCCGTGGAGCAATCATTACTTTAGTTTGTATGCTGCTCTTACAACACTAAGTAAAGAAAACAACAATTAATTTGAATATTATGACCAGTATAAGAATTCCAATAAGTAATAGAAATATAGAAATAGGAATTCCAATCCGGATCAGAAAAGGGAACTGATACTAAAAAGGAACCAACCAAATAAATCAAACTGGGTGTAGGATTGCATAAGGCATCCACTTGCTTCTTCATGTGCTTCAGCAGAGATGACACATTGGAAGATTCATCGCGTATAAAAGCACAGCATTCAGTCTGAATGATTGTATATGTACCATCTTGGGATGCAATAAGAATATCTAAGGCCATTCTATTTTGAAGGACAGCCTTTCACATTAAAGACGTTTCAGTATTTAATAAGGCTATTCCTGCTTGACTATCTTTAAGGGCTTCTTGAGTAAATTTAGTCAGAGCTTTCATATGTAATAATGACATCTTTTAGCCCCAAAGAAGAAGCAAATATAGCTGCAAATATAGCCATACCAGTGGAACACTGAACAAGCCCATCTGGCCTTAAAGAGAGGAAGATTGGCTACAGGTCTTAAGTCAGCCTGACTCCTTCCCTGATTTTAAAGGAAACTCAGGGTGCAGTGTCTTAGCCATCCAGGCAGTAGCCAAGGCCAGAGATTTGTTCCACATAACCATTGAGTTCCGTTAGGATTCCGTTGATAAATGCCTGGCCTTCAAGACCAGTCTGTTCCAAACTAATCACTTTAAGTATGATAGCATTCCAAATAAATTGTAAAATAGGTATACAGTTTAAGCATAACAAATGTTTAAATGAGGAGATATAAGGTTGGGAATACAGGCCTGGTCCGGAGTCTTGGGACAGCTGTCTACAACAGATGCCGTCTTCTTCTCCTCCTGGTATGGTCCTTTCCAACAGAGCTACAAAGAGTATTTTATTCGACGTCTCTTTTGATAAATAAATTCTGCAGGTTATAGTCCAAGATCCTTAAATTCTGGGAATTCTCTGTGAAAGAATCAGCTATAAATCTTTCATTTTTTTTAAGCACCTCAACAAGACCATGAAAACAATTTAATATATCCCTTGAGCAAAGTTGGTTCATATATTTCTTCATTTAATTGCATAGGCTGTTTTATTATTTCAAAAGCAGACAGCCGATGTTTACAAAAAGTATAGATCTAAGATTAAGGAGCACTAGCACAAGAGCTTTTGGCCGTGAGAGAGTAAATGCTTCTGAAAGCTTGCCAATTAAGTTTTGGTTGTGCCGTTAGTTTTTACCAATTCTGAGGTTGAGGATGGTAAGCACAGTGGAAATGCTGCAATATTTGCCAAAGATTACAAATAGATTCAATTATTTATCTGATGAAATGAGTTCCCCGGTAACTCAGTAGGAATTCCCCAAACAGGAATTATCCTTTTCGATAATAATTTACCTAAAGCCATCACTCTTCTGCAAGGAAAAGCTTCAAAACAATGTGAGAACATACAGATCATTACAAGATATATTTATCCTTAAGATGGTGGCATTTGGACACAGTCCAATTGTCATACCTCAAAGGGTCCCTTAGGAGGGGAAAGTGGCCTTGTGACTCATGAAGTGGCTTCTCTGGATTATACTTTAGGCATATAGCACAACAAGTAGAGGCTATATGAGCCACTGGGAGAAAGTTTCCAAAAGTATTGTTTTTCCCTTTTTTTGCAACCTTTATATATATTTTTCTTCTTCTGCGGCGATTTCTTAAGCCTGTAGAAGGAAATCTTTTTACTGGATTAACAGAGTTAACAGAAAGTAGCAGGCATTCTTGAGGCTGGACAACATATCCAGCTTGATAACCGTCCTTGTTTATCATTTAAGTAAGACCCATTTGTAAACCAAATTAAACAATAGAATGCAGTCGTGGTCTTCTCCTCTTGTGATGTTGGAAGCAAGGTAGCAAGGTTAAAATAGTGAATAATATTTACCTACACAATATCACCCAAGGTTTATCATCATTCAGTTGACAATGCTTCTCATGCAATTTAGCACCAAACAAGCCTGATTAGTGTCCCTCCTTTATAGGAAAAGAGAACAAATTTCTTTGAGAAGTCTCAGGGGCCCTCTGAAAATCCTCAGAGAAATTCTCTTCCTTCATCCAGGTCAAAGGAAAACCTTTATTTAGGACTTGACTATTTGTTTGAGGGAGAAATTTGTTAAAACTATCAAAAGATTTTAAAACACTTACTTGAACAAGATCAAGAGATTGCTGACCTTGTCATTGTAAAACAAGGGTCACTGAAACAATGCTTCATAATATTTAACCAAAGTGACAACAGCAAACAAATTCTTAATAGAGAGACCTCTGTCTTTTTGCACCTAGGAAATTATCTTAACAAAACATAGATCTTCTGTAAACTTACTCAGAAGGAAAAACCTTTTATAACTTCTTTATCAAGAGTGGACTAAGAGTTTAAGAAAATTACCCTTTTAAGAGAAAAAGCCAAATTCTAACTTTTGTACCAGTTTACTTTTTCATATTAAAACCCATTTACTTAATTACATTAATTTCAATCTTAGCCAACTTGACCAGGCATAAAACTCTTTTTTAGAAGCTCAATTTCCTGCTTCTCTTTTAATTTTGTTTTGTTATAAAGTCTGAACAACTTCTAAGGACAGTGTAATGAGTCAGAAAGTGTGCTTCCTGTGAGTGTTACTCCCTATAGAAAGGTCATAAACACTCTCTTACATGCTTCGGTTTTTCCCTCCAGCCATCTAAAACCACCCTGGGTGCTTGGAGCGTTGGGTGACCAGCCCTTATGTGCACGTCCCCAGACAAGCCTGTAATTAATTACCATGAATGAGAGTGGAGTTCCCTATGGGACCTCGGCACGTCACGAGATCCTTTGACACTCCTGCTGAGGTCCTTAGTCACCTAAGGACGACACCTTTTGGTAAAGGCCAGGAAGAGCTAATGTCCCTTTTCTTTGGAGCTGAACACGTTCAGTCTCTCATTTCTCTATCAAGCAGTTTGTTCAGACTTTATAAACACAGTTCTTTCCAATTTTAAGCCAAATTAAAAACGTCAGCCTTCCCCATTCACTCTTAATGGCAAGCAATAGGAGATATTGGAGTATATGAGGAAGCCATTTGGTGTAAACCTAATTTGGCCTGACTTTGTTTTTCCCAAATGGTCTGACTGGCTGTTCAGCATTCATGGTATATCTGCTTAGACATTTCCTATGGCAAGAACAAATACCCTTGAGATAAAGGTGCAAATTCCCTCCCCCTCCCAAAATTGGCATTTCCTTAAAGATTAAGCATCTTTGCTTAGGCTAAGAACTGATTGCGGCACTCACCTGTGACCACCCAGCTTGAGACAGCAGACCTGCCACCCTGCTGTGTTCACCAAGACAGCAGATATACCTGCTGTGTCCATCAATCGCTGTGCCGACAGAGCAGTCTCACAACTATTGTAAAAGGGACATTTCAATCCTATGTGAAACATCCTGTTTGGGGGTATATAACCACTCTGTGCACCCCACTTCTTTGGTGCCCTTTCTTCCTTTGGGAAGAAAGACCCCGGGCCATGGTCCTCAGATTTTAGCTAAGAATAAGCTCTCCCAAATGTTCATTTATAGATTGGTAATGGATTATTTTCGTCGATATATTACACACCTGGTACGCAAGTATAAATTATCCAATCAGATTCTATTTCTATATTTTTACTAAGAAACATCAAAGAAATCATGGCATTTAGCAGTAGGAATGGAAGCAGAAGGGGGCATAGTGAGGAAAGATGAGGGAGAAAACCGAAAATGAGATGTAGCACAAGCTATGAATAATAATAACTCAGGTACAGAAAATACGTGTACAAGATACAGGGGATTGATCAGAAAAGAGAGAATAAGCAGCAGATTTAGAGCTGCTTATTCCTGCATGCAGCAAAGCCTGAACAGAAGCTCCAAGGAGCCACTGCTGTCGAGGTGCCTCTGATTCCCTTGGATCCAGAAACGACCATCAACCTGGACTTGCCTGGAATCCTGTTTTTTCGGTTCAGGCTTCAATAAACCCAGCATGATTTGGGTTGACTTGAGGATGCCTGGACAAAATAGTTCAATAAAATCTGTTTATGGATGGAATTCAAATGGGGTTTAAATCATGCAGAACTCAAACAGTATAATGTGTATTTCTAAAGGATTAACTCCTAAATCCATGAGCTTCACAGTTAGCAGTTTCACTGGAGTGTTAGATTTTTTGGTTTGTTTGCTTGATTTTGCTTTAAACAAATCACCATGCATAGATCAATCAAGTGATCCTAACATTTTAATTAGTCACCTCCCAAGACTTTACCCAACCCTGACTTTTTTTTAAATTCCACCTTACAAGTTATATTCATTCAGTCATGTAAAGAGAAAAACAAATAATTATTTTAATTTTTTTATCTCATTTCATTTAAAACCATAAATAATGTTGCTGAACTTCATAACCTGGCTTATTTAGAAACAATGAAACAATTAGCTATTTTTCAAATCAATCATCTATCTGCAAAGAATGAAAATTTTCACTTACTGAGTTCGATCAAAGTAATCTGTTCCAGGTTCTGGTGGCATATCTTACTGGAGAGTTCTAGAAATGTCTTATGTATCATTAAAATAAGTCCCCAGCTACAGAGGGTGA
Organism: Equus quagga; assembly: GCF_021613505.1. Classification (NCBI taxonomy): domain Eukaryota; kingdom Metazoa; phylum Chordata; class Mammalia; order Perissodactyla; family Equidae; genus Equus; species Equus quagga. Next base: position 7,539,142 of record NC_060280.1, read on the forward strand.
GTAAATTGAAGAATGTCACTTGAATGATGTAAAAAAAAGTTCTGTCTGGAGTCTGTGACTTTTATTTGATTATATGAGGAGTTTAGAAGATTGAGTGAAGGTATTGCGTTTTTTCAAGATTCAAACTTACAGTATTTTTAGTGTATCAACAACTAACTTTTACTACTTTTGAAACTCCTCTACTATGTCAACCAAAAAGATTTTTTTTGTGTTGCCTGAATTCAACTGGCAGACGCCTCCAAATAACAATAATATTAAAAGCTAACACATATAGGACACTCTCCATGTGTCAGTTACCATTTTAAGCTCTTTAATAATTCAAATAATCCTTACATCGTATACAGATGACTGACACATAAAGTGTTAAGTAATTTGTTCTTGATCACAAGTAAAAAGTGAAGCTGGGAAATTCGTTTCTATAAATGCCTATATTAGAAATGAAGAAATATCTAGTATCAATACTTTAAGCTAACATTTCAGAAAGCAAGAAAAATAGGCACAATTAAAACCCAAAGTAAGTAGGAAATAATGAAATCAAAATGATAGAAAACAGAGAAATAATATGGAAAATCAATAAAAGCAAAAGCCAGTTCTTTGAAAAGTTTAGTTAAATTAATAAATCTTTAGCTAGACTGACCAAGATAAAAAGAAAATATACAAGTTACCAAAATCAGCAATGAAGAGAGAGCCTTATAAAATCCTTACCAATGTATAAAAAATTATAAGGAGGGGCTGGCCTGGTGGCGCAGTGGTTAAGTTCACACGTTCTGCTTCTCGGTGGCCTGGGGTTCTCCGGTTCAGATCCTGGGTGCGGACAGGGCACTGCTTGGCATGCCACGCTGTTGTAGGCATCCCATATATAAAGTAGAGGAAGATGGGTGTGGATGTTAGCTCAGTCAGGCATCCTCAGGAAAAAGAGGAGGACTGGCAGTAGTTAGCTCAGGGCTAATCTTCCTCAAAAAAAAAAAAAGAGAGAAAAGTTATAAGGAAATGTTATGAATGACCTTAGCCTAACAAATGACACTATTCAGATATAATGGACAAATTCCTAGGAAAATATAACAACTATCTCAAGAAGAAATATAACATTTATATGGATATATATCAAGTAAAGAAATTGAATTTGTAATTAAAAATCTTCCCAGAAAGAAAAGTTCAAGCCCAGATTGTCACTGGTGAATTCAACAAATACTTAAGGAGAAAGTAATACAAATCGTATGTAAACTATTTCAGAAGATGCAAGAAGAAGCACTTATTAATTTATATTAAGAGAATAGGCAAAAATTCACCAAATTAGATAAAACTACAGACTAATATACTTTATGAACATAGATGCAAAAATTCTTAACAAAAGATTAGCAGATTAAATCCAGAAACATCTAAAAGGATTACAGGCTCTGCGGATTGAAGTTTATCCCAGGAACCTAAAGTATGTTTAACATCTGACTATCAATTAATATAAACACCATATTAATGGAATACAAGACAGAAACCAAGTGAAAATCTCAATTGACCCAGAAAAAATTTTAAAAATCTCAACAACCATTCATAATAAATACTATCAACACATTGGGAATAAAAGGAAACTTTCAAAGTCAAAAGGAGCATCTACAGAAATCCTACAGCCAATGTCACACTTAATAGTGAAAGAATGAATGTTTTCCCTCCAAGTTTAGGGACAAGGCAAGAATTTCTTCTCTCACAACTTCTCTTCAACATTAGTACTGGATATTCTATTCAGTGAAATAAGGCCATAAAGGAAAATAAAAGTCATAAAGATCAGAAAAAAGAGGTAAAACAGTCTTTATTTAAAGAAGATAATCTTATAAGCAAAAAACCATAAGAAATTTACAAAAATACTAATATGTGAGTTTAGTGATTTTGCAGCATGAGATCAATATATAAAAATCATTATATTGCTATATAACTAGAAAAATGCCTTCCAAAAATGAAATTAAGCAGACAATTGCAATTGCAATAGCATCAAAATGAATACAACGTTGAAGAGTAAATTCAGCAAATGAAGCGTAAGACTTGTACATGATAAATTACAAAATATTGCTGAGAGAAATTAAACAAGATATAACTAAATGGAGAGATATACCGTGTTCATGGCTTGTAAAACTCGTTATTGGATAGCAATCTTCCAACTTGATATATAAATTCAATGCCTTTTTATGAAAATCCCAAAAGGTTACTTTGTAGAAATTGATAAATGTGTCTTAAAATTAATATATTATTACAGCAAAGAGTATCAGTTATAACAGCCAAATATATAAGTCAGTGGTCTCAATCAAGAGTGATTTTGCCCTCACCCCCAGGGGACATTTGGCAATGTCGAAACATTTTTGGTGGTCATAACTGGGTAGATACCAGGAATGGTCCTAAGCATCCTATAACGCGCAGGGCCACCTCCCCCAACAAAGAAGTGTTGGGCCCCAAATGCCAACAGCGCTGAGTTTGAGAAACCCTGACTTAATTGAATCAAAAGAAACAGATTCATGTACCCGTCCTTTATATTGGGATGCACTTTCTCACGAGAGCAAAAAAAGTCTAATAGTAGATAAGAAAAAGAGACCTTTTGCCCTTGGAGAGTGCATTAATGGACACTACCAACTCTGGCAACACAAAAGCTCTCTTTTGTATTATTACATGTTTTAAAAACTTTCTTCTTTTCCTGGACTCTTTCTTCCAGTGTTCAATCAACTGATCGTGGTCTCATTTTGCTAGCATGATACCCATTTGCCTTTGCTTATGTCTGTTATAAGGCATTAAATATAATTTAAAAAATTATATTCTCAAATAATAAAATTTCACATTTTTCTTTTATTTTAAAGAACTCATCTGTATTTTCTGCATACTAAAAGCTTGTAGTAAGAGTATTTTAAAATGGCTGACTTACTTTGGCATTCTTATCTGTCAAAGTGGTGATTTATCATCTTTCTCCCTTTATATTTATTAAACAACACAAAAGCTCCAAAGCCTCTAACTGCTGTTTAATTCAAGTCTATGAGTTTCTGTGCTTCTGTGTTCTCGGAGACCAGATTGCTTTGAGAAATTTTAGTGTCAACGCCTAATAGTAAAATTGATCAACTCCATCTAAACTAAAAAGTACAAATTTTATTTTCCTCTAAAAAGCGATTATTTGGCTCTAAGGTAAAATAAAACTCATATTTATAGGATGTAGAATGTAGAATGTGTCATTTTAATATCCATATAATAGAAAATGATGTATCTCAAGTCTGAATATTGAAATTCTGAGACCAACTCCAACGTGTGGGTTTTTCCCCATACCTCCAAGCAATTCTCTGACACCAGCTGGGTGTCCTATAATTCCACTCAATCCTGACACTATCCACTAGAGAGAGGGTCAGATCCTACAGGTTAAGGACTCAGTCTTATGAGACTGCCCTCTGTTCGTGCCCCCACCATACTCCAGACGCCAATTGCAAGTCCAGATTGTCACCTGTGCTTCTGACCCACCAACCATACATCAGAGGTTCTAACAGCTCCCTCCCCGGGTTCAATTAATTTGCTAGGGCAGCTCATAGAACTCAGGAAACCAATTTACTCACTAGATTACCAGTTTATTACAGAGGATGTAATTCAGGAACAGCCAGATGAAAGAGATAGATGCAGAGGGCAAGGAACATGGGAACGGTGCAGAGCCTCCATGCCCTCTCTGGCCATACCACTCTCCCTGCATCTTCATGTGTTCACCAGCTTAGTAGCTCTCTGAACCCCATCCGTGTGGATTTTTATGGAGGCTTTATTACATGGCATGATTGATTAAATCATTGGCCAGTGGTGATTGATTCAACAACCTCCAGCCCCTCTCCCCTTCCTGGAGGTCAGGGTGATAGGATTGAAAGTTCCAACTTTCTAATTACCTTCTTGGTTCCCTGGCAACCAGCCCCCATCCTTAGGTGAGGTCCAAAAATCACCTCATTAACATAAACTCCAGTGAGGTTGAAAGGGGTATGTTAAGAATATCAAGGCATTTTTATCACTCTTGCCGCTTAGGAAATTCCAAGGGTTTAGGAGCTCTGTGCCAGGAACAGGGAGAAAGACCAAATATGTATTTCCTGTTATAAATCACAACATTACAAGCATGAAAACAAATTCCTGTCTTAGCACACTGATAACACTTAAAGTCCTGTAACAAAATTTCATATAGCACATGAAATAACATAGATATTGCCCATGGTCTTTTGCCACACACCAACTTGGGTTTAAAATCAAGGCTTGAATTTAAAATCAATTTATTTTAAAATTGAATTTAAAGTCAAGACAAATTGAAGCACATACTCAATATCATAAAAACTTTCAGTTCATTTAATGATGATCAAGTCTAACTAAAAGCCATCTTCTCGCTCTATCATGATATTTCCTGGCCACTATTATTATATTAATGGTACAATTTTTTCACAGCGGTCTTTTCTTTACAAATAATTGGGTGAAGTGCAGCAGGGTAGAAATTATGAAATTAGCTGTGTCATTTACAAAACCTGCGAGGTTCATTGATTGCTGCTCTCCGGCTTCATTCTACAGTTGGCTAAAAGGTTACCTTCTCATGTGGGAAAGTCTATCAGGGGCATGGCAATAGAAGTTATTGATGAAATGTCTAAAAGAAGAAAATGCATTTGTGATTACTGTGAAATTCCGTTGGGAATCTGTTTTAAGATTTCACAGTTGCGAGGTCGTTCCATTTATTTTCTCCTGTGTATAGGTCAGTGTTTTAAGCCATAGGTGACTGCTGCAGGATGCTGCAATAACAGTTTCCAAATTTCTTTCCAGCAGATACGATTGAAGCAATGTAGACTCTATCCTACTCCTTATTTTAAGCAAAACCTACCTTTCCCCAGGAACACATGCATTCCCATCTTTTCCTAGTGGAGGATAATAATGGAAATAGCTGCCACTTATTGAGAGATTACCAGTGTCCAGTCTTCTGCTCAATGTTTCATAGACGTTCCCCCTTTTACAGAACAATAATCCTCTTATTGTCATTGTTACCCCAATTTTATTGAACCTGAGACTCAAAAGACTTCAGTTTATGTAGGAGCATTTGAGTTGCAATACTTGCTCTTAGCCACTGATTTTCCCTCTCCCTATATATCATAAGACCATTAAGTGGAGGGGACATCAGTATCCTCCAGGCCATTATTATCACTTCCTGTTCACTATACCTCCACCCTTATGGAAAAGAATGCCATCCTGCTAAACTTCTATCATTTTATCAACATCATCTATAAATCTGGTTTATTCCACTCTCTGAGCCTTTGTCCTTGCCCTTTGATGGTTTCAATATTCATGTTGACAATCTACTTTATACCTTAATACTAACCTCTCTTCACTGCTTCTCCAAGTCCCTGCACATGCACTCCAGCAAACTGTGCCCAGGGATGAGCCTAGACACTGCCGTTTACCCCAAATGCTTGACATGTGAAATCTTAAACTCCAGCATCTTACTCATAACACAACCAGTTGTTGTTCCATCTCTGTTACTTTTACTACTTTTTCTTTACCTTGTCATTAGGTTTCAGGTATTGACTTTATTTTTATCTCAATCTACTAACTCCCTTATTTTTTCAGTTACTGTCTCAATATAGAGAGATGACAACAACAGCATAAAAAATAAATAACTTCATCTATTATTTTTTAACAACTATGTGCTGGGCACTCTATATGTTATCCCAACTGAGGATTATAGCGGTGAAGCAAACCACTCAAATTCACACGGGATGTCAATCACGTAATTAGGAGAAGGAAACGTCTGCCTGTATGCTTCCAAATTCCTGTTGCACCATGCTGGCGCAATAGCAAAGATACAGTCCTTGAATGCTCCCTCACCTTTTTCTGTCTGATCCATTCTCACCTGTCCTGCAGAACTCAGCCTGGAAATCATTATTCACTCCAGTGAAAATTGATCCTGGAGTGGGGAAGAGGATACAAAAATTAGATATTATAATGCTTTCTGCCCTTCAAAAGGCATACAGTACATAAAGAGACATCATAATATCCAAATTTTATGGGGAGGGCAAGTAGAAAAAAATGTCTAAAAAGGCTACTTAGGGGGAGAAAAGAGATGGAGAAACACTGCAATCAGCTCATGTTTTCAAACTACAGCTGAGTGCCCAATACCGTGTCTGCATTAGCCTAGTCAATTCCCATTCTCATTATTTAAACTCTCTCTTCAAACTTTACTGTTCCTTAGACTCCTCAAACCTCTCAGTAAGCAAGTACATGTAAACACACACATGTGGATGTGCACACATAACAAATGATCTTACATCCTACCTCACAGAGGAAATCGAAGTTTTCAGGTGAGAGATTTCTCAAGTGTCTGCTTCTCCTCACTTGTCATCCTCTTACAGGAACCTGTACTCACGCTCGCAGCCTTCTTCCTTCCTTGGTAGAAAATGTGTCTCTCTTCGCCTGTATTCTGGGATTCCAACACTTCGCTGTCTTGCTCCATCAATGTATTTCTCTATTAACTATACCTTTTTTCTTTTCCATTCAGTCTCCACTGACTCAGTGCACATGTAATTGGTACCCGTGTTTTGCCTGCAAGAAACAGAAAACACAACCATCAGTGGCTTAAACAAGAAGTCATTATTTTCATGTAACAGAAAATCTGGAAGTAGGCGTTTGCCTTCATTGGTTTAGCAGCTTAGCAATCGAGGGCCATATCTCTTTCATCACTGTGGCCTTTGCCTAATGGTGTCAGTAGGCAGGGGTAGCTTTGTGCATCACAGCGTTTTAGAAGCCTCCCACAGATTTCCACTTTGGTCATATTGGCTAAAGTGTATTGGCCTGATTGCTTCATGTGGCCACTCATGGTCTTTTAGAGGCAGGCAGGGGGATTATCCAGTTTTACAAGCCTTAGTGTGGTGGCAGGAGGGAGCAAGGAAGTTGAGAAGGGAACAGAGTTAGTTAACTTCCAGGCTCTAACACAGTTCTTATGTGTACTGTAGTGTCTCTGTCTTTAAAAGAGGAGGGCTATGCAACAGTGGACTGTTCCAGATACAAATTTTTTTTTTTTGAGGAAGATTAGCCCTGAGCTAACTGCTGCCAATACTCCTCTTTTTGCTGAGGAAGACTCGCCTTGAGCTAACATCCGTACCCATCTTCCTCTACTTTATATGTGGGACGCCTGTCACAGCATGGTGTGCCAAGCAGTGCCATGTCCACACTCAGGATCCAAACTGGCGAAACCTGGGCCGCTGAAGCGGAACATGCCCACTTAACCACTGTGCCACACTGGGCAGGCTCCAGGTACAAAATTTTTATTTTCCCTGTTCATTCAACCTCGTATCTTTCCCTTCACGGTGTGATATTTGCCGTCTAAGTCTTAACCTTTGCAGAGTTTGACTGAACAACCCACTTCTTTATTTTCTGGATCCCTCTGTGTGAACATTTCTAGATCCCTCTCTATGAGCATTCTGAGGATTCTAGAGAGGAATTCCCTCTGGATTCCTCTACCCTGATATAAGAATAATTCATTTTTCTTCCTGTCTTAAAACAAAAAGGACTATCTTGAGTGTTGAGTGATCTTCCCCTGTTTTATCTTCTGTTATGAATAGCTGCATATTTTTACCCCTTTAACAACATTTTAATTTACTGTGTATAGGGAAGAAATTAGTCTGTTGAATATGCCTTGTTTTTGGTGAGGAAGATTGGCCCTGAGCTAACATCTGTCACCAATTTTCCTCTTTTTGCTTGAGGAGGATTGTTGCTGAGCTAACACCTGTGCCAGTCTTCCTCTACTTTTTACGTGGGACACCACAGCATGGATTGATGAGTGGTGTGTAGGTCCATGCCTAAGCTCTGAACCCACAAATCCCCAGCTGCCGAAGCAGAGCATGCAAACTTAACCACTATCCCACCGGGCCAGCCCTTCAGTATGCCATTTTTAACTGGAGGTTTTATAAAAATATATTATCATTATTATTTTATTTATCTGTATTAATCAGAAGACCATGAGTCCTTGAAAGCAGATACCCTCAATTAGTGTTTTTTTAAATCTTCAGAACCAAATATGGTGATTAAATAGCACTCCCCCAGTTATTACAAGATGAGATAGAAAGAAAACTAGAAAGAGAATAAGAAAGGAAGGATGGAAAGAAGGAAGAAAGAAAGAAAGAGGAAGAATGCTTACAGATTGTAATACAAAGGCTTTACTTAGAATCCATAATTGGTCTCCTTGAACCTTTGTGAATCATGAAAATATATTTTGTCTCTGGCCATCAGTTTCTTTCTTGATTAAATTTGAAATAATCTATTTCATGTATCTCAAATGATATTTCTAGGATGAAATCAAATAATGAATATGAGCATGCTTATGAATTATAAATAGTTACAAAATATTAGGAGTTACTACTTGAGAAATTTTGTCTTTTGACAATCATTATGTTGTGGCATTGACACATTGGTGAATATAAAACCACATTCAATCTTGGTAAACTAGGAATAGAGGGGACCATCCTCAAATTGATAAAGAATATCTGTAGAAAACCTACAATTAACATCATACTTAATGGTGAGAAACTAGAGGCTTTCTTGCTGCGATCTGGAATAAGGCAAGGATGGCCCTTCTCACCACTTTTTTTTCAACGTCATACTGGAAGTCCTAGCCAATATAGTAAGACAAGAAAAGGAAATAAATAATATACTGACTGAGAAGAAAGAAATAAAATTGCTTTTGCTTGCATATGACATGATTTCCTATGTAAGAAATCTGAAGGAGTCAATAAAAATTTATGGAACTAATAGGCAATTATAGCAAAGTTACAGGATATAAGGTTAATATACAAAAGTAGATCACTTTCCTATACACCAGCAAAAAGTGGAAACTGAAATTAAAAACACAATACCATTTACCTCAGTGCCCCCCAAGATAGAATGCTTAAGTATAAATCTAACAAAATGTGTACAAGATCTATACGAGGAAAACTACCGAACTCTGATGAACAAAATCAAAGAAGAACTAAATAAATGGAGAAATATTCCAAGATCATGAATAGGAAGACTCAAAATTGTCAAAATGCCAATTCTTTCCAACTCTTCTATAGATTCGATACAATTCCAGGCAAATTCCTAGGAGTTATTTTGTGGAAATTGACAAATTGATTCTAAAATTTATATGGAGAAGCAAAAGACCAAGAATAGGCAACACAATATTGAAGGAGAAAGGCAAAGTGGGAGGACTGACACTACCTGGCTTCAAGACAAACTGCAAAGCTACAGTGGAGTGTCAGGAGAAGGAATACGTAAATAGATCAAAGGGACAGCATAGAAAAACCCAAAATTGACCCAAATAAATACGGTCGACTGATCTTTGACAAAGGAGTGAAGTTAATACAATTAGGCAAAGATAGTCTTTTCAACAAATGGTGCTGGAACAACTGAAGAGCCACATGCCAAAATATGAATGTAGTCATAGACCATAGACTTTTCACAAAAATCAACTGCAAATGGATCAGAGACTTAAACGCAAAATGACAAAACTAGACAATAACCTAGAAGAAAACTTAGGTGACCTTCGGTTTGGTGATGACCTTTTAGATATGACATCAAAGGCATGATCTATGAAATGAAGAATTATAAGCTGAATTTCATTAAAATTACAAATTTCTGCTCTATGAAAGTTAGTGTCAAGTGAATGAAAATACAAGCCACGTACCAGAAGAAAATGTTTGCAAAAGACACGTGATAAAGAGCAAATATCTAAAATATACAAAGAACTCTTAGAACTCAACGATAAGAAAATGAGAAACCTGATTAAAAGATGGGCCAAAGACTTTAATAGACATCACACCAAAGAAGACACACAGATGGCAAATAAACATATACAAATATGCTCCACGTCATATGTCAGCAGAGAAATGCAAATTAAAATAATGAGATACCACTGCACAGCTATTAGAACGGCCAAAATCCAGAACACTGACAACAACAATTGCTGCCAAAGATGTGGAGCGATAGGAACTGTCATTGCAGGTGGGAATGCAAAACGGTGTAGCCACTATTAAAGACAGTTTGACAGTTTCTTAAAAAAATGAAACACACTCTTATCATATGACCCTGCAGTTGTGCTCCATAGTATATTCCCCAAAGAATTCAAAACATATGCTCACACACAAACCTGCACCTGGATGTTTATATTTTGTTTATAATGCCAAAACTCGGAAGCAACCAAGATGTCCCTCAGTAGGTGAATGGATGAATACCTCTAGTACGTCCAGACAATGGGATATTATTCAGTGCTAAAACGGCACAAGCTATCGAACTATGAAAAGACATAGAGGGAAGTTAAGTGCATATTACTAAGTAAAAGAAGACAATCCGAAAAGGCTCCATACTGTATTGTTCCAACCATATGACATTCTGGAAAAGGCAAAATTATGGAGACAGAAGATTGGTGGTCGCTAGGGGCTAAGGGGAAGGGAAGGGCAAACAGAGCACGTAAGAGTTTCAGACAGTAAAACTATTCGGTGTGATAGTATAATGTTGGACTCACACTATCATACACTTGTCCAAACTCATAGAATGTACAGCACCAAGTTAACTCCATGGAAGCTAATGAACTTTGGTGATTCTGATGTGTACAATGTAACAAATGTATCACCCTGGTGGGGATATTGTTAGTGGGAAGGCTGTGCGTGTGGGATGGATGGTGGGGGGTGTGGGGGGCGGGGGGCGGGGGAGAGGAGGTGTTTGAGAAATCTCTACACCTTCTGCTATGAAACCAAAATTACTCTTTAAAAAACAGTCTATTTAACAACAGCAACAAAAATGGCATTCACCAAAAATTTACGTCTCACCTACCACGTTCCAGGCATCATTCTTGGAGCTGGAGATGCAACAGTGATCCCACAGACCTGTCCTGGATCATGTGGCCCTCAGCTTATACTATCTTCTGCTAGAGGGACCTTGATTTCTTAACTCATTGTGCTCGTTTTTTACTAAAGACTAACACATTACATACTTTGTTTTATATGAGTCTGTTACATATCAAACTAGCTGGGAAAAAATGATGGCAGAGATCAAACATTTTTAATTCTTGCTAGCATTAGAGCAGCAACGCCTTATTTCTCAAACTCTGGCTTTATTAAGTTTGTTTGATAAATCTTTTTAAACTTTTGTGTGTTTTATAAATATTTTCCTTCCTGATTTTTATATCTAAATTTTAATTATTTTATATTTTTGTTTTTATATAAAATTTTTATGTATCTTATAGTGATATAATTATTATATATTTATATTTATATATTTATTATTCCTACGTTTGTTAACATAGAGGACAATGAATTCTCAGCAAGATTAAATAACTTGCCCAAATTTGACATGTACTGTGTAGCTCTTGGAATCAATCCTGTCGTCTCCCAACCTGCACATCTATCTGTTTAATGCGTATGAGACTTTCTATATAGTGTTCACAAGATGCTCTTTCTTTAGAAAAAGCAGGGAAAATAACAACATAACCAAAGAGATCACAAGCCACTCTATGTTATTAATCTACTACTGTTTTCTGCAGATTTCTGGTTGATTAAGACAAGCTAATGAGACAAATTATGAAGACAGTGTTCTATTAAATCGAAGAGAAAAGAAACAGCATTCTAAATTATTATGGAACTCTTCTGTGTGAGCAATGGAAATTGTAAAATGCTTTAAAAGAGCTACACCTTTAAGGAAGGTTATTCCATAGAAAGAGAAAAAATAAGTGAATATAGAAGCACAAAGCTTTCAAGAGTAAAAGCCTCAGAATTTTAACTATTGACTAAGGGAATTTTTAACCTTTAAGCCAATTTTGATTTTGATTGCTGAAGCCAGTATGCCATTTGCGTTTCAAGAATTCAATAGAAGTTAAAGTACTTTAGAAATGGTTAGACAGTTTTTTCAGATTTAAAGGAGAAAATCAAGTTGAATATTAATGAGACATACAAAAAAGCTCAGTGCCTTTGGAAGCTACATAGGAGAGGGTCTGTTTGCAAGTCACTAGAAAGGCAGAGTGACATTGCTGAAAGGATGGTAACATTGGAGTCAGAGAGTTTCCAGGTCAGCTCCGGGTAGCATGTGCTCAAGATTAGTTCATCTCTCTGAATTTTCATCTTGTCTTCAAAAGAATGTTTTCAAAAGATGAAATTTAGGGGCCAGCTCCGTGACCGAGTGGTTAAGTTTGCACGCTCCGCTGTGGTGGCCCAGGGTTCGGATCCTGGGCGCGGACACGGCACCACTTGTCAGGCCACACTGAGTAGGCGTCCCACATCCCACAACTAGAAGGACCTGCAACTAAGATATACAGCTGTGTACAGGGGGAGTTTGGGGAGATAAAGCAGAAAAAAAAAAAAAAAAAAGATTGGCAACAGCTGTTAGCCCAGGTGCCAATCTTTAAAAGAAAAAAAAAAGAAATTTATAGAGAATGTATCAGAGGGCCCGAAACATACTTTGCCTCCACATATTAACTATATTTATTCTTTTCTTTGTGACACCATACACTAAGCACCGGACCACAAGCCCCTGCCTAAGGAACAAGAATCTGGAAGGAAAGATATACAAGGAATTAGGCAATGACAGTGTAGGGTAATGGTGATGTTGATGGAAAAATTACATGGTGCTAGGAGAACACCCAGGAGTGTCATCTGTATATGCCAAGTGTCAGTGCAAACTTCCAGGAGGAGGCAAGGTCTCAGTTGAATGAAGGCTGAAGAGTTAGTCAGCTGAAGAGGGAGACAGGAAAGCCTTCTCTAACAGGAGGAACTGCGAGTGGCCCAGCGTCAAGCCATGTCGCTACCACTAGCCTCTCGTGGTAGATCCCGGTGGATGAGAGATACTGAGGCTGGAGAGCAAAGCAAAGGCCAAATTAATCAAGATTAGGACCAGCCCAAATCTGCCTTATCCATTCATCTTTTGCCTCAAATAGAGTTAGGAAACGATGAAAGCTAAGGTAACAGTCAAAGAGAACAGGAGCTCCCTCAGCTCTGGAAAAGCGTGCAGAAGGCCCCTGCTGGCCCAGGGATTAACCCTGAGGAGCTGGCTCATGGGAAGTTCCAGGGAGGTAGGATCCGGCCAGTGTAGTGGGGCTCTTGGGAGCTCAGCACAGTAGATATTTCAAATTGCTATGAAAAAATTAAACAACTATGATAATCACCCCTTTGTGTGCCAGCTAAATTTCAGATTTAGACTAAAAGGCTGGTAAATTAAATCACAGCTTAAATTTATTTTTGCTTTGAGCTTACTTTATTTAACATTCTTCCATCCTGTGTGTGTGTGTGTCTGTGTATGTGTGTTCTACAGAATATGCACTCCAGCTATCAATAAATAGGCCAGGTTTCAAAAAACTCATTATTTATTTACTATAATTAAATCATGAATTAAATTTACAGCTTCAAATTAAATTTACAGTATTAAATTGGTGATTCTGGCACCATACAGACTGTGTCATCTAGCTAAATTGACCTACAAATCAGAGACAATTTTTATAGAACCTTGCCATTTTCAAAGCACTTTCACATTATCAAATGTAATCCTCACAAGAATATGGCGAGGACATGGAGCTGGTATTCAATAATTCACACTCTTCAAGTTAACTTTCACCGCAGCGATGTCATTGGGAGCAAAAAGGGGTAGATCCTATCATTATCTCTACTTTGTAAAAGAAGAACTTGAGACCTGGGAGATAAAATTTATCTTGACAGCTAAAATGAGTTTGGTATCTCTGGACTGAAATATCAACAACAAATGTCTGGGCATAACAATTTAAAATTAAAGAACTTTCATAAGTGTTCTCATTGCAGTCCTCATAGTTAAAAAATAAAAGCCTTGGGACCACCCCATGGCCGAGTGGCTAAGCTCTCACACTCTACTTTGGCGGCCCAGGGTTTCCCTGGTACGGATCTGGGCAGGGACATGGCACCGCTTGCTCATCAGGTCACGCTGAGGTGGCGTCCCACATAGCACAACCAAAGACACTCACAACTATCATATACAACTATGTATTGGGAGGCTTTGGGGAGAAGAAGAAGCCTAGAGATTACTTTTCTCCAACGTCTCTAAAGCATACAAATTTTGGAAGCATATTCTCAACTCAAAAGCTTCTTTTAGTGCACCATTTTTACAAGGAACTAAAGAAATTAGAATTTGGTTTTGGAATCAGTAACTAAAATTTGCCTATTTAGTGCAATCTTGAAACTAGAATTCACAAAATACTTTTGGTAAGACAAGAGGCAACCATTAGAATCGCAAATGAGAGCAACAGAAGAAAGTGGCTAAAATAATGGTCACTATCAGTAACACTGTGTGAAAACACTCTTACAGTCTTTGGAAAAGTTACTGCTAATACTGATTGCACGAAACAATTAGAGGTGGTCTGAAGATAGAGCAGATATGACCTCTGTACACATAGAACTCTCACTCTGGTATGGCACATACTTATAAAGGAGTATTACAGAAAATATTGTATTTCAGATTGGAGAAAAACGACTTTAAATGTCAAAGTAAGAAATTTGAGAGATAGTAAATGTACCTTCTAGTTGAATACCCTTGGCAGTTTCTTTGGAGGAATTGGTGCCTACGATACATTATATGTAAAAAATACGGTATGTTGTGATAAAATAGAAATAATACAAATAAAAAATAGAAGGAGAGGGAGAGAAAAAGAGGAAAGTACAATAAACTTATTGATTAGTCAATAAATAGAAGTTAAATGACTACCTTAAAAATTGACGGAGCAGCTGATATAACATTAAATAGGATAGCAGGGAACTCAGGGCATTTAAAATAAAGGTATAAATACAAAAGTTAGCACAGAACAAAAACACAAAACTCCCTAAGCACCTCAAAAAAGTGTTTGTGAATGAAAGACGAAAGTATATACATCTTTTGAAGAAACATAGCAAATATAACACAATGCACATAATTGTAAAATATTATGATGGAGTTGAGATGAAATCTATCAGTCATACAAATACCTATGATAGGGCTTAATATAGTCATTGAAAGACATCTTTTTCCATTTGACTTACAAAGCAAGGTCCAGCTATGCTCTGTATGCAAGAGATAAATCTAAAACAAAGTGAGTTAGAAAGGCTAATACAAAGGGATGGACAGGTAAGTAGAAAAAATAAGAAAGCCTTAGTAGTGATCTTGATATCAGATAAAGTAGAAAGTAGCCAAAGAATATAAGTTGGATAGATCTTATGAATATGTCAAATTTTACACCCTAATAATAGAGAATATAACCTCTTATGTCCTCATGCAACTCTCCCAGAAAATGATCATATAATTGGCCACAAAGGAAATAGTGATTAGTTCCATGAAGTGGATAGATTACAAACAAAACCTAAATGTGAAAAACTTGGAAGTATTTCAGAAAGATTGTAAAAAACTTGAAAGTATTCCCAAAAGATCCAAAAGTAGACATTAACAAATAGTAAAACATCCCTTGTTCTTGGTTGGGATGGCTTACAGTAAGAAGGTATCAGTTCTCCTGAAGTTGATTTATAAACTTACTACAATTTAAAAAAAGTACGAAGAAGATTTTACGTGCAATTACATTAGTTGGTTCAAAAGTTCATATAGATAAACAAATGGGCAAGAGTAGTAGGTAAACACTGAAAAAGAAAATGAAAAGATTTTAAAATAGATAAGCTAGTTATTAAGAAATATCACAGAGATTGTAATAAAAACAGTGTGGTACTGGTCCACGAATAGAAAAATAGCCTGGTTGCAATTGTATGAGCTATGAATCTTATTTCACCTTTTACAAAAGGTTACCCAACTGTCTGGGCATCACTAAAATATTATAAAACTGAGTCTTTGTTCCTGGTTTCTGAAATGTCACCTTTACATAAATATTTAAGAATAAATTCAAAATATGTCTGAGATCTAAATAATATAAATTGAAATCATAAAAGCTCCATAAAAAAATATATGAGTAGAGAAAATCTTTCTAAACTTGATTTAAAATCCAGAGGCAATAGAAATTTGACAAACATGAATATATAATTTGTTTAATTGCATTAAAAACCCTATAAATTAAGTCAAAAGACAACTGACAAAGAGAAAATTCTTGCAAAATATTTCTTAAAAGTTGAGGCACAAAGGACAAAAGTGTAATAGAAAAATGAGAAAAATCATGAATAGATAATTGACAAAAAAAGGAAATAAAATGGTCCTGAAGCATATGAAAAGAATTCAGCCTCACAGTTACAGAAATGCAAATCAGAAAATTATTGAGATACCATTTCTTATAAATTAGATCGGCAAAGACTAAACAGTGGCACCATATTCTGTTGGAATGCTGTGGGGAAACAATTCTGACACTTTGCTGGTGGGAATAAAATCTATTACAGCCCTTCTGGTGGGAAATGTGACTACATGCACACTTGCCATTTGACCGAGCAATCCCACTTCTAGCACTGTACCCCGAAGATTCAATGACACCCACATATATGTGTATGTTGGTTTGCAAACCTGCCCCTGCACACAGAGGGTGAGGAGAGACACAAGAAAGAGGCGGACCACTGAAGATTGATAGGTGGCAGGTTTAAGAAGCAAGGGAACTTACTGGAAATGATCTGGGATCTTAAATCAGATCCTGCAACAGTAAAAGAACTTTCACGGGACCATTGATAAGTCTGAGTAGGTCTGAAGATTATTATTACAGAATTGTATCATTGTAGGTTTCCTGATTTTGATATTCGTACTCTGGTTGTGTAAGTCACAACATTTTGAGGATCTGAGTGAAGGGTTTATGAGACACTTTACTATATTTAAACTTTTGCCTAAGTCCAAAATTATTTTTAAACTAATAAGTAAAAAACAAAAACTGGAAAGGGCTTACAAATTCAATCAATCTTCCATCACTCTTTTATTCATTCAACAATACCAAGGCTTATTATGTGCTAGAAATTCTTCTCTGCACTGGGAGTAGAGACATACATCTGACAAATAAAACCACCCCTTTTGTGGAGCTTCTGCAGCATTTGAAGGGAGAAATTATAAAGAAGGAAAACACACAATAATTTTAAATGATAGGTACAAGTCCCTTTTAGATTTACAAAGATAAAGAAAATAGAATAGACTGATGATGTGATTGATATTAACACAACATGGACAGGGAAAAGAGCCAACTTTATAGTGAGCCATTCAATATGACACCTCCGAAAATTAAGCAGAAGTGGACCACTAGAGGATCTGACAGAAAAGGAAAGAAATACCTCAGTGAAGAGAATTAAAGCAACGGAACCCACTGGATGGGCTTTTCATCCTTAAAAGAATGTTTCAGCTATATTATAAGCCTTACATTAAAAAATGGCTTTGCTGGAAGAGCCATAAATGTCTGTGATAAGTGGTTTATACACAGGAAATTAAGCCTTGCAATATGTTTTTGAAGGAAATTGGATTAGTTGATGCGGGATATGCTTATCTCATTGGAATATTTGTTTCCAGCACAAAATATTTAAGCCCAAAATTCACCTGGCTATGGATGTTTTGCAGACCATTGATTCCCTTTGAAAGGAAAATGAAACTATCTCATTCACAAAAAGACAATGTTTTCAAGACAAGTACAGGTCTGCAGATAAATTATTTTTCAGAATGGGAAGACTAATGCCAATAGATTTACTTCAGTGTAAACATGGTTAAATTGGAAACCAAAATTAGATCATATTTAACAGAAAAATAGGAAGACAAAATGATTTCACAGTGACAAGAGTGAATTTAGAGTCAGAAATTTGAAGTCATTTTTCTTTTTTTTTTAAAGATTTTATTTTTTCCTTTTTCCCCCCAGTACATAGTTGTATATTCTTCGTTGTGGGTCCTTCTAGTTGTAGCATGTGGGACGCTGCCTCAGCGTGGTTTGATGAGCAGTGCCATGTCCGTGCCTAGGATTCGAACCAACGAAACTCTGGGCCGCCTGCAGCGGAGTGCCCGAGCTTAACCACTCGGCCCTGGGGCCAGCCCCTGAAGTCATTTTTCAAATAAATGAAGCTCGGAAAATTCTATAATTTTGCTATTTCCACAGATGTTCCAAAACAAGTTATTATCCTCCCTTAAAACCTGTCCCTCCTGTTGCGTTCCCTTCTTTGCTAATGGCCCCTGCTTCCATAATTTGTCCAAGGGAGAAACGTTCTCCTTTTCCTTTCCCCTGTCTCTGGCGTAAAACTGATCATCACATCTGCTGAACTGGATCTTTAATTTATTGTCTTGAATTTCTTCTCCTTTTTCTATACCCATAACCATTCCCTTGGTTCAAACTCTCATCCTCCTTGTCTTAGATATTATGCTTTTTCTCCAATTTTATTTCTCTTCCTCAAATATCTTCACTCCTTGAGTCAACTCTCCATAAAGTGTCTTTTGAAAACAAATGGCATTTCATGCAATCGTGGTGACTTAATATTTCCACAAATCTGAATATATTGGCATCACACAGATGGTATGGTCTAAGACTTTTGTATCCTTTCTCTCTTATGATTACCTTAATATAACAACTATACCTAATTATTTGCCATTTCCCAAACATATCATCTTCCTCATGAGAGTCAGCATATTTAATTGTTAAGAGTGCGGGCCTTCTAGGGAGAGGTATCCTGGTTTCAATTCTGCTTTGAAACATAGTAACTGTATGACTAGGGTCCTCATTCTGTGTCTTCATTTCATCTGTAAAATAGCAATAGATAAATATGATGTCTTCATCTTTGGCTGTTGGAAAGAATAAAAGGGTTTATCCTTCTTAAGAATTTAGAGATTGACATAGAATAAGTGATTGCTCAATAAATGTTAGCTATGATGATTACGATGGTACTGATGCTGATGCAGAAGCAAACCTCAATATTTTTGTGTTTGTTTTGTTTTCCAGAAGCACCATCTTTTCCACTCTAGTTCTCTGCTTGGCAAATTCTGAGTCATATTTCATGACATAGGCAAAATTTTACATAATAAAACTCGCCTTGCCTTAGCTCACAAACATCTATTACAGAGCATATCTCATTATACTGTGCTTGTTGACTTGCTTATTAATGCATATAATATTTCTATAGTATAAATCTGTGTGTGTATCTGTAAAGTGATCATAATAATACCTCCTACATCATAGGATTTTGTGAACACTAAATGAGGTATCTATGTAAATTTCTTCCAAAAGTGCCTGGCACGTCATGAGCAACATTCAAGTGTTATTTGTTATTGTTATTTTATTATTTTGTAAACTTTGAGTTCCTTAGAGTGGAGACTGTGCTTTATTTATCATCACATCTACACCACCCAGTACGCATATGGTACTTAGTAAGCATGATCTCACTTATGTGTGGAATCTAAAAAAGTCAAACTCGCAGAAACAGACAGTAGAATGTGGTTATCAGAGTCTTGGGGGTGGGGGGAACGGGGAGAAGTTGGCCAGATTACAAAATTTCAGTTATAAATGAATAGGTTCTGGAGGCCTAATATATATCATAGTTACTATACTTGATAATCATTTTATATATGAAATTTGCTAAGACAGTAGATGTTAAGTGTTCTCACCACACACACACAGCCACACATGCACAGACAAAGGTAACTATGTGAGGTGATGGATATGTTAATTAGATTGAGTGCAGTAATCATTTCACAATGTACACATATATCAAAACATCAATTTGTACACCTTAAATATACACAATTTTTATCTGTCAATCACACCTCAATAAAGCTGGGGAAAAAAAGAGTTTAACAGCTTATGAATGAATGCTCCAATTTAACAAGATTTAGGAAATTAAAACAAATTAAGATTTTTTACTGGATTTATAGCCCTCCAAAACAACATATAGAGATGTTGTAGATCAAATAAGGAATGCTAAGTTACAGACCATGAAACAAACAAATATTGCCCCCAAAAGTCGTCATTAATCCACATTTCAGTGCCTCTATCAGAAGTTAGTCTTCTGGTGAACTTCTTCAAAATACTCTGAAATTCTAGACACTTGAAAGCCCCGAATGCAAGCAGACTCTGGGCTAGCCCTGAGCGAATAGCAACCAACTCAAAAATCATAAGCTGAATCACCAAATTCTATGACCCTTTGAATAACCTTTATTGACTACACTAAGCAAATGTCTCCATCCAAGACAAGGACACAGCATTCTGTCGTTGGACAAATGCTTATCATGAGTCCACTCTGTCAAGCATTGTGCGAGGCTTTGAGACAGTGGTCAACAAAATGAACATGATCTTCCCACACGAGGAGATCTGAGTCTATAGGGAAGACAGACATTAAATAAGAATAGCTCTTTCCTCTAAAATGCTTCTCAAAGAGAGACATTAAAAACCAAGATATTCATGGAATGTATATGTTGCTATTTGCCTTTTATTAACTTTTGGTTCCCTTCCCATTTTATCCTTTAATCCAATTCTACTTAGTCAAGTGCAGAATCTTTACAGAAAGCCATGCAGACAGCTTTTAAAATGTCCTGTAGTTCCTGGAAATGGACTGTTAGGTGCCTTAGGGATGTTGCTGGTGTATCAAATTCTTGACCTCTTACTGAACTTAGAGCAACAGGACAGATTTGAAAACAGCGTTCAAGTCCTCCAGACACTAAGGGCTAATCAATGACCCTTTAGTAACTTGGCCCTGTGCAAAGACGTGGTGTTCAATAAACTCAAATCATTCTCTGTAGTCTCACAGTGGCTCTGGCTGACTTCCCCAGTTGTCAGTTCCCGATAATGGATGGCACTGTTGCAAGATGGTTTGTCTTCACTTGTGGCCACTTACTCAAGTTGGCCATGGAGGTCTCTCACTGTTAGGAAAGGCAAGGTGTCCTTCTCAAGAATCCAAGCTCCCTAAACTGGATAGATGAAAGCCTGTCGCAGCATCTGAGACGATCTCAGTCATCCTGCCTGTCAGTCGTTCACAGGGACATAGCAGATGCTGGAGATATTACCTTCCTCTGCAGGAGGGAAGTCTTCCAGCACACACTGAGTGATCACCAGAGTTGATCACAGTGCAAAACCCAACCCTGAACTTAGAAAAGGAAGTGGCCTCCACTCCCTGTGAATGCCCATGCCTTTCTCTTCTCATCATCACAATTTCCTCTGCTTTGGATTTATAGAATGCCACTGTTAAAAATTTACAGCACACGTTACCTACCATATGGAGAGAAAAGGTCCCTCTGGAGTTTTAAAACAACGCCAAGATGGACAAGCAAAAGCCAGAGCCATGTATATCGTGGGCAGCCCTCACAGACGACTCGATTTCAGGACAATGTTTACCTCTTCTCCTTATTTCACCCCCAGGATATGGCTTACATTTACTCTGGCTTCTGTCAGCCAAGGAAGCCTTAACCTGAGCCAGCTTGAATTCCCTACAGCCCTGTGCTCACGTGGCTCCTCTGGATTTCACTCCAGGAGTGGGTGACAGGACAGGAAAGGGAGAGAGGAAGGGATGGTGAGCTTCAGGGATCCATCCATGTCCAACAGTGAAAATGGTTAGCTAGCTGTTACCTTAAACAGCCAAGTGCTTTTACCTCAGAAAGTTGTCACAAATGTGACTTCCTCAAATCCTCCCAATGACAACAAGCACTCACTTGGGGCCATTTTATAGAGGAAGAAAAACCCTCGCGGAGGTTAAGTGAATACAGAAATTAATTAAATTTGGGCTTTTTCCAAATTTCATGTTCTTTGCACCATATCCTATACCTACTAGTAGTTGAAGTTCTGAACAGTTTGCATTTTTTAAATCAATAAGGTATTATATTGTTGCTAATCTATATATTTCTAACGTATAATTACAACATAGGTTAACCTACACCATAAGGTGAACATATGTTATCAAAAACCCAAGTATATCTCTCATTATTAGACAAAGCATATGGAAATAAATCTTTGTAAGTAGGTGTGTGGGTGGGTGTGAGTACATATTTTGCATTAGGCTTTACAATCTAAGAGCTTCTCAGAGATTTAGTTCCACTCCTTATTTGCAGATGAAAAAAATGAGTCTTGGGTTAAGTGATTTATAGTTTATCCATCTAATAGGTATAATTGGCACCTTAAGCTAGTTTTCCTTAACTCTATTTCTCTTTCTAATATATTTAAGCCTTTTTATAATCAGGGAAGGTATCATCAATATTTTACCTGTAGGGAAGTGTACCTAGAGCGAGAGAGAGACAGCCATCTTTGCAGCTAGGTAACTTGGTGTCATATGGCTAGTTGGTTGCAAGGATAGGACTGAAATCTGAGTGTGCTCCCTCTTTCTCAAGTGTTTTTCCAGTATACTGGGCTCATACTTGATCTTCTTCTCTCACGAGTCTGCATGTTGTTTCAATGCTCCAGCATTAGGAACAAAGGAAAAGATAGCTGTGCCCTATAAGAACTCGTGTCAACCCAGTGGATCAAACAGCGCCCTTTGATGCAACTGGATTTGGGAAAAAAAATTTTTGTGAGATTAAATTACGTGTTTTGGTTTTGTTTTTGTTTGTATGTGTGTGGCTGAGTTCCGGGATGTGTTTTGGTTAACTCAGTTTTTATTTTTGCCACCACAGTACCACTACTAGAAACAAAATACATGGGAATAGCTGGTTAACCCACATAAAGTGTTGCAGAATAATTATCTAATAAATATTTATTATTTTCTTAGACTACCATGTAAAATTTTTTTTTGAAGATAAGAAGAAAAGTAAACAATGGATTTGCCTCTTAGAGCTATCCTAAGGAGGACAATTCTTTATTGTGCAGGACAAAAGGAAGTCTGACATTTGGCTCTGGGAAGCCAAACGGCAGCTGGGAAAAGGAGAATCTGTGAAGCAGAGTGAACAGAAGCATTGCATAAATGAAAGGTGAGATAAAGTGTTTATTTCCTGTCTCCATATTTGTACTGATTTCAAGTTTAGAATATGAGGAGAATTTAAGGGCTGTGACTAATTATCACCCTCAAACTTTAACCACAGAATCATAAAGAAAGATCATTTGAAAAATATAATCACCACAATTCTGAAATGTTCCAATAAGTGAAGTCCCACAGTGTCTAAATCCCTTTTTTCTGCTAGAAAAGAGGCACATGTTTATCTGGGTTTGTTTTTATGTATCCGTATCCTACATCCTAGTCTGACAGACGTGTTACTAAACGACGGACATACGTTCTGAGAAATGTGTTGCAAGACGACTTTGTCCTTATGCAAACATCATAGAGTGTACTTACGCAAACCTAGATGGTATAGCCTACCACACACTTAGGCTGTATGGTACTAATCTTGTGGGGGGACCATCGCATATGCAGTCTGTCATTAACTGAAACATTCTTATGCGATGCATGACTGTGTTGTCATGATCAAAGACTGACAGATCTGGCTAAGACACAGGAAAACAATTTACAACCTTTCAGGTGCTGTCTTTACCTCTGGTATTTGCTAGGGATAAATATAGTTCTAGTTTAGTGTTGTGGCCATATTAATCTTTAAAACGTGATTTACACTTTTACGATAGTAGTCTTAAATTTTTGTTGCACAGAGGTATTTGGAAACAAAGCCAATAGAATATTTTGTAAGATCCTATATCTGTTCTTCTATTCAATACCTACTTTCTCAGATTTATACTTGTTTATAACAGCAGAAACAAGGGTGTAATCTGTAACAGTAAGCAATATTTTTGAAAGAAAGCAAGATACAACACAGGGGATTAGGGTTGTCATCTTTATTCTCATTGTAAGCAACTGTATAAGCTTGGGCAAGAGTATGACAAGGTCTCATTCCTTGTCATTTCCATAAAATTTGCCTTTATTGTTGAATTAGATGTGAATTAGATGTCCTCCTCTCAACATGGCTAGCATTCATAGAGAATTTCCTACCAACAGGACACTCTCTATTCTTGATATTTTCCAAATATGATCTCATTTAATCTGAACATAACTCCTTGAAAGTGGTCTTCACTTAATAGATATAAACAGTGAGGACCAGAGAAGTTAATAGACGAAGGTCACAGAGCCATGATGGAACAGAACAGGGATTTACCCTTATATGTCTCCGAGGACTGAGCTTTCTGTTATGTTATACCAAGTCTCAAATATCAGGCAAGCGTTTTCTAACACATGAACCCTAAAAATCTTAAGAAAAGGAGATAAAAGTATTAAAATTTGAATACCCCCATCAACAAATGGGAATTCCATACTTGAGTGTGCGAAATGATGTGGGGTCGGTGAGCCGAGGAGTCAAAAGAAAGATTTCTTGGACTCTCAAGATCTGGCAGTAGTGCTCTTTTATTTAGAGAATAGTGTGGAATAGCATGGGGACAGGGACCATGGGCAGTCAGAGCTTCTGCTGCTGCCGCTTCTGCTGCCCCCGCTGGCATGGGGACAGGACCCATGGGCAGGGAGGGCTGGTGCGTGGGGACAGGACCCACAGGCAGTCAGAGCTCCTTCTGCTGCCCCGAGTCAAGGGCTAGGGCTAAATTTAAGGCGTAGGTATGTGAGTCATCTCTTTACGAAGACAAAGGAAAAAACATGAAAAAAAGTTAAAATGGTATCAGTGCAGGTGGGGTCTGGCCATTGGGTGATCCCATGACTTTTAGACAAGAATCAAATCGGATTAAGTAAAGGTTAGAAAGGTTAGAAGCCACCACCCTAAATCAGTTACATGAGATTGCCAGACAGCAACCAACTTAAGTTCTTGCCTTCCCCATTAAGAGTTTCTAGGGATAAGGTCATCTCTCTTCTTCTTCCTGGTACAGAGAGGGAGGCACCTTTTACAGATAGAGATTTACCTTACAAATGTAAAGGTGTCCCAACAAGGGCAAGTTCCATTCCCCAGAGCTTCCCTCCCTGTCTCAGTTTATCAAAAGCAATCAGCCCAAAACAATCCCGATGCCAAAGGGACATATCCTGGGGTGGCCAATTTCAGGTCCCTACAAGGTCATCCCCCCTTCCTTCACAAACACAAATGTCTCTCAAAAGGGCAAGCAAAATTCCAGTCCTCGGAGCCTGCTTCTCATCTGTAGTTTTAAAAATAACCAGCCTAAAATCCTCATCACAAATGATTGGAAAAAGATTCGTGTTATTGCAGTTTACAACCACATGAAAACAACACAAGTGAGAGAAGTCTTCACATCTTCATTGCTTCCCCAGTTTAATAGGGTCTCTAAAATATTAAGAAAATTGTTGATACGTATCTCAGGCTAGTGAGATCCTCAGTTGTTCTTGCATTTTAAGAAGAATATAGAGGGAATGTAACATATTCTAAATGAGGAGGGTGTGGAGAACACGTAAAATGTCACATGAGAAACATTTGAAGGTGTAGGGAGCTTTGTTTAATTTTCTCTTGCTATTCTGTGTCATGTGAATTTAATTCGTTCTCTGGCCAGACGAACCCCCGTTTGGGAAGAGGAAATGTCTTCCTCCCCTACAAAGGGATTGGGTGTTTGTCAGCACGGATAGTAAAAAAATATGAAGCATGTTTGCTCTATGTGGGCATTGGAAGGGTCAGCAGGCAGAGCAACAATCAGGAAATAGACAACATATTAAAGGGTAGTTGTTCAACAGATAATTGCAAGCAAGATACGGAAGGATTTCCTAACAACTAAAGTAACCCAAAGATGAAATGGGCCATCATGTAAGAAGGAAATAACCAATCAGAGAGGTCAGCCGACTGCTGGCAGTGAAGGTCTGGCATGGATTCACTAATTCAGAATTGGGACGATGATACTGATAAGAGATATGGATCTACAGCATTGATGTTTCTTCCTGCGTCATTTCTCAAAGCTAACTCCTTTGGTGTCTGTATAAGTGCTTCTCTTGGCATCTGACTGCCTCAGAGACAATGAAGTGATTGTTTTAATATCCTCATTGCTTTGTTTATGGATAAAAAGCATTTCTGTCTTAAATGAGACTGATAAACCTTAGTTGATAACCCAAATAGTATAAAACCAAAGAAACTTTGGTTATAAGCTATCTACCTAGATAATCTATTTAGAAGAAAAATTCCAAAGACCACGGTCTGGCTTGGATGAAAGAAAAACAGTCATTTGGCCATTTGTACAGACTCAGAGTTTCCACTGTGATTATTATGCCAACTTCTTATTTGTTCCTGACTCTTTTGTATTGGCAACAAATCTAACTTTGGGATTGTTTCTCCGGAGGCAAAAATATCCCACTGTGTTCTCAGCAGCTGCAGTCTTCCCAGATCCCATCAAGTTTCATTTTCGATGGACACAAACCAGATTGCTTTCTTACTTTTGCGAAGCTCTTTTACTGCAGATAGTATAGTAACCTGCTGGGGAGTTATCTTTTAAAAAGATATCCTCAGGGCCGGCCCGGTGGTGCAGCCTTTAAGTTCACAGGTTCCTGTTTGGCAGCCCAGGGTTCACTGGTTCAGATCCCGGGTGCGGACATGGCATCGCTTGGCAAGCCATGCTGTAGCGGGCATCCCACATATAAAGTAGAGGAAGATGTGCATGGGTGTTAGCTCAGGGACAATCTTCCTCAGCAAAAAAAAGGAGGATTGGTGGCAGATGTTGGTGCAGGGCTAATCTTCCTCAAAAAAAAAAAAAAGTAAGATAAAATAAATAAATAAGAAAAAGAGATCCTCATTGGCTTTAGCTATTTTCAGGAATAATGTGGCAGAATTTGTTTTTCATCCTACCAACAAATGAGAGACCTGTACCTTCAACTTCTAGTCTATACATCCTCACCTCTTCCCAACCCTACCCGCGTCCATACCTTCTTCATCTGAATTATTCCGAAACCTGCTTAAATATGTTACTCAAGCATCCTCTTCTCTAGAAGTCATTTATGCCACACTCGACTTCTCTTCTACTTCTTGGGAGCCCTCCTCTGGGTTCTCATAAATCACTGCAAATAATGGGCCCTTATTATAATCCCTGAAATCACCAATGTAGTCTCATCAAAAACTGATGTTCATTTTTTTTTTTAAAGATTTTATTTTTTCCTTTTTCTCTCCAAAGCCCCCTGGTACATAGTTGTATATTCTTCGTTGTGGGTCCTTCTAGTTGTGGCATGTGGGATGCTGCCTCAGCGTGGTTTGATGAGCAGTGCCATGTCCGCGCCCAGGATGCGAAACAACGAAACACTGGGCCGCCTGCAGCAGAGCGCAGGAACTTAACCACTCGGCCACGGGGCCAGCCCCGAACTGATGTTCATTTTTTTCTCAGGATCTGGCCCAATCCTGTCCCTACAAGACAAGGAGTGGACACTTGGTGAATGTTTGTTAGCCAGGCGATGAATGAGTCGACCCCCTTTCTTACAGTCTGAACTGCTCTCTGAAGTAAAGGCAGTGGGGAGGGCTGTCCAAGTAGATATTGCAAGAAAAATACTGCTCTTCTGCTTTATACGACATAAGATTTATTGCCACAAAGCCCTGTAAGTCCTGGAGCTCATGTAGTGTCTACTGCTTTGACCGGATCCGAACTTTCTGTCAACAGAAGAAATCACTCCCTTTAGAGCACATTGTGTCACACCCACTTCTTGAGTCAGTTACCATTTACATCCTCAAATCTGCCTGTGCTCAAGATGTTTAGAACCATACCATCCAGCGTACTATACACAGAGTCAGAACGTTTGATAACTCTGAGTGTATGCTGACCCAGGAATCTGATTATAGAAAATTAAGTGGTGTTATGTCATATCTGGAGGTTTTTGAATAAAGCCATTCTGTGGCAAACGTATGGAAAACTGCAAGATATTCCCTTTGTGAATAGACACAGTCCTAGTCTAATGCATCACAATGCAGTATAATAAAACACTTGAAGAACGAGTTAATTTATTATAGATTATAAAACATAATAATTACCCCCAACTTCACCCAGTGTCCCCACACAATGAATCCTCCATAGCAGAGGTGCGCCTGTTTTGATGGCCTCTATTTTCCTTCCTCATAGCCTTCTCGTTTATTTCACTGCAACTCTGTCTTTACGACTGGAGGAAATCTTTCAGATATAGGCTGAAAATAGTAGTTGCATTGAGTTCAGCAAGCCTAGTGTGACCAATTCAACCCATTAGATGCCCCTTTCTCAGCATTTGACAAATCAGTAGAAAGTGGTTTGGGATCCATTTCTTCTGAATGTGAGTATCTTAACTGGATTCTTTCTGCTGTGAAATTGCTATTTAGGTCGCTTTCCCTTAATGCCTTGATTCTGATGATTCTGAAGCCTGCTTTTCTAGCCTTCTGTACTTTGTTTAGGACATTTTTTCTTTTATCTCCTCTTTCTGGGCTCTGAAGCAACTTTGCCATTTTCAATAAAACAAGTGAAAAAAATGTAAACAAAATAAAATATTAAATTGTACCAAGTGAAAGAATTGATGAATTTAAGATAAAAATATTCTTTTTTTATTTATTCAATGAGTTACAGAGTTTTCATTAAATGCAATGTACTTTCGGAGGTAGGTATACGGAGCTGATACAATCACAAATTGAATGCTGATCTCAGAGAGATTATGTGAAATATGGAACGAGATGTCAGGCCTAACGGAGGATATGAGGCATCTACATAGAATGGTTTAATGCATAATAGAGGTTGTGATGAAACACCATATGAAAGATCCAGATACATTGCTATGGGAGTTCTGAAGAGAATAAAATTAGTTATGGCTTAAAGGGCAGAAGTAATCAGAGTAACAGTTAGAAGAGAAATAATGCACATTACACTGGAAAACGGAGAAGATAAAACTTTGTCCTGGCCATAAGAAATGTGAGCAAAAGATGGAAGTCAGAAAGCATGAGGATAATTTAATTAGTAGGTCATTTAGACTGGAAAGTCAACCAAGTATAAGGGAGCAGTGGGACGAGGTCATAAAATCAACTAGGGACGAGATTGTGGAAGGCCTTAATATACTTACTTGTAAAACAATTGGGAGTCTGCATGCTTTAGGAAGATCAGCCTAACAGTTCTGTGGAGGATGGAGGGGAGGCAGGACAGAAGCTGAGTCCTACTGGGAGACCATCACCATTGTCCCCCTGAGATATACCAAGTGTGAGCTAGCATTTAAACTTCTGAATATGCTCAGCCTTATAAACAAGAATCCCATCTATTCTCTTATCCTTTTAATTTGTTTTCTTATGCAAGAAAAACAGAGCCTTTGGTAAATCATTCTATTTTAAAGCAACATTCAAATCTTACAGAGAAAATGTTAAAAGTCCATTCATGTCAGCAGAAAACTGAAGAACAGGCATTGTTTGATTTTGAGCATCACTGATGTATATCTTCAATGACTTCTATTCTTAAAAGCACAAAGAATTCTCTGGAAAGATATTTTACTCTCTCTATATAATTTTCTCTCTTTCTCTACTCCTATTATAATTTGGCCCTGAGTTTTAAAAGAAATATTTTCTCTCTTTACACACTAGGTAATAACTGGACCACCGACATATCTGGTAGGTCATTTATATTACGCTCACTCTCTCAATCCAGAGAATGACACTCAGATAAAATTTTTCTTCCAGCATACTACCCCTGCATATACAGACTGTGCTCTAAATGAGCCTCATTGACTCCTTTAGCATTCAGAAGAACATGTGCAGGTGCCAAGTCTGGCTAGGAGAAAGACGTCCAGATATAATTTTAAAAGCCATCTGTGGAAAGGCATATCTAGACAATGATAACTGAGGCATTTTTAAAATGAAAGACATCATAAAACAGACTGGCTTCCTTATTAAGCACTTATCATGCTTTTGCACACATCGTTTTGCTCATCTCTTAAACAATTGCTTTAAAAAACAATCTAATGTTGACAGTACTTTTCCAAGAGGTATGATGAGAAATCAAAACCTCAAATTAAATGCAAAAAGGTCCCACAGATATTACTAAGAGCCAAGACAACAATAGATGTGTTAAAATGTAACACTGGGAGATTTATGGCACCATATATCTTTGGCAGATACTACTGTCAGGCAGGGTGTAATCAAAAATCCTGGCAAAATCTCCCAATTAAAATGCTTAATGTTTGCCCTGGGCAAGGTTTCTAAAATCCCAGTGAGCGGTGCTGTTGGCTGGATGGTGACTGTGCATGGAATGTGCCCTGGTGCGGTTTTCCATTTCCTGCCAGCATGGCACAGTGCTTTTTCCCAACGGCTCTTTGTTTACCTGCAAGGGACTCGATAGGTATATTACAGGTCAGTAACAATTTGCTAAAATAGACTTTAATGAAAACTGGCAGGTATTTGTTTTTAATTAAAGGCGAATATGTCCTGGACAACAGATGTCCAAATCTCTTTAGAGAGTACTTGGGAAATAAATATTTTTTAATGTTATTCTTGCTGTTATTTTTATTGCAAGTGGCACTCGGCTTCCCCCAGAGTGTGGCCTGCTTTGTGGATGTTGCTACATTCATCTTCACAGCACGGTAAGCAGGTCTCAAGTATGGTTATCTTGGTTTTGCAGATGGCAAGACAGAAGCTCTGAGAAGCTCCATGACTTGATCAAGGTCATAAAACGAACTGAAGCTGCAGCTGCCCTGGACTTGTTAGGTTTCTGACTAATTTGAATGAGGGAGACCAGTTAAGCAGGGGGCAGCTGGGGGAAAAGAGGACTTTTGAAATGACTACTTATCATAATCCTAGTTTATATAGTATCATTTAATCTTAACAACACTGCAGATGAGAAAATTAAGCTTTTAGAGATAGCCAATGTTGTCCTAGTGCATGGAGCAAATTAAAAGGCAGAGCCGGAATTTGAACAAAGACGACACCTACGGCTCTTCCCACTGCCTTTGGCAGGGTTATCTTCACTACTACGACAGTTTATTTGTCTTTATTTGCCAAGGGTACTGCAGAGAAGCAGCAGTCATGGCTGAGCTCCCTGGGCTTAAGAAGATGAGGGAAGTAGGAGGTAATTGGCTCCATCAATATCCAAATGTATCAATTTCTACTCGCTCAACCCAGAAAGGCAGCTTCCTTTAGTCATTCTAAATATTTTCCTGTGGCCTTCCTACAATTGCATATTGTAGCTGTCATCCTGAAGTTGACAGCTGATCTTGCCCCTCAATCTAGATTTTATAAATGGGGAATCCATCAAAATGTTCTCTGAGGACCAAACGCATGGAAAGAAATTTCTCTATCCAGATTCCTTCTGCTCTTGCTGGAGGAGTCTCCAGAGAGAAAAATTTGACAAGGAGATATTGTGGACAAAGTTATACCCACTTCTCATGTACACAATTCCACATTAACACCTATCACTCTCTCCTTTCACATTTGGGTTTTTATTCCAAACGTTAGAATCATAAGGAGGTGTGTATTTGATCTTGAGCAGAGATTCTAGAGAAGTGCAATATTACACAAATTGAATTATAATGTAAATTTTACAAGAATAAATCCTTAGGTATTACTGCTTACTTTGTGCCAAAATTTTCCAAGGAAAGTATTCTCAATAAGGATCTTGTGTGAAATCATAGGTTTTGTGGTTGGGGTGTGTGTGTGTAAAATGACAAGTAAAACCCCTTAAGTTTCAGAAAGGTTTATTTGAGGTATACAAAAAAATAAATAAATAAAATCATATAAGCTCATCCATCTGCCAATGGAGAAAATAGATAAATTTTAATAACCCCAAAGTGATAAATGTTATTTGTTTTATACTACAGTGAACTGAAATTGATTCAGATCATTCTCTGATGTCAAAGAAAAGTAGAAAAGGAATACAAATCATAGTTGCCCAAAACATCCTTATTGTATTATATCCATTGCAGGATCATTTTCTATACAGAGCTCATCATTCCCTGGAAATTTCATCCATTTTAATGCCAACACTAAGTGGATCACATCTGGACAGTCCATTGTTTTACTGCCTAATTTAATATGGGAATATTGATTAATGAAAATAGATCAGCCATGAAAATTTATGACTTTTAATAGCTATTGCTCCTTTGAAATTGAAGTCACAAAAACTAAGATGTTATATTTCTTAAATTAGGAGACAGGGTTGGTCTAAATACATTAGAGAGAGGGAGACAGATGGAGACAGAGAAAGAGAGAACAAAAGAGAGACAGAAAAAGAGAGACAGAAGATTCTTGCTCAGTTTAGAAGATAACATAAGTTTTTAAAAACATATTAATCAAAAATAAAACTACTTAGGCAGATGAGTTCAGAGAAAGCAAATAATCTGTTTAAAATTTGGAAATAAAAACATTTCTAAACAAGAATCATAGAAATATATCTGCTCTGGAAGCAGGTGGCAGAGTTGAGAGGAGTAGAGTAATTTTTATTTAGAGTCCAAAATATGAGAAACAAATTTTAAATTTGGTGCCTCTTCACCACGTGGTTGACTAGGTCAGGGTTTAGTGACTGGTTCTCCAGTACTAAAGAAGGAGGAGATGAGTAACTTGCAAAGCCGTAGTTCCCCTCTAATGCTATTTCTAGGTTCATTTAAATCACTCATTTCAAACTCCATGAAAGTTATTTCTGAAAGAAATGGAAGGAAAATGGCAGTTAATTTTACTGCATCCGTAGGTCTGGAGAAAAACTGCATATTTTAATATCAGTATTCATACTTGGTTCTTTTCTTGGAGTTTTGATTTTCTCTTTGAAATATCCTACCAATTTTCTTCTGAACTCTTTAAAATAGTGGTGATAATCGATTTAAAGCCTTTGCTGCTATTTCCAATAACTGGGCGAGTTGTTGGTCTACTTCTATTACGTTCTTTTGAGTAAGGTTACATTTTCCTACTTTATTCCATATCTGGTAATTGTGAATTATATTCAGAGCGCTGTGTATCTTAAAAGAACCAGCTGGAGAGTAATGTATGGCTATGTCACAGAGAGTGCAAGCCCTTTTCTGACGGAATATGAGCTAATCTTCCTAATTTTTCCAGGAGCTGAGACCGGCTGGTGTCGCAGGTCCAATTTTAACTGTAATTATTCCAACCACCAACAAACCCAACATCGCTGGAGCGTCTTATCTTATCTTTCTTATTTTTTTTCCTTTTTTGCCCGTGTTTTTATTTTGATATAATACCACACCTAGAGGAAAGTTGAAAGAAAAGTATAAGGCACTCTCATATACCTTTTAACTGGATTTACCAACAGTGACTCTCTCTCTCTCTCCTTCTCTCCTTCTCACACCCCCGGAAAATGTATTTATATTTTATATACCCACTTTGTTTTCTATGAACACTTTGAGAAGATATTTTTTCTGAATAATTTGTGAATAAGTTAGTCATCATGTCCCTTTAGCCCTAAAACCTCATCTGCGTATTTCCAGAGCAAAGATAAGATTTTCATGACCACACTACGCTGCATTTCTCATTGATTTATCATTGATTAAACACTATTCTGTGATCGCTAGCATTTTGTGACTATACTCTTTTCTACCCAGAATCCAATCCTCCATCAAGCATTGTATTAAGTTGTCATGTCTTCAGAGTCTCCTTTAATCTAAAAAAGTTTATTGGTCTTTCTTGGCCTGGATATTTTTGAAAAGTACAGGGCAGTTGTTTTGTAGAATATTTTTAATTTAGCTTTGTCCAATGAGTTCTCATGATAAGACTTAGGTTAAACATTTTTTGGCAGGAGCCTTAAAAAAAACCCAACACCTGACAAGTGTTCCTTTTCCTTGAATCCCACCAGGTGACCTATTGCGTCACCCTGTCCCAACATCAGCGGCTAACTTTGTTAAGGTGACGTAGGCCAAGTTGCTTCACTGCAAAGTTCTCATTTTCTCTTTGTAACTGTGTTAGTTGGAGTGTTCTGAGAAAGAAGACAGGATCAGACATGCAAGAGACTCTCGAGAAAATCACACTGAGAAAAAAACAGGAAGGAAGTCAGAGAACGCAGGGAGAGGCATCAAATGTAGATGTGAGGGGGGGCGGGGAGGCAGGATGGATGGGTGAAAGCCTCTTAGCTGCAGCACAGTCTGAGAAAACTGCCAACTCAGTGCGAGGGCCCTGGAGCCAAAGCTGGTCTTAGAGGGTCCAAGTCTCATGGGGTCGGATAACTCTTTGTTGTGGGGGCTGTCCTGTGCGTCATGGAATGTTTAGCAGCATCCTTGGCCTCCACCTACTGGATGCTAGTGGCAGTCTCCCAGTTGTGACATGAAAATGTCTCTAGACGTCAGCAAATGTCACCTGGTGGCGGGGTGTAAAGCTGCTTCTAGTTGAGAACTACTGCTTTACACAGATAGCTCTTCTCTTGTCCTCTGTGAGAGTTCTCTCTGAAGTCCATCTGCTGCACACACAAGATTTCCCCTAAAGTTGTCCTTTTTTGCGTGATGAGGTATGATTTACTGCTAAAGCCTCGCCTACATTCCCTGTGCGTAAAGCTTCTCTACACCAAGTGTGTCCTCTGGTGCCTAAAAAGGAGTGATTTCAGCTAAAGCCTTCCCCACACTTACTGCTAGTAGAAGGCGTTTCCCCTGAGTGTGTTCTCTGATGTGTGCTGAGGGTCAGCTTATCCCTAAAGTTCCGCTCACACTCCCTGCACACAGGTTTCTCCCTTGAATGTGTCCTCTCTCGTCTGGCTGAAGCCTCGCCCACACTCCCTGCATACAAAGGGCTTCTCCCTTGAGTGGCCCATCTTGTGCCTGACCAGATTTGCCTTCTGGCTAAAGCCGTGCCGGCACTCAGTGCACACATAAGCCTTCTCCCCAGAGTGTGTCCTCTGATGACTGATGAGGTGTGACTTCTGTCTGAAGCCTGGCCCACACTCCCTGCACACAAAAGGCTTCTCTCCTGAGTGTGTCCTCTGATGGGCAACAAGAGTGGACTTCTGTCTAAAGCCTTGCCCACATTCTTGGCACACATAAGGCTTCTCTCCCCAGTGTGTCCTCTGGTGTGTAATGAGAGCTGACTTAACATTAGAGCCTCGTCCACGTTCCGCACAAATATAGGGACTCTCCCCTGAGTGTGTCCTCCGGTGTGTGGTAAGATTTGACTTATCAGTAAAGCCTTGTCCACACTCCGGGCACACAAAAGGCTTCTCTCCCGAGTGTGTCCTCTTGTGCTTCATGAGGTATGACTTCTGACTAAAGCTGCGGCCACAGTCATTACACAAATGAGGATTTTCCTCTGAATGAAGCCTCTGGTGTTTGCGGAGAGTTGATTTCTCTCTAAAAAGCCTCCCACAGTCCCCACATACATAAGGCTTCTCCCATGAGTGGGTCCTCTGGTGTGTGATGAGGTTTGACTTATCCCTGAAGCCTCGCCCACACTCCCAGCACCCAAAGGGCTTGTCCCCTAAGTGGGTCCTGAGGTGTCTGATGAGGGTTGATTTCTGGCTAAAGTTTCACCCACACTCCTCACATGTGAAAGGCTTCTCCCCAGAATGTGCCATCCGGTGTGTGACCAGGTTTGACTTCTGGCTGAAGGCCTGCCCGCACTCTGTGCAGAGGTGAGGCTTCTCCCCCGTGTGTGACCTCCTGTGTGTGATGAGAGCTGATTTACAGCGAAAGCTTCAGCTACACTCACTGCAAAAATAAGGCTTTCCTCCTGAGCCGTCCCTCTGATGAATGAAGAGGGCTGACCTCTGGCTAAGGCCTAGCCCATAAGTTCCACAATTGACCACTTTGATAATTTGTCTTTTTGGAAAGGGTTTGTCTTCTCAGCTGAGCTGAACCCTATTTCCACTGCTGTCTTGCCTTCACATGAGCTTATTAGCTGTCCTTCAGGTGGGCTAGGGAAAGGTCTTGAAGTAATGCTCTCCCTTGTCCTCCCAAACCAGGACTCGGAGCTCCCTTCTCTGACCTCGCCTTCCACTCTGTCCCTCCAGAAGCTTCCATGAGAGAGTGGTTGCAATTGCTGCTCCTTCTGATACACTGGGCAGAGGTCCGCTATTTGGAGATTTCCCGCAAACAAGCCTGGGCAGACTGGAAGGTGATGATCATGGAACACCTGTTGGCATAATTGCTGACTGCAGTGGTCCAGAGTGGGGGAGGAATACGCCTGCATTTCCAGCTTTGGATCTGCTGAACAGGGGCTGAGCATATGTTCCTTCTCCTCTCTCCAGCGCTCTGCCCCCTGCTCCAGCAGAATGACAAGTGTTGGTTTGGAAAATGCAATTCGCAAGAAGACCAGGTTGCTGTAGTCAGCATCACATCCCTATACAGGATCCTCTGAGCATGGTTCAACAGCCACCACTCTTCCTGGGTGAAGTCCACAGCCACATCATGGAACGACACAAATGCTCCTTCTGTCTTGGCTCTCAAGAGCCCCAAGGCCATTTTTCTGGTCTCCTGAATGGTCTCCCTGAAGAAAGATGAGGTCTTACCCTTGCCCAGCCTTGGCTTCTGTACGTAGCTACTGCACAGGGGTAACCTGCGGGGTTCAGTCCATGTATGTGCGGTTAGGTGTGAGGGCTTGTCACTGATAAGAGGCTAAAGCTAGTGGGGACATGGTTGCAATGTCTGTCCTATGGCAGGTGTGACAACTGTAAGGGATGACAGGTTAGAGCCAGCCTGCTACATCAGCTATCTTTCTTTTAGAAGTTACATGATTTTAACTCTTACATTAAGGCTATGCTCTATCTCAAATTCATTTCTGTGTTTGTGTATGACAAGGGTCAGTTCATTTCTTTCCATATGAATATCAAGCTTTTCCAACATTTCTTAAAGATATTTTCCTTTCCCCTTTGAATTGCATTGGCACTTTTGTTGAAACTAATGGGTCATATAAGTATGGGTCTATTTCTTGACTCTATTCTGATCTCTGCTCTGTTCTGCTAGCTTTTGATGGTGTCTGTATTCAAGCTGGAAGCCTTAGCTAAAGTTTCATGTAGGTTTACCTCACTACTGGCTTCAATTCCAAAAAGTCTTGGAATCCAATCATTTGGAAAATGACTGAGACAAGGTGACTTCTCTTTACTTACTAGGAATTTACTCACTGTTTCTTTCTCAGTTAAACTCAAGGGCGGCGGGGGCGGGGGGTGAAGAGGCACAATTGCTAGCTGAGTTAGGATTCTTCCATACAGTTCATTCCACCAGCACTTACTGTCCTGAGTCCTGGCATGGTGGTCTGAGTTCGAACCCGGCAATGACTCCCAGATGGACGTGGCTGCTGCTCTCTTTTCTTCTCTGAAGAGTTTCTCTGTGGAATTCAGTTCAGTGAGCTTCTTCAAATCCACCACTCTTCTCTACTTTCATAGAAAGGTATGATTTTAATTTATTTTGTCTGTTTTTCTTGTTGCTACAATTGGAACAAAACTCATTCTGTTTTTTTGTATTCTAACTGGCAGCAGAAGTATTCCTGGTGGAGAAAAATGAAGAGAAAGTTTAGAATTATTTATTAAAAAAAGAATTTGCATTTTGAATCTTTTGTGCTGTCAATTCCTTTTGTTTCTCCTTATCATGACTGTCACAAATTGGCTGGTTTTTGTCTTCAACCATTAAAATATACTCTTAAGCCTTTAGAACCATCTAATTTTTAACTTTAGCAGCATGATTCTAGAATAAAATGTCAAAGCTTCACCTTCTTTTTGCGAAGAGGAAAACACAATGGAACAATAGAGGTCTCTATAACAATCAAAAGAACAGGAGTCACCTTAGCAATTTTTTCTCTTCTTATTTTCATTTTGTCCTTGAATATGTTATCCAAAAAGGCTTTCTCAATGACCCTTGAGAAAGTCCTTTTTATCAGAAACTGAGGAATATAAAAGGCCAGAAGTTTGTTATTTATTTCTCAATTAAAAAAGAGGAAGGATGTATACTATTTAAATAGAAAAGAGAGTGATGAATACAACATTATGAAGTAGAGAAGTAAGATATTTTTTTAAGTAAGCTAGAGAAATTGTCTCTTTTGGTTTGAGTGATGCAATGAGACTTAAAATG
The DNA here is from genome assembly GCF_021613505.1 of Equus quagga. Taxonomy (NCBI): domain Eukaryota; kingdom Metazoa; phylum Chordata; class Mammalia; order Perissodactyla; family Equidae; genus Equus; species Equus quagga. Next base: position 7,576,863 of record NC_060280.1, read on the forward strand.
ATGACTCAAGAAGCCAACAGCAATAGCATTTAATTTGGGTCTGACACTGGCTGTTGATTCCCCAGTAAGCCGCAGTCTCGGATTCTAGCTAGAGCATTTGGACAAGTTAAAACCAGCCTCACTGGATGTACAGATGGTTGAAATAGCTTTTGTTTTTTCAAAGATAGCATTCCCTATGGTACTCCTGCAGTCTTTCAAGGTGTAAAAGTCAAGCGAACAGACAATCTGATGGAAGAGAGGAGTCTCCTTGTGTGCTGTGCCTGTTTTCACTTATCTAATCATGGTTACACTCTATCTTCAGCATTTCAGCATTCAGACTACACAGGGAGAGGATTTAAATGACATCACTCTTCACACAGAGGAGCTGATTAAATAATAATAATAAATAATAATAATAAAAGAAATATTTTTATATTTCATATAGGTGCCAGCTAGTCAGCTTTCCTAGTACCAAATACAAGAGAAGATCCTTTAAGAATCTAAATGCCTACTCTAGAATCTTCTATGGGTAATATGAAAAAATGTATAATCTCATCATTTGAGCTTCACAGAATTAGTATAAGTTCAGCTTAATGCAAGATGATTCTCAAAATACCAGTGTTACCCCAACTACAAATAGAAGGAGGGGAATACAGGGAGTTCTGTGCTCTGATAACTTTGAGAATCATTTGGCCAACTCCTCTTATACATGTTTCTTTGTTAAGAATATTCTCAGATACTTCAATATGCCGAAGTTCGCTCTCAAGCTCCAAAATAGGGACATAGGATACAGTGTTTCTGAAACTTATTTGATTAAGAAATTCTTTTCCCAAGACTATTTTATGGGACTATTGCTCTGAAAAACATGTTTCAGAAAAATCTGGCCTAATTTCAGGAAACTTTATGGTTTTTTTTCAAAGCACTGCAAGATCTGGACTTCCTTTTATTCAAAAGTAAAACAAGTATGTCCAAAAGGAAATGCTTTACTGCACTGATAACTCTTTGAAAATTTCGATGGAAATTGAAGTGTTTATTGGATAAGAAGTAACCAGAGGAACTCAGCCTACATGGAGAGAAGGGTAGAGTAGAGCCTTCATAAGAGACTGGTCTTTGTCCTTGGTTAGTGCTCATAGGAGGTAAATTATTAAATTCCTTCTTCATAGCATTTTCTTCCCACATTTCCTAAGTGCAACATGTTTCATACCCTCGGCAAGATGTTTTGTGATGGTGTTGTGCTGTGTGTGGTTTTGGTGTACATGTGCGTTTGTGTGTTGTGAGTGAGTTTTAGAACTGCCTGTGAACCTAGACAGTGAGTTCTACAAGGGAAAAGACTAGCTGATACCACTTTTGTTTTCCAGATCTATTACTGTACCTATAACACAAACAAGAGCTTCAAAATAAGATTTTAACTCATCTAGCTCCTTTTCAGATGAGTCTCTTTTGCATCCTAGAGTTTTCCAGATCATTTTCCCATGACATATAATATAACTCAATAAACATTTATTAAGTACCTAACATGGTCAGGCAATAGGCTAAGTGCTAAGAATTCTCTTTCTGCTGCCCATTTGTCAAGGAGCTCAAAACATTAGAGCACAATCTATTTCCTACTATGGAGGTAGTTTGAGTTTAGTAATTTCAATTAAGAGACCTAAACAACTGTGAAAAATCTCCTACTGCAAAAGCACTTAGATTACTGAGGGCTCTCTGCTTGATCAAGAGAAATTAAGACATTTATTCACTGTTAACCACCTAGAGAGCACTATATCACAGGTATAATTACAGAATGGATAGAGACTAGTGATTTTCTTTCCGGGTGAACAATAATAAATGAATGTCAATTTCAGCACAAGGCTTAGGGATTAAATATAAAGAGGAACTTCCAAATATCTTAGGTATCGGAGGGCATATGGGATGTCACATTAGAATTTCAGTTAGGGGTTGGGGTGGTAAGAGGTGGGCTAGGAATAAAGATAAGACCTGGGAGATGAGGGTATGGGTGATGGTGGAAACAGGTTATGGCAGATCAAATGGCAAAAGAGTAAAAGCAAAGAGTGAAATTAGGGTTCATATTCTCAGTGCATCAGCAAAGGAATGAAGTTTAATGATATTTAAGAATGAGTCTTAGGGACACTGGACAGAGATCCTTGCAACACTAGTGACAGTACCTTCTATGTGAAATCCGCTATTCCAAATTTTCTATAAAAATAATATTACATATAATATATATGTGTATGTATACATACAAATATATGTGTGTATATTTGTCATATAAGGTAGATACTATCATTTGCCCATCTGAGGGTTGAGGAACTGAAGGTGGTCAGGTTAACTCACTTCCCAGAATCTAGAGTAATAGATACAGCCAACAGGAGATGAAAGTTAAACTCTTTGTCAAGACAGATGAAGATAAGCAGAGAATAGTGAGGACAGAGGAGAAGTGGAAATGAAAAGGGCAAAATTCCCTTGGACTTATCCAACCACAATAAGCTATTCAACATGGAAGTGCCTAACATATATTTTGCAAACGTAGGAAACATATTGGGGAAAAGTGTTAAATACTTCAAACATACATACTTAAAACTGTCATATTGGAAAAAAAAAGACAGAGTGAAGAACTCAGACAAAGCAATCTGGTGCAGCATCTGAGAGCTCATCAATGTGATGCACTCTTTCTCTTAGCAGAAACCCTCTCCTGTGGGTCGGACCCTGCACAAGAAACTCAGCCCACAAGCAGAGGAGAGAACAAGGGGACAGAGGAGGCCTTTTTCTAACAATTAGCTAAGAAATTACAGCTTGTTTAATTAACCATGTGTTTGTTTGAATTTCGAGTGGATATAGTAATAGCTCTGTATCTGTCAGAATATATAGTCTAGCCACAGTGAGTGTCTTTTAAGGTCTGCTTAAATTTTCTTCTGCCGATTGTAAAGGAAGGCCAACAATCAAGGATGGGAGACGGCCAAGAGTTGGCCACAGAGGATTCCATGTAAGCACACTCAGTCATCTCCTTCTTGCCATTATTGCCCTTCGCCCCCTTCGTCAAATCAGAGAAACAGCGACATATGTCAGCCTTCTCAAATGCTCTCACCACCGCACCGCATGTCAACTGTAAATCTACGGGAAGGATTTGGACTGGTTTCATTTATCCCTTTCCCACTTCCTCACGATTGAAGAAATAGATGGTCTTTATATCACTATCTTGTAAATGGACTGATAAATAAATGATAAAGATATTTAAGAAAACATATATATCTTACTATAGCAGCAGAGTCAGAACCAGAACACTGAACTCATACGTTATCTATCTGTCACCTGAGTTAGAAAACATACATTTTTGCTAGAACTATGTTATGTATATTATTCTTGAATTTAATATGACACACAGTACCAACCGCATATACTAAACTTGGATACCATTAGCAAAATTTTAGAGGAAGGCATGAGGACATGAAAACGTATCGAGGCCCTATTATTTTCAAAGGTATTTTAAGATTAAGTCAAAAAATTTTAAATTTACATAAATAAAAAAATCAGAATGATGAAAACGGAACAAGACTTTTGGTTCTGCATTTCTAATTCTGGAAAATTCTAAAGCTAAAAGTTTACAATAAAATGTCAGCTATATTTCCCTGTAGACTATCGCTTCAGTTTATCCGTAGTTTCATCTCTCTAATCTGTCTTCTCACAGAAAACAAACACAGGATTAGACTGAGCAAAAATCACAATGATAATTGCGTGGACTGCCAACCTCAGTCTCATTTGGAAAAATCTTTGAGAAAAATGTTTTCAAAACTTTCAAATAGGCTATATTTAGAGTCTGGGAGAGAATCAACATTTTATAAGTTAGAAAGAATCTTGATGAATATTATATGATTATTTTATATGTGTTAGAGAAAAACACAATTCACTTCCCCTGAATTAAAGCAATCAAGAATTGAATAACGCTCAGCTCAGCAGAACACACTTCCAGCATGGTTTACACATGGGGCTAGTGAAGTGTGACTCCATGTCCTGCTACTAAACTGCTGGGTAAAGTGTGGCAGGTGGCTTCACCTCTCTGCGCATCCATTCTTCACCAGTGACACGGAGAAAATATTGTCCAACGTAGTACCTAATACAATCTGGTATTGTACACTTTAAAATATTTTTAGGAAATAGATCTCATGTTAAGTATTCTTACCACAAACAACAACAACAACAAAAAACCCACAAAAGGTCACGAGAAAATTTCTTGGAGGTGATGGATATGTTTAGTACTTTGATTGTGGCGCTATATATGCATCTGTCCAAACATTAAGCTGCGTACTTTAAATGTGTGCAGGGTTTGTATCAATTATATGTCAATAAAGCTTAAAAAAAAAGGAGAAACAGAAATGGAGAAAATAATACCCCTCCTTCATAGCATTGCTTCTTAGAAGGATAAAGTGAAGAAATGCATATATCACAAAATTCTCAAAAACGTTCTATAAAATACATGACGAGGAAGGATTTGAGGCAAGAGACATGCTGTTCCTCATAGTTCTGTTTGTAGCACTGAGCGTGGTGGGTGGCATATAATAGGAGTTAAATAAATATGAATAAATTAATAATGAGAATATCAAAAGAAATTGATGACAAAATTTCTGCATAGACATATTTTACGATATTTAAAAGCACAAGATAGCCATATTTTTCGATTTTATGTGTATATTATGGTTTAAGCCGCCATACATCCCCGGATGTTTAATCGCGTTTGAATACAGTTCGTGTATATTTATGCACACATCTTGAAAATTCTTCTTTTATTTAGTTCAATAAGACTAGTCAACTTACTGAAAGGAAACTCACTGTAGGTTTTATCATATTCTGTTTCAGTTTAAGGATAACAGTGTTTCTATCCTCTCTATTTGCTTCAAAACTTCTAGATCAGACACAGAAGCAAGACAACTGTGCATCTCTTGCCTACAATACTGGGAAGATTCATTTTCCTTACCCATTAACTGGCATATCAAATAAATAGGCTGAGAGTTTATCCGTGATAAATGCACTCTGTTTAATGCAATGAGACAGTCTCTTAATTTGAGTACCCAGCGTACTGTCAGCTAGATTGCTTCTGCTGATTTAATTGGCAAAAGCTCAATGCTAATTATTTTGCATTGAAACTTTTAGAGTCTCACAGATGAAAAATATATATAATCCTTTTTCACAATGAAAAAAACAGTAGTAACATCAGTTTGCATGGTTTTTAAGGGTGTGCAAATACGTCAAACAGCTAATGAATTTTTCAACGCTGTATATTCGCAGAAAATGTACAGACTTTAATGAGCCTTCTTAATTTGACTTTCATACCATCTTATATTATTTTATTCCCATTTTTATTGAATAGTGTTGATTAGAAAAGAATATTCATCAATTTGCCATGTCTTGCAAATGAGGAGAGAGAAAATATTTATTTGTCAGGAATTCTTCTTGTAGTTTTTGTTCTAGAATTCCTTCTATGGATAAAATTTTTTTTAACTAATTCATCTTACTTCCCTAAATAAGATAAATAAAATATAAGTGGCAATCTTCTCATTTTGGTTATGCCTTTACCCAGAAGCTGTGTCAAACAATTACTTACAGTCCAATTTTAAGTATGTCAACATTTTGAGCTATTTTCATATGCCTCACTTTCAAGCTCCTGGCTCAGACAAAGCTCCGTAAGTGAGACTGCTGTGTATAGAAAACCTTGCTTCGTCATAGTTCTTCAGAAGGACAGAATGTGTCATTCCTTTTACTGACAAAATGACATTGGGGTGTATTTGGATGGTTCTAGCCATTTAATGCCAAGAAGAAATGCGTTGTTGTTCTTTTCATTTGTCTAGGGATGAAAAATAAAGAAAGCTCAAAATAACTGTGTTTGAATGTGTAAGGAGCTCTCATGCCTCAGAGAGTAGAGTCGTAATCTCACATCGGAGGATCTAGACAGCAGTGCACCAAGGGCTTAACAACGCATGCCTCCAGATGGGGAGAATTTGGGATGTCTACTTGTTTTCTTCTTTTCATTCATCTGTATTTTCTGCAATAAACAAATTTTGTCTTTTGGAATAATATAGATTTTTTTAAAAGGCATAGTCAGAGAATTCTATCGCTGGAGGGTTGAGGAGGAGCAAGTGAGTACCTAAGAGGTGCTACTGTGGAGTGCAAGATCTCAGATTCCTTCAGCCCCCACTGGTTGTTCCATCTCTGTGTTGGCGCTATTGCTAAGGCAACTGTTAAAAGGTCACCTGGTACTAGTTAATGTTATAGCCTCTCCTGGTGTAGAACGTGGATCTGTGGAGAATCAGATACTAAAAATTAGGAGCAGGAACTCAGAGAAGTCTTTAAGAAAGAAGATACATCTAGGAAGGAGAGAGGGGACACCTAAGATGGGAATAAGCAAATGCCAACCTTTGTCCACTTAGTTTGGCTAAATTCAAAATAAGTTCCTTCTCCTTTCCAAAGAAAGTCAATCAAGTGTATGTAATACTAAGCCATGCTATAATACTCCAATTTATTTTAATTTAATTTTGAAATTCAGCTTCCTGCAGTAGCTTGGTTCCTGTTAGGAACACTAGCTCACTTTGCATAGCGAGAGGAGTTATTGTGTAAGGCTTAAATGCATAGGCTCTGGAACATGACCTCGGGAAAGTTGCTTAATTTTCCCAGAAAATTTTTTTAACCCAAGTAGACTTGTGTTTTGCAGTTTTTAAACCACAGATTGCATAAAAGTGGTTAGAGATTCACCAATGATACTAAGAACAACAATAAAATAATATTAGTAACTCTTATTGGGCATTTATTACACACATACCTCCTTTTATTGTGCTTTGCAAATACTGCATTTTTTAAAAATTAAAGGTTTGTGACAACAAACAAGTCTGTGGACACCACTTTTCCAACAGCATTTGCTCACTTCATGTCTCTGTGTCACATTTTGGTAATCCTTGCAATATTTCAAACTTTTTCATTATTGCTATATTTGTTATGGTGACCTGTGACCAATGAACTCTAATGTTGCTATTGTAATTGTTTTGGAGTGCCACTGCACCCACATAAGACAGCGAACTTAATCGATAAATGGTGCGTGTGTTCTGACTGCTCCACTGACCGGTTGTTTCTCCATCTCTCTCCCTCTCCCCGAGGCTCCCTCTTCCCTGAGATACAACAACATTGAAATTAGGCCAATTAGTAACCCTATTAATAAGCTTCTATGTGTTAAAGTGAAAGGAAGAGTCACGTGTTTCTCACTTTAAATCAAAAGCCAGAAATGACTGAGTTTAGCGAGGAAGCATGTCAAAGCCAAGAAAGGCCAAAAGCTAGGCTTCTTGTGCCAGTTAGCCAAGTTGTGAATACAAAGGCAAAGTTCTTGAACGAAATTAAAAGTACTACTCCAGAGAACACACGAATGATAAGAAAGCGAAACAGCCTTATTGCTGATGTGGAGAAAATTTGAGTGGTCTGGATACAAAATTAAATCAGCCACAGCATTCCCTGAAGCCAAAGCCTATTTTAGAGCAAGGCCCTACCTCTCTCGTATTCCATGATGTCTGAGAGAGGGGAGGAAGCTGCAGAGAAAAGTTGCAAGCTGGCAGAGGGGTTGGTTCATGAGGTTTAAGGAAAGAAGTCTCCACAACATCAAAGTGCGGGTGAAGCAGCAAGTGCCTCTGTAGAAGCTACAGCAAGGCATCCAGAAGATCTACCTGCGATCCTTCACGAAGGTGGCTACACTAAATGACAGAGTTTCAATGTAGGTAAAACAGCCTTATATTGGAAGAAGATGCTATCTAGGACTTTCGTTGCTAAAGAGGAGAAGTTAATGGCTAGCTTTGTTCAAAGCTCCAAAGGACAGGCTGACTCTCTTGTCAGGAGTTAATGCAGCTGGTGACTTTAAGTTGAAGCCAATGCTCATTTGCCATTCCAAAAATCCTAAGACTCTTAAGAATTATGGTAAATCTACTCTGCCTGTGCTCTATAAATGGAGCAACAAAGCCTGGATGACAGCATGCCTATTTACAACATGGTTTACTTAATTTTTTTTTTTTTTGATTCGCCCTGAGCACCTGTTGCCAATCTTCCTCTCTCCTCCACCTCCCTCGAAGCCCCAGTGCGTAGTCGTATGTTCTAGTTGCAAGCCCTTCTAGTTCTTCTGTGTGAGCTGCCTGCCATAGCGTGGCTACTGACAGACGAGTGGTGTGGTTCCGCACATGGGAACCAAACCCGGGCCACTGAAGCAGAGAACGCCAAACTTTCACCACGAGGCCATCAGGGCTGGCCCTTACTTAGTATTTTAAGCCCACTGTTGAGACCTATGGCTCAGAAGAAAAAGATTCCTTTTAAAATATTAGCACTCATTGACAGTGTACCTGGCCACCCAAGAGTTTGCATAGAGATGTATAATGAGATAAGTGTCATTTTCATCCCTGCTAAAACAATATCCATTCTGCAGCCCATGGATCAAGGGGTAATTTCGACTTTCAAGTCTTATTTTTTGAGAAATACATTTTGTAAGGCTATAGCTACCATAGATGGTGATTCCTCTTATGGATCTTGGTAAAATAAAGTGAAAACATTACGGTCAGGATTCACCATTCCACATGCCATCAAGAACATTCCTGATTCAGGGGAAGATGTCAAAATATCAACGTTAACAGGAGTTTGGAAGAAGCTGATTCCAGCCCTCATGGATGACTTTGAAGGGCTCAAGACTTCAGTGGAGAAAGTAACTGCAGATGTGGCAGAAATAGCAAGAGAACTAGAATTAGAAATGGAGCCTGAAGAGGTGACTGAATTGCTACACTCTCATGATGAAACTTTGATGGATGAAGAGTTGCTTCTTGTGGATGAGCAAAGAAAGCAAGGAAATTATTCCCGGTGAAGGCACTGAAAAGATTGTCGAAATGACAACAGAGGACTTAGAATATTACATAAACTTAGTTGATAAAACAGTGGCATAGGATTGACTCCAATTTTGGAAGAAGTTCTACTGTAGGTAAAATGCTATCAAACAGCATCACACACTGCAGAGAAATCATTCATGAAAGAAAGAGTCAATCGATGTGGCAAACTTCATTGCTGTCTCATTTTAAGAAATTGCCGCAGTCACGCCAGCCTTCAGCAACCACCACCCTGATCAGTCAGCAGCCATCAGCATCGAGGCAGGACCCTCCACCCACAAAAACACTACAACTCACGGAAGGCTCAGGCACTGGTTAGCATTTTTTGGCAATGAAACATTTCTTAATTAAGGTATGTACATTGTGTTTTTAGCCATAATGCTATTGCATACTTAATAAACTACAGTCGAGTCTAAACATAACTTTTCCATGCATTAGGAAGCCAAAAAGCTCACATGACTTGCTTTATTGTGATATTTGCGTTATTGTAGTGGTCTGGAACCAAAGCCATAGTATTCCCAAAGTATGCCTGTATATGAGTAGAGTAGATATGAACTTATACATGTAACTTAGAATCTGTCTCTTTTACGATATAGGTCTATTGAATGGCAGAGAAATGGTGCTTAAGCAATATCAGTGGCTTAAATGAATACTTTAACAGATTTCTAATTTTTAACGTGCACTTGAGATGTTTCTTGGGGATTTTTAGAACTAAATAAATTAGTTTTAGAATTGACCACATTCACTGAAGTATTTTCTTTATATTTTTTAAAGTAAACACTATAGGTTGATTTACTCAACTACCATATTCCAACATACAACTTATTTTCTTAAAGGATGTCATTTTCTTTTTAATGTATTTATCTGCAGTTTGGATCTAGCTAGCTAGCTTAATTCCACATGACTTTTATTTGCTGCTTAGTACCCTTCATCAATATATCATGTAAATGCCTTAATTTCTGAGCAAGGGCCAAGAAAAAACAAATAATCCCCAAATGTCTTGTAATGATTTCAATACCACCTGATTTTGGGTTTGATCAAGCTCAGAAACATGGATTTGTAGGGCAAAGGCATCATATGCTAAACCTAGAAGCAATTTGAGCTTTTATAATAACTTTGTTCCTATGATTCTGCAGAAATATGCTTCTATACCCTATAAAAATGGGGAATGGAAATAGCAATAATTGAACATTGCTATAGTGGTCTTAGATTTCATGCAAGCACCTAAAATAAATTGCATCTTATACCTACAGAGCATATTTCTCTCATTCTTGACATTTCACAATCTTCTCTGACAGTTAAACTTGTTCAATCAAGTAAGGTCAGGCTGGCAAATAGAAAATATTTTACCAGGTTTCAATTATCAGGAGAATAAACTAGAAAAGAAAGAAGCCCTCCACCTATTCTTTATAACACACTATATTTATTTAGCTTTCCCCAACTATTTCACTCCCTATTGATACACTGATATTTGTGACATTTATCAGATTCGCAAAATAGTGATTTACCATGTAGTATTCTGTTCTATTCTATTCTATCTGAGTTTTACCATGTGTCTGAGGCCAGAGCAACAAAGAGATGTACTGTAATATAGTGATGATCTGTCCTAGGTACGATATTAGAAAACCTGGCTTCAAATCCCAGCTCTGCTCCTTTATAAATACAGATTTCTAATTGCTACAAAATATCTTCTCCCCTTTCTTTTTTATTAGAATCTTGATTTTGCTGTAGTAGGAAAGTGCTCAGATAAAAAGTTGTATTTCCCAGACTTCTTTGCAATGACATGTGAGTATGTGATCTATTTCTGGCTGCTGATACTTAAGCATAGATTTTTGGAAGGGGCTTGAGAAAGCATGTTAAAATGGGAACAGGGCGGCTGGTAAGAAACTGCCAACTCCTGGTCTTTCCTTTTTCTATCTAAAAGGAAAACTACATTCTAGAATGTAAGCAACACTTTTTTTGACTATGAAACAATGGACGTAGTAGTCACGGGTGGCTTTATAGAAATATCAAAGTCCAAAATCATGATTACATCAGGGAGCCACCACACTAGACCCAAAATGCCTACTTCCAGACTTCTTTTCTGTAATAAAAAATGAAATCTTTATTTTTTTAAGCTAGTGTTTAACTTCATTTATTCTTTTTAGCTGAACGCAATTGCTAATTAATACATTAACCTTACGCTCATGGGTATATTAAATCCAGTCAAAATTTCAGCTCAAACTTGAAAAAGTTCCAGGGCCAGCCTGGTGATGTAGTGATTAAGTTCGCTCCCTCTGCTTTGGTGGCCCGGGGTTCACTGGTTTGGATCTCAGGTGCAGACCTATACACCGCTTGTCAAGCCATGGGGCGTCAGGCATCCCACATATAAAATAGAGGACGATGGGCACAGATGTTAGCTCAGGGCCAATCTTCCTCAGCAAAAAGAAGAGTATTGGCAGCAGATGTTGGCTCAGGGCTAATCTTCCTCAAAAAAAGAAAAAAAAATTCAAAAAGTCCCACTCATAAAATGGGCAATCCAATAATCATTTTACTAATTGAGCAAATCAAGTAAGAGTGGAGGTAGAGGGCCTATCACACGCCCGTCACAGAATCTGCAGTCTCTGAATCACAATAATTATGGTTACGTGCTATTTGAGAGGCAGCGTTCTTCATTCCTTTTTTGTTTTTTTTTATTTTTTACACTTGATATGTTGTATCTGAGAAACAAATAATGCAATCAAATATTTAATGACTTGATTTTAGATAAGTATAATTATGTGTCTTCACGTGTTTTTATTCTTAAATCTAACAACACAAATAACCATGAAATAGAGGACGTATAAACAGGGTTATTTTGCTAGATGCATTGGCAGGAATATATGATGCACTGCTTTTAAAGTTTGTTTTTCCAAAACTTGCTCTGAATTTGGCCCTTTGAGAAATCCCCTGAGTGCACTTTCCTGTTTAATCTCAAAATATTGAAAAAAAAAGTGCATTAAAACTGGATAAGCTGAAGATATCAAGAAAGCAAAAGAAAGAAAGGGGGGAAGAAAAAAGGAAAGAAGTAAGGAAGGAAGGAAAGAAAGAAAAAGAAAGAGAGAAAGAAGGAAAGAAAAGAAAGAGGGAGGAAGAGAGGGACTTTGGGAGGGAAGGAAGGAAGGAAGAAAGGAAGAAAAACAATGATGAGTTTAACTTGAGTTTCTGTGCCTTTTAAATGAGTGTTTAGCTTTCTCCAGGCTTTAGAGAAGCACAAGTGGTGTCAATTTAGACAGAAACTGCATTGTTTCAGATAAACAAAGATTTCAAAAGAGTTACTGTTGGAAATTTATTAAGGATTTGAAGACACTCTTTTAAGCAAACAAATCAGTCAAACAGAAACAATAAGAGCCCACAGCCTGACTCTCACCTGCTCTGGGGAGAGAGTCATTACTCAGTGCTTTCAGGTGTCTTTTCTCAATTTGAATCACCAGTTTCTAGCGAGTTATTCTATGACTAATTTGTGTTTAAGCAATGATATTTTTTCATTTATATTTCAACGAAACCATGGAAGTTCAAAATAGAATGTTTATTTCAATTCTTGTATTTAACACCTCAAACCATCCCTCTATGCCAATAACTAATCAATTACTTGATTAATTGCATTTACCATTTTTTCTTCCTCTTTCAACTATGTCAATCCTTTCTTCTAGATTTCACCTAAAGTTAATTCTCTATTTATCAGAAAAATAAAATTATTTCCCTGGTTTATTTGGTTGAGCTGTTGTCAATTGTGCATTTTTAATTTTCACATCATCAATTATTTCCAAAAAGCATTTGTTGACATTGGCTGTTAGACACAGATTTATTCCAATGTGTATTCTCCCTGCCAAATTCTTCTGAAAATTTCCAATCTGATGCTTACTTCTTTCATCTAGACACCCAGTACACACAATCTAAAATATGTCACCAAAATCTTTATAATATAAATTAAAGGTTTTGGATCACTGAATAAAGAAAACTCATACTGAGTGAAACATACGTTGATAGATTTATACAATACGAAAAAATTATCAAAAGATATTAAGATAACTTTAGCATCTACTTAACTAATAACAGGGGTGGGGGAATTGCAGCTTTCTTCAGACTCAATAGAATATCCTTTTTCACTCAATTCATTTAAAATATTTGGAAAACGCGAAGTACATATATGGAATGTGATTAGATAAAGGCTGAGCCTGTAAATTACTTGAGTGCAGGGTCTGTTTCATCTTTGACTCCTTTATCTCCTAACATAGAGAGAAAAATCCTACAGAGGAATGAGAAAGGGAAGAGATGGGAGTAAAGGAGGTAGCATGCAGTCAGGGCAGGGAGAAAGCGGCAGTGGAGAGAAGAAAGACAGACGATGCTTGTAACTAGAAACATGGCCAGAGACAGAAGATAGGCCTTATCTCCAAAGCTGACTCATGTTTACCACTGTTCTTGGGCCTCACTTCCCTCATGTGAATAATGGAGATAATGGTGTACTCTTTATATA